>NW_008239110.1:7707546-7715665 GCF_000691975.1 Corvus brachyrhynchos
TCGTATTATTGTTCTCCCCTTCCTTTTCTCACCATGGCTTCTTCTCATCTGCCTGGTGTTAAAACTCGTTTGCTTTCACTCACATATTTATACTCTTTTGTCCTAATATCTCCCTGCTGTTCTCTATCTCCCTGTCAATCAGTGCTGGCCCCATGTGTCCCTGGGGTGTGCTGCACTGATGTATCTGGGCTCTGAAAGAGGCCATAGGGAGAGGACACCAGTGGTCTCTGGCTTGTAGTTATGTGGTTTAGATTTAGATGAATATTGCTGAAGGCTTGTGGATTGATGGAGACTCCTGGATGGGTTTGCAAGAGAAAGGGAAGGGATCCATGCTGGAGCAGCTCTTGAAGAACTGCAGCCTGTGGGAAGGACTCACGCTGGAGTTCATGGAGGACTGTCTCCTGTGGGAGGGAGGCCACACAAGAGCAGGGCAAGAGTGTGAGGAGTCTGTTCCCTGAGGAGAAAGCAGCAGCAGGGACAATGTGGGATGAACTGACCACAGACCCCATTCCCTGTCCCCCTATGTTGCTGTGGGGGAGGAGGTAGAGAAATTGAGAAGTAATTGAGTCTAGAAAGAAGAGGGGGAAGGGGGGGAAAGGTGTTTGAGATTTGATTCTTTTCTTTCTCATTATCTTACTCTGATTTGTTTGGTAACAAATTAATCTTCCCCAAATCAAGTCTTTCTTGCCCTTCATAGTAACTGGTGAGTGATCTATCCCTGTCCTTATCTCAACTCATGAGCTCTTTGGTATATTCTCTCTCCCCTGTCCACCTGAGGAGGGGGGTGATAGAGTGGCTTTGGTGGGCAACTGGTGTCCAGACAGGGTCAACCCACCACTGTGGAAAATGTCAGTAGAACCCAGGAGGAAATAGTCCAGGTTAAGGATGAATCATCAAGAGTTAATGACAGAAATGGCATCTATTTTTAAGATTACACAACAGGAAAATATTGACCTGCATTTGGTTTGAATTTTGAGTGGTTTGGCTTATCTTTCACTTATTTTGAGCTGCAAATGTACTTATTTTAGACTGTTTATCCTGCAGAATCTGTGACACACTATCCATCATCCACTGTACACTGTGCACACAGGCATTATAATTACCAGAGCATACAACCTGTCACAGTCCCTGTGCATCTTCCTCTGAAACGTATCCCAGGATTGTGCAGATTTACGAAACACTCAGAGGCACATGCATCTCAGACTGTGGTTGTGTTTCCAGCTGTCTTCTCAGCAGTAGCGTAGGTGGCAGTGACATCCATTATGCTTCCCTGCCCATTTCCAGAATCCTGATTTTGGGTGCTACGCCTTTGCTGAATTTCTCTCTTTGGGCTGAATTTTTTTATGGCAGGACAGCAAGAAATTCAAGAGTTGCTGTTGTTTTCATGTTGTTGCTTCAGTGTATGTTACTGTCTGCAATGAGGAAGACAGGGTCCACCCTTTATATATATATTAGATACATGATATAATATACATACTAGATATTATATTTATGCTGTACACTGTCCTGCAGTATTCTGCAATATAATATGTTTTTTAATGTGTTTATATAATTATAACCCAAACTAGATAAGCTGTGTGGTTTGCCCTAGCACTCCTAGGAGAGGAGCCAGATGGGCAGCCTTTCAATAGGAGAGCTCTGTTTGTTCATTTGGGCGAGTCCTTCATCATTGCTGGAAAAGAAAAAAAAGGCATTTTAAGATCTCACACGTGTCATTTAGCCTTGATTTTGATCCTGAGGGCTCTGTACTATGGGTATTTCTGTCAATGGTGCTGCCTAAATACCTATAAACAAGCACCCCTTAAGTGCTTTGTTGATGGAGAGCCAGAGCACTTGGCAGCCTCCTGGGCTGAGCCCTCTCCCTCTCCTCCCAACAAGGCACAGTGCTGGGAGGGAAAGAACTCAGCTATGTCCTTCAGTCATAACTATTTTTAAAAATTCAAGGGAGGGGAGAGAACGAAACCAAACCAGCAATGGGAATACCTTAAAGGGGGACTTCTATCTCCATTACCCTCCTCTGACCACCTTTATGGCCTAGCAATTACACTGGTTTCAATGGCATAGGCTGCTCTTTGACCTAAATTCAGCAGACTGCAGCCATGACTGAAATCAGTGTACATGCTCACAAACTGACTGGAAGTAACTTGAAGATGACTACAGAGAAGGCCAAAATCCACCTGAACTCCAAAGATCCACACCATGGTCCTGATGGCCAGGCCAGTGAGTGTATAATTTTCTTCATACCCTGCTTTGAATCCTTTTCAAATGGAAGAAGGGAATTTGACTATTTCGACCTTTAGAAGAAATGTCCAGGCCACACAGAGGCTGCATTTGGCATGGCTTGGGTCCCCCGAACACCATGCATGTATTTCTGGGGGTGATTTTCCAGATAAAGAGGCAGGAGCACTCCCAGGTGCAGACCTCAAAGGCACTTAATGCAATGCACAGTGTGCAATGAGAGCTTCAAAGGATGGAAGCATCAAAGAAAACCTCTGCAGCTGCTGCTGACTGCAGCAAATACATGAAAGGACAACATCCCAAGGATACTCCTTAATTTTTTATTTCTTAACAGGGGATCAAGCAACTGATCAAAATTTCACCTGCATTGGAGTGATGTGCTAGACCACAAACAACTGATTTTTCCAAGCTGACTGTGTGAATGGATTTTGAAACCAGGTTCTTAAAGCACTGCCCTTCAACTGTAAGAGAAGGGGGTGCACTGGCATCCCTGGAAATGAGGCATGGTTACCCCTGAAGGGCTGTTGAGGAAGGTGCTGTCAGCAGTGTTACAGCAGGGAGGGATTAACAGGCTTGCAGCAATCTAATAGAAGGGAAAAGATTACCAGAATCAGCATCTAATAAGTTTATTCAGCATCTTTTGAACTCAGCTGCCCTATTGATGCAATTGGTTTATACCTTAGACTTGGAAATAATAACCTTTATTTAAGTGCTTATATTGAGCCATATCAGCACTGCATGTTCCAGCATTAGGGCTTTGAAAGGGATATTTGATATGAGATGATTATTTGCTAAGCCATCAAGTTCAAAAGTAGATTTTTTGGAAATAGGCATGACCAGGGCTGTTTTTTAAAAGTGACCTGCAAACAGCTCTTTAAAACTCAGCAGCTTTGCCTTTTCACAATACGCTGCCTCATATTCACCAGGAACTGAGTTCATTTCTGAGCACTGAAGTCCTCAATTCTGATGTCCAGCAAATTAATTTTCTAGGTTTTTCAGGTGCCCCACCTGTGACTTTGTGACACTCAAACATATTTAGGAATTGATAGTATCATAAACTACACCATGATGGTTACAGTTGAGTCTTCCTTTTGAATTTTGAAATGCTAGCAGTCAAGTACTCCAAAAGAGTATTTTGTGTGTTTTGGTGCTAAAAATAAATGACTGTGTAATGAAAGGCATTGTAGTTAGCATTAAATTAACGCTAACTGTAATTAAAATGCATTCCTAAATTCTTTAGCTTGGATCTTTTGTGACTCACCCAGTGCCTTTTGCTTTGTATCTGGATATTTTTGGAGCATGGATGAATTCTAAGTACGAAATCTCAGTTTAGACAGGACAAAACATAACAGCAGGTTGTGGAAGTGACCAAAATAAAGGCAAATTTATATCTGCTGCTCTGATGAAGAGGGTTCCTTCTTTTCTCTCTCAGTATCTTGACTCACTGCCCTCAGGAGATGAGGGTGTTGCAGCCATGGCTGGGACAGGCTGGTTTTTCTCATGTGCTCTTGAGTGAGGATTTGCAGTTCCCCTCCTGGTGCAGCCAGTGCTGCCCTACTCAGTGACCATGTCATGCAACAAGACTAAAACCCGCTGAAAACCCTGCCCTGGGATAGCTATGACCCAAAATCTCTGTTCCACATACCTCTGTGTAGCTGCTTGGATAGGTGGCAGCCATGGTGGAGACCTGCAAGACTGATGAGCTTGTGTCTATTTCTGTGTCTAAAAATATATAGAAGGCCATTATTTTCACTCACCCAGAACAAACAAAGAGTTTATTAATGCTTCTGGGTTTGCAATCTGGGGCTTGAAGTTTTAAAACCCTAAGTGATTTAGAGGTTGGGAGTCCACACCTCCACAGTGTGATTAAGGCGATGGTACCTTTGTGGGGCCTGCTGGTACAGCAGAGTTATTTTATGAAGTCCCTTGATCAAGTCCCTTGTTCAAACAAATTCCACATCTCTGCTTCCTTCCCCACAGTATGATCAGAAATAACTTTGATTTCTTAAGTAGCGAAGCTTTCAGATCTTGATTTTCTGCAGAGCTTTGCAAAAGGCCGAGGTGGGATCTGTGGGAACTTGGTGGCACAAAGGAGCCATGTGAGGTCTGGGAGCAGTCCCTAGAAGAGCATGTATGGAGGTTTGCTGTCTCTTGGCATCTGCTGCCCAGATGGGAATCAAGTTATCCCCACACTGGAATTTCAGGCAATGCCTTGGAAACGCAGGGGCAGCACAGCACAGGTTCCCCTCTCACCACAGTGAGAGTGGTGGGGAAGAGCCAGTGGCTCCTGTCACTCTTTCTCTCCTCTGGTAAGAACAAGAGCAGTGGGTTATGAGGGAAGGATTAAATCCCTGCACAGGGGTGCACTGGTTATCCATTCACAACAGGCTGTCAAGAAGCAGCTCCTGAATTTGGAGAGGTCCAATAGGGTAAAAAGCCATGTGCCCAAGGAAACAGAAGGTGTTTCTATGCCAGTCACCTCTGCATCACATTCCTCCCCTTGCTTATCAACTGTATTTTCCTCTACAGTCACTCAGCTGTTCACTTCCAGGCTTTTTTAAAAGGCCACGGTGCTGCCCAGGAAAGGAATAAAAATGAAGTTGTGTGGTTAGAAATGGAGGCATCTAAAGCAACCCAGGAGAGCATCATTGGACTGGCAACTCTGATAATGTTCAGGTGCATACCAGAGGTGTGTATCCTCACTATTACAGATTAGATCGATTCGATCACTTATGGTTAGAGTAAAAAAACTGTGACTATTGTTAGAGGAAGGTGAGATAGAGCCAACCAAGGAAACACCATTAGAAGCCTATCTGTGCACGAAAAAAGGCTTGTGCTTGCTTTTGACACTGCACATGAACTCAAAACCAGCAAAAAGGACATGATTACAAATACACTAACTGGTGATGCTTCCCTGAATATCAGCTTTCTGTCTTTTTCAAGCCAGACCTGAAATCTTCCCCTGCTCACAGAGCAGGGCAGCAGCTGGTCATGCCATGGGGATGTGTGGGAATGCAGGACTGGCTTATCTCTAAAGTTGTACTGGGTACTTCCAGATAAATTAAGATTAATTTTTTTTTCACCTTGAGAATCCAAAATAGTTTAGAAAGCTGTCTGATCTTGATGATCTACAAAATTTCTTTAACAAGAGATTAACCCTTTGAGCATTTAAAAATAAATATTTCTACGCCTTAAGATAATAAACACAAGCAAAAGACATATTAGCATTTTAAATGTCAAAAAGATAGGGAAGCATCATTTTTGAAGATCTCTTACTAAGTAACTGGGTTTTTACATCTTTTGACTCCCACAAGGAATTCACAACAAGGTTTTCTGAAATATTTAGTTTAAATACCAAAGTAACCAAACAATTTGCTCAGAGAATGGTGTCTGTGGTGTTGTCCTTTCCCTCAATTAACATCTTTTTGTGAGATACATTAATGTAAAGTGCCAGTGTTTTAAAATGCAAAGAGAGGCGAGGTTCTATCTGAAGTTTATTTGGCTAATGTGTAACTGCAAATAGCAGAAGGTCAATAAACAAGAAGAGCTTCAGGGCTTATGGAAATCGCTGACTCATGTTTGATGATACAGAGGTTGTCCAAAAGCCACCGGGTCTAGGATGAAGCAGGCAAAACACTGTGAAGTTCGGTGTGTAGCATCCTCCCACAGCGCAAAGGAAATGTGGATGGGACAGAAATGTTGCTACTAATCCACTCCTCTGCAGGGACCACACATGGAGAGGGGCTCTGCATCCTTTCTGGCACCACCTGCCTGGTGAGGGGTGGCACTGAGGGGTGGGCAACGAGACGGGGGTCTTCCAGCCTCCACTGATGGTGTCCTCACTCTCAGCTGTATCACTGCCACGAGGCTGGACCCCATTGTTTTGGGGCTGTGCTGCTGAATTTGTTTTGGCTGGTCAGTCAGCTTTTGGGTTTGTGCCTGTAAAGTGAAAATCAGGATCTTGCAGTCACTGTGAACCTCAACTACTGGACTGACTTCTCATGGGGATATTCCTGAAGAGTAGGGCTCACTCATTCTCCTTTTCTGTGTGTGCACAGCATGCAGGTGTGTGAGTGTGTGTGCATGCATGTAAATAAGGCCTAATAATGCCTTTAAATTAATTCCTCCTGTTGCTATGGGAACACAAACTCTTGCCTCAAGCATGTGCAGCAAAGGTATGTGCTATGGACAATATCAGAGCAGACCTTTGGGTTTATCTTCTAAAACTTTGGGGTTTTTTTCCAAAGTAGACTGCAAAAATATTCAGCTGGAGCTTCTGAGGCTGGGAAGTGTGAATCAGGAATTGTTGATCTTTTCCCAGGTTGCAAATGAACCAGTCTTCACACCTAATATTAGCAAGCCCCATCTGGCACATCAGCCTGTGCCTGGGGCTGGTTCCCAAGGAGATGAGCAGTGGGCTGGCAGGGTGGAAGGAGCAGGCAGTGCTGAGCATCGTTCCTTCAACACCTCCCAGTGATCCATTGGCCTGAGGGAGAAAAATCCCAGGCCCCCAGACCCACCCAAGGAGCAAAGGCTTGCAGGGCAGCTAAGGATCCCAAGATAATGCTCCCCAATGCCAGGCAGGGTTTGCTCCTGAACTGTCCGTGCTTTCAAATCAGAGTCCCTTCGCTGGATGGCAAAGGGGCACACAACCAACAGGCACGATTTTGAAGGTGTCATGGTATGAAAGGTCTGGTGGTGAGGAACCCTCTGCTTTGACCACCACCACTGCCTGCCAGGTTATTAGAAAATGGCAACAACAGCAACAGCGACAACAACAACAATAATAATAATAGTTAGGATACATCAGTGAAGGCACGAGTTTTGATTCCCTCCTACAGCCACTTGCTGTGATCTGGCAGACAGTCAGTTTTTGACCCCATACACCTTGTTAACACCACGTCACAAAAATCCTTGGTGTCCCGCAGTACCAAATCACACACTTTGGAGAAATCCAAGTGCATTTTTCTACACGGAGGTGTTGGTCCCATCCCAGAGACATGTCTGATCCCACAACAGAGGGAAAGAAAAATTACCTAGAGTGGTTTGTCTTCTGAGAAGCCATGCTAACGACATTACTTAGGTTTCCAGTGTATGATTCTTAGCTGCTAAAGCTATCTGCACATCTCTTTTTTAACCAGGATGGCTTATCCTCAACAAAACATGTTGTGGAGGGGGTTTTATTTTTGGTTTTGGGTTTTTGGTTTAGTTGTTTGTTGGGGGTTTTTGTGGATCTTTTTACAACATTTCTGGAACCACATGCAGGAGCTCCCATAGAATGATCTGAATTATATCCAGTTGGCATCAACATTTCCACCATTAAAATCACAGTCCCAGGCACCACATTACACTTTGGAAAACTGGCCACTTTGAAAGTCCTAAATATACATCTGAGTGATTGGTATCGCATTCTGTTTGTACAACATAAATGTCAACACAGCCTGAGCAGCAGTACCAAGGCAACAGCTAATTTTGAGGTCAGTGATTAACTCTTCTTTGTCAGAGTGTACTTTACCATCAAATTATCTCCAGCTGAATATAGCACTTTATGGATTAAAAAAGGTCTTCTTGCTATTTTAAGACACTGAGAGCCTTTATTAATGGTGGCAAGTGATGTTTGCTGCATTTTCTCCTTGTCAAAACATGGATGTTCATGAGAGAAGCATTCTCTTCGGGACAGTGACCCCCTACTCCAGTATTCCCAAGAGGAACTGAAGGCTGAGCTCAACCACTGCACGCAGTGCCACAGTGTTTGTGGCCACAGAAGGGAGCAGTCAATTTTTATTTTCTATGGCACATATACACACTTCCTTGATTAGATAAAAAGTGGATGCTACCAATTAGCACATATATCAACAGTGAAGTATTGATGCTCAACTTG
>NW_008239110.1:7715691-7723087 GCF_000691975.1 Corvus brachyrhynchos
CTTTCCCTCCCTACATAGAGCACATTGCTACCTTCAGCTCTTCAAAATCCCTCATTTTTTCATTAACTTCTAGCTAGTGACCCAACTCATAATTCTGAGTTTAAAGCTCTCCATATCCTAGCACTGTATTTCAAACCAGTATTTCTACCTCATAAGGCTTTTTGGAAATAACAGTGAAAACTTGACATAGAAGGTCCTTCTAGTGCTCATGTCAAGAAGCAGGCCCTTCTGCAGGGATTACAGAGGTGAAACAATCATCCTTCTGCCTGGAAAATTACTCATTTGCGATCTACATCAGCATGAGCATTTTTTGGAGGACTCCAGGGCTATGGAGATTACACCACTGGGTCTCTGCATTTGGTGATGCCAAGCTGAGCATGGGTTCACCTGTGGGATGAGGAGGAGAGATGCAGGTTGGATGTATTGTTTTGTCTGTGGATTTTTCCCAGCCTTTCCTGCTGCCTTGGGAGATGTAATCATCCCAGCCCCTATGCTCTGCCCTGTAAGCACCCTGCAATTCTAATAACTTCAGCCTTGCCAGCTCTACCTTTGGTTTTACTATTGTAAAGCTGACATCACCAGGGGAAAAAAACAAGCAAACAAACAAACAAACAAACAAAAAGTTTTCTGAGAATTTGCAATTCTCTGTTACTGACACAGCTAAATATTCATCAATTTGTTTCTTGCTGGCAGGCACCCAGGCTGTTGAGCAGTAACTGGCTTGTTTTAGAGTTGCTTTAATTTGTTCTCTTAGAGGAAATATCTTCTCTAAGGCTTGCCAAGCTGACATGTAAAGAAACATGAAACTATATTTGTATCTGGAAGACTCATACAAAATATGTTAAGTACTAAACTTTTAATAACAAGGGTATATATATACATAGACGCTATTGGTTTACACCTGAGTTATTAGTGTCTCTGTGTAATATCTAATTTGACATATAATATATTTGGCTGGGATGTATGGATTTGTGCCTGTCATGTCAAACTCCCAAGCCAAGCACCCCAGGACAACATTCCCACTGGTGGGCAGGGACCTTGCTTTTTCCCCTTAACGTGCCCCACTGCTGAAGGCACAGCCTTCCTCTCTGAAGAAGAGAGCAGTAGCTCTTTGTCCACTTTCCTGCCATTAACAGAAAAGATCCCACCTGTTCTACTATGTCTTTTTAGGATGCAATCTTCTCAGATGTCTGGGATTTCTTACAATTTAGTGACTCAAGGCCACCCAGTGTTTCTTGGCTTCCACCTTGTAATCAGGGACATTAGTTGAGCCCTAGGAGAAATTGCCTATGGAGATCAGACCAACTCAATCACTGAAATTTTAAGGGCAATTTTAAGGGTTTTTTTAAAGGGCAAATTGGAAAACCAGCTACAGGGGATAGCTTCAGTACAGTTCATTTTGTACTGAGGCTGCATGGAGATGTACCAGAGCAAGCACAGGAAAGAAAGCCTGAGTACAGGCTTACAAGGTGAGAAAAGATGGAGATTTGGTCCTGTCTCAAACTGGGTATTTCTGTATTACATGCAGTGGCTCCTTAATATGGTTGTTGGCCCAAATTTTTGGTAGGGGATATAGTTAATTCATTCCTGTGAGAGATGTGGGGCAGAGAATTAGACCTCCTTCACCATTTCCAAAGGGACTTGTTCAGTCAGTATGTGAGTACCTAAAGGGCTGTGTCTGGGAAAACATTCCCTCCTAGATTTTAAAAAATGAGTGAATAAGTTCTGCTCAGGTCTCTAAAAACAAAGACATGAGTACCAACTTTTGGGAAAGGGTTCTAGGGTAGATCCTTGTTGGGCAGATCTTGGTGCAGATCTGCTATCTCAGCACATCCCTCTGGCCAGCTCCACGGAGATCAAGGCTGAGCTTCTTCCATTTTCCATTTGGATCCTATTCTGAGCTCTACCTGCTCAATGGAATCTCAGCATTGGGATTCCTGGCTTAGAAATAGATTTTTTCCCATTTTGGGGAAGCACATACCTTACTGTTGTTCCCCAAGCCCTTTATAGGGACTGGCCCACAGAGCCAGTTCTGTGCTGCAGGCAGGGAAATTACTCATGGGTGATGATGGGGCTGTCTCCTTGCAATTTCTAAGAAAGTAGTTTCAGAGAGGAAGATGGGCATAGTGCTTCTCCACAATGAAATTTATTTTTAGCTTGCATTCTAGTATCTGGAAAAATTGCTCTCAAATTCACTATTATCTTAAATGAAAAAAATCTATCTACACCCTACTGTGTAGCTACTGTTCATCAGCTTATAGGATCACATGAAACAACAGAAACCAGTGCCAGTGTTTTTACTTATTTTAGTGAAATAAATTTGCAGTTTCTTTTTACAAAGCTGCAAAATTACATTTGTTAGGTGAACTCTGGACTCCCTCTCTTAGATGTGCAGAAAAGCTCTGGAACAATTTAAAGGCTAGTTTGAAGCCTTTTAAAAACTTGATCAAAAAGGTTTTGAAAAAGTTTAAAAGAATAAGAACAATAAAAGACCTTGTTCCACTGCACTTGACGACACATATAGTGATGAATGACCTTTGTTGCTGCTGCTTTCTTTCCATCAACAGAACAAGCAGGGCAAGGAAGGAAAGGTTGCAAAATATGTGTATTTAGCTTCACTATATTTATCACTAATCTCTAGAAATAAACAGAGTGGACCAGAGGCTAACTTTTCCAATAAGGGTAAGCAATGACCATACAAACCCATGTGCAGCTCTTTCCACATCCAGGAGTTGATGGTGTAAGTTACTCCTTTGGAAGCTAAGCCAGCTCCTCTGGCTTAGCCTGGCTGGCTGGTGGCAGGGGGCTGACAGATGTGGAGATTACTAAACACGTGTTGATAGCTCTCATAGTATCTGAGCCCTTTCGATGATATGAAAGCTCAAGCACTAAAAAAAAATAAACCTCTCTGGGTGGTGAACACTCAGAAAAGGCACCTCTGTCTGACTAAGCTTAAGAGGCCAAAGCTGCACCCAAAACTCATCCTGTCTGAAGTGGGAGTGGTAGGAGGAGGAGGGATCAAAGCCTGGAACCTTGCCACTGTCAGCCAAGGGCAGAACCAGCAGCTGCTGAAACTGTGAGTGGGGTAGGACCAGGGGAGGTTGGGTGGAAACTCTATCCCAAAACCAGAAATTCAACCTAAGGTTCAGCCTGAATCCATTCCTGATGACTGGTACATCAAACAATAGTTTGTTACACTATTGAAAGCAGATTTTCACCTGCTTATGTGAAGTTTGTCTCTGTACTTTTTGCTAGTGATTCAGAGACCACATAAGACACAGTACCATTTTCCAAAGCAGCCATAAAATCCATTGGAGAAATGCACCTTTATGAATGCAACAGAGTAAACCAGGATTTTCAGCCCAAGTATGTGCTAGAAAAAGTATGATAGTTGTTTTCTTGTGTTTATGCAGCCCCATGTAGCCTTACTGTGCAAGTGAAACAGATTTTACAGACATGTTTTCTGGAATGGAGTTTTATGAGGGGCAGAGCAGCCAAGCAGCTGGAAACTTATCAAAAAGGAGTGGTGGCACTGTGAGTAGTCCATCAAGAAGCACAGTCAAGGACATGAGGGAAACATGATTTGTGGTGGAGAAACAGGACTGTGGAGGATGAGATTGAAACTCTAAATGGTGTCTGAACCCCTCTGAGGTTTCTGTCACCAGCAGGTTTTGCAATATGGCATGTTTGCATGTGGACTCCTGTCCAAATCTGAAGGATCAAGCAGAGGGTATCATTAGGAAAGACCTAGTAATTGGTGTCACCAGGCAACTCAGCTGAGTTCACCAAGTCAGGAAAATTACGAACTTGAAGAAGTGCCTAAATGGATTGCTAAGGGCTTAAAACATCTTTTCACACCAGCTGCATAGACATCTCTGAAATGCCAGTGCTGGTTAGCTCACCATCTGTGTTATCCCCCCCTCTCTTCCCCTCCTCCTGCCTTTATTTTAAGGCTTCTTTGTGTTGCCAGAAGATAAATGACTCTTCAATATTTTCAGCATGTTATTGGAAAGATAAATTTTGAAGTGAAATTTTTGTTGGTTCCAACTCTTGCTATGTAAAGCACATTTAAAAATACTTAACATTTACTCAGCCTGCTTATTAATCATTAAAGAATACCAGCTAGCAAAATAATCCATAGTTAACTGAAATTAAGAAAGCACATATTAAAATTACACAACAATACGGCTCAGCTCTCAGAACAGATGGAGAAGTCAAGCAGTGAGGTTTTTAAATCATTTGTTTCAGCAACTTTTTAATTTTGTTGCTGCTTAATTTTCAGAAACTCACTAAGATAATTACTGAGTTATATCACATGCTATGCTTAGGTACGCACTGCTGGAACATAGCTTTTTATATTTATATTCTCCAGTGAGATCTGAGGATCCAGCCTCAGCTAGGAGGGCAAGATGAAAACATCTTGATGACAGTGCAAGAGGTCTGACCAGACTTCTCTCTCTGCTGCTCCTTATGGTGCTGCGGGAAATGTGGTGGCTCTTAGGCACCAGCTTTATATCTACCCTTTGAATCCTCTTTGTCCCCACAACCAGTTAAAATTAAGAGCAATCCAGATGGCTCACCTTTTGTTGGAATGACTGATGCAAGAAGCTGTACTAAGAAGATAAAAGGCCTTTAATGACAGCTCTGGAAATATAAACAGTTCCCAAGGAGGTGCAACCATTTTAATAAGCGTGGAGCTGGTCCGTAACCCTGCCAATCAATAGTTGGCAACGTGAGGGAGATGAGGAAGATGCACAGCACCACTTTCTGGGCTCTGTAAGAACCTGACAAGGACTGTAAGGACATCCTCCTCTTGAAAGGGCAAAAGTCTAGGGAAATGAGGGAAGTAAAGAGCCAGAAGAACTCTGAAGAAAACCCAATGCAAGGAGCAAAGACAAGATGGACGCATGCATCTCCCTTTCTGAGACACACTATGGTGGTTGAGCAATTCTTTCTCAGAGTGAAATATGTGACCACAGGCAAGGGGTGTGAGACTAGCCTGCTCTCAGGCTAAAAACTCTTCCTACATCTCACTCTTAGATCCTAACACTCTCACAAGGTTTCAGCACACATGAAATGACTTCTGTCTTGGCAGCATGGGCTCTTAATGTTTTCAGTTAAGGAAAAGTGTTTAAAATCCATTATATAAAAAGCAGACACTGCCCTATGATATACATACTATTGTAGCCAAGACTTGCTGCATACTTGTTTCCCAGCAGTAACAGGTTGGTCAAAGATGTGACAAATCACCCACAACCAAGACTTTCCACACCACATCTCACTACTGAAAACCAGATAAATTACATTTCTCTCTCTGCTTTATAGACGCCATAAAAATACTGCAAATCTTACAGCTTCAGTGGACCCCAGCTGGTTCATGTTCGCAAACCTGACTTGCTAAGTTTGAATGGCAGCATTTTTAATCAATTTTGAAAGATGTTTGGAATAATTTATTCTGCCACAGTAATTTTAATTAATGTTGAAACTAATCACCTCTGTTTGAGGGGTAGATTGGAGGATTTCCTCTGGGCAAATCCAAAATTTTACTTCACCTCAGATTTTACCTTGCTTTCTGTTGCTTTGCTCTGTAGCAGCTCTTTCTGCACTGGGATTCTTGTGATTTCAGTATTAATCTTAATCCAAGTTTACATTGGCCATACCTGTTCTCCAGTTGGCAAAGGGAACAGGGTAACTGCTGTGTTCTGAACTACGGTAGGGGTACTTGACCAAGTGCTTGAGTTGTGGAGACTTCTAAACTCTGCTTGAAACTGATTTTGCTGCAGTTACTAATGGTGCTGTAACACCTGGATAAGCAAGGGAAAATATATAGACAGCAGGACACCACACAGGGGCTGTGGACACAGGTTGCAGTGAAGGTGATTACTAAATAAAAAGGAAAAATCTTTACAGTTGAGGGTGAAGCAGAGCCGCAGGTTGCCCAGAGAGGCTGTACAATCTTCTTCCTGGGGCTATTCGGACTTGATTGAATGAAATCCTGAGGAAAACTTTTGCACAGTTGGTGCTGTCCCTGCCCTGAGCAGGTGATGAGACAGGAGAGATGCGCCAGACCTGACCTCCACTGGTCCCTTCCAAATTAAGCTATTCTGAGATCTGTGTTTCAGAATTCCTGGGGAGCGATGTCTTCAGTTGTTTACAGAGGTACAGAGTGTCCACAGCTTGTCTTGATGATAGTGTTTAGCCTGCAGGAGGACATTGATGGGGGTGGATGTAATGAGTGCTGACACTAATTCTCTTTGAATGTGCCCACCTTTTACTGTTGCACAGCCTGCATGCTTTCTTCATTTGGACTGCTCAAGACAGTAAACACATTTTCTTCTAATGTATTTTTCAAAATTGTGTCTTGATGGTTTGCATGCTGTTCCCATAGCTAAGAGGTTATTTTATTTCCACATTCTTTTGATCATCAGTCACAGAACAAACACTGTCTCCCAGACTGGAGTGGGGGCACATTTTGGCTTGTCCCCTAGGAAAACTGTGCTGCTGCAGAGGGAGCCTACCCACTGCCCACGTTTGTTTGATACTGGTTTTGCCAGCAATGGGTATGAGAATGTTATCCTTTGACTGTATCAGTACATATAAATATCTTAAAGGCAGGTGTCAAGAGTATCGTGCCAGGTTCTTATCGGTAGTGCCCAGTGGCAGGATGAGGAGCAGTGGCTGTAAACTAAAATGCAAGAAATTCTACCTCAACCTGAGGAAGAACTTATTTACATGGAGGGTGGCAGACCACTGGAATAGGCTGCCCATGGAGGTTGTGGAGTCTCCCTCTCTGAAGACATTCTAACCCACCTAGACGTGTTCCTGTGTCAGGGCCTCTAGACTGACCCTGCCTTGGCAGGGGGGTTGGACTGCATGATCTCCAGAGATCCCTTCCAGCCTTCCTGATTCTGTGATTCTGTTTCATCTATTCATGCTTTAGAGTGGAAACGTGCTGGCTGCTGCTTCACTGTGAGACACAAAAGGTGAGACAATGAGAGAGCTGATATCTTTTATGCCCGTGAGACTGAGTCTTCTACGATTTGACCTTACTAGTTTGGAGACCTCAGAAAACAGTGCGGATGCTTTTGGCGGTGAACAGACTGCTAACCCCAGAGTATATATTGTTCAGACAGGGTAACTGTGGAACAGGCTTTTTCACAGCTGTTTCGAGCGCTATTCGGACACATTTCCATCCGGCGGAGCACGGAGCTCCCTCTGGGCTCTGAGCGCTTACAGCAAGCGCAGCACGGACGGCACCCACCGCGGGAGAACCGGCTGCGGAGCTGGGGGAGAGCAGCCGGGGGAGGAGCGGCTCCTGGTGTGTGTGTGCGCCCACTTCGCTGCCCGGTGCCCCCGACCAAACCCTCCCGGGCCCGGAGTCGGGCGGGGAGAGCGG
>NW_008239110.1:7723364-7728083 GCF_000691975.1 Corvus brachyrhynchos
GGCAACGCCTCGCTGGAGCTCTCGTCGCGGCCCCCCGCGCCCGCCGCCCTCAACCCCTGGGATGTGATGCTCTGCGTGTCCGGCACCGCCATCGCCTGCGAGAACGCCCTGGTGGTTGCCATCATCTGCTACTCGCCTGCCCTGCGCACCCCCATGTTCGTGCTGGTGGGCAGCCTGGCCACGGCTGACCTCCTGGCCGGCCTCGGCCTCATCCTCAACTTCGTTTTCCAGTACGTGATCCGCTCGGAGACGGTCAGCCTGCTGACGGTGGGCTTCCTCGTCGCCTCCTTCGCCGCCTCCGTGAGTAGCTTGCTGGCCATCACGGTCGATCGCTACCTCTCCCTCTACAATGCCCTCACCTACTACTCGGAGAGGACGGTGCTCTGCATTCACACCATGCTGGCGGGTGCCTGGGGGGTCTCCCTCTGCCTGGGGCTGCTGCCCGTCCTGGGCTGGAACTGCCTTCACGACCGCACCGCCTGCAGCGTCGTCAGACCCTTGACCAAGAGTAACGTGACGCTGCTGTCTGCCTCTTTCTTTCTCATTTTCCTCATCATGCTCCATCTCTATATCGAGATCTGCAAGATCGTCTGCAGGCATGCCCACCAGATAGCTCTCCAGCAGCACTTTCTGACTGCTTCTCACTATGTCACCACCAAAAAAGGAGTCTCTACCCTGGCTATCATCCTTGGGACTTTCGGAGCCAGCTGGCTGCCTTTTGCCATCTACTGTGTGGTGGGGGATCCTGACTACCCTTCTGTGTACACGTATGCCACGCTCTTACCTGCTACCTACAACTCCATGATCAACCCCATCATTTATGCCTACAGAAACCAGGAAATCCAGAGGTCCATGTGGGTGCTCTTCTGTGGCTGCTTTCAGGCTAAAGTGTCCTTTCGCTCCCGGTCCCCCAGCGATGTCTGAGTGACTTCTCTGTCAAACTGCACCGAGTGACAATCTACCCAGTGAACTATTACAGTGCCTGTTCTAAACTTCAAACTACTTTGTGAAGTCATTGGAAACATGCTTAAGTATTAGCACTTTATACATATTTGTATCTCGGAGAGTGGTTCAGGGTATGGAGTTTCGGGTTCCCTGAAAAAAAAATAACAATGTGTTTGTATATAAATTTGCACATCACATTTGTGAAGTGAAGACATTCCGGTACCGCTTAACTATAGCACCTTATTTCTAGCTGCTGACCTGCCAAAACAGTGTTGCCTTCCTGAAGGGCAGAGAGAAAGGAAGTTGTGTTCGTGTTGTATTTGTAAGTGTGTGTGTTGGGGGAGGGAAGGGGGTTAGGGTGTATGTATGTGGTGTATGTGTCTGTCTGTACTTTGCTGCACAACATTGATAAATTATAACATTTTGTATACAAATAAAAACATATAAAATGTGATATAAGTTTGTGTGTTTAGATGCTTTTAGAAAGAAGTGTGTTGGTAAATTTGCCAGTTGAGCAAAGTCCCTTGTTTACTTTTGAAGGCTCCCCATGTAATTCTGCCTAAAGAGATCATCATTTACTATGGAGATGAAATACTGGACCAAGAAAGGCACCTTCCTGCTTGTTTGTTTGTTCTCTTCTTTAGTCTGGCAAAGAGTAACGAAGAGCACAAGCTCCTTTTTTTTTTTTTTTTTTTTTTACCTCTAGAAACCAAAGAAACAAATAGCCTGGTCAAATAGGCTGCTTATTACAGTTATTCAACAGGTTCCCAGTAGCTTTAATTTTCAGGTTATAAATGAGCCCTTTACAATAATGACCCATTTAAAAATTATCTGTGGGGGAAAGTCATTCTCTAAGCTGGGCTCTTTTTTCCTGTTTTAGTCTAATGGCAAAAGGGAAAAAAGCAAAAAGGAAAAAAAGAGGCACAGTATTCTTTCCTAAAGGCCTGTAAAATGCCACAATATGCAGACTTTCCTTATCATCCCCAGTTCTGAGGGGAATCTGAATTGTTTCTCTGCTTCCTTGTTTTTGGACTGCATGCTGTAGAAAAATAATTTAAGTGCATCTTTGCTGTCTGCCTGTCTCAGGGCAGTATACAGTCTTCTGACAATCCCATGGCTTAGTGGCTTCAAAGAGTCCATCAGAGGTCAATGTTGTTCAGAGTTTGGAACACTCCTTCACTCAGGTTCGAAACCACCGGCAACTGATTTATTCAGAGCAATAGCACATTCAGCAGATTTCAGAAGCCATGTTGCTGTTGTAGTAATGCTACATTTACATCTTGGTTATGTTAATCACTACCATTTCTATTTGTATTTAAGGGCTGAAACTGATTGCTTTTATATGCATGGTACCATATAAAAAGTTTGGACTAGTACTTTTCCCAGTTTATGGCTGGGCAATGGGTCAAACATTTGCCTGCTAGAGCAGTTGGGTCCACAAGGATCCAACAAACCTCAGAGAGGCTGTGAATCACTAACACTGTATTATGTGCAAGTATTATGAAACCCAGCATCATTTCACTGATAATACAAAGAGATTTCATTTAAAAGAAAAATCGGTATTCCAGACTTTGTTAGTTCCACTATTTTTATCAATTCTAATAATCACAAATGTGACATTGTAATTGATGACTACCTTCAGGCATGCAGTTCATCAGAGAACTGTTGCAGTGGTGCTACAAATACAATAAAAACCAGATTTTATTATGTATATATAACATACTGCTCAAATTAAGAACTCTCAAGTTGCTGGTAAAAAAGATTTTTTTACCCTCTTTTTAAGCCCACATCTCATATACTATATCTAATCCAGCAAATAAAAGCGGGCCTTCCCTCTAGCCCTGTGGCTGGGTGGCACAGGCCATGCTTAAGCTCCCTTCCCCTTGCAAAGCCAAGGACTAAACCACTGGCTGGAGCATCCTCACTGTGTTCTAGTGACCTTCAGAGACTCTGCCAAAGGTGCCGCAACACCTGCAACAGTAACTGCTCAGAGAAAAGACCAGTGAGTGCCTCAGACAGGTGAAACATGGCAAAACTTGCTGGTAAAACTAGAAGACATGCCATCTGCTAGGCTTTAGACTCATAAACCTTGTCATTCCTGAGCTGACTGCAATAAAACCACGGGAGAGGGTTGCTGAGTGCAGATCGTCACACTCTGGCCCTGACTCTGCACCCAGAGATGTTGAGTAGGACCTGAGCAGGCTTCTGGGAGCCCTGTACGGGCTCTGAAAACCCCTAGGAGAAACTTCTTATCCTTACTCTTAGTCCTCAGGGGGGCAGAATCTGCCACTGATCACCTCTAATGCAACCTCCCTTCTTTAACCCTGTCTGGCATCAGAGGATTCTTGCCATGAATTCATTGCACACTGACAACCTGTATAAAAATTAGATAAAGAACTTAGCTGAATAGAATCCTACTTCAGTAATAAACCACTTAACCGAGAAGTGCAAAGGATTTAGGTGAGTTACTCTTCCAATTCCTGTCCATGTTGCTTTAAATGAAACTTTGTTTCTTTTTTGTTATATGATCACATTTTCAGTTACCCCCTATGATTCACTTTATCTAAAAAATAAATCTGGATCCCTCCTGTTAAAATGTGACACTTTAAAAGTGTTTCCCCAAGCATTCTTCCCTTCCAGGAAGAAAATTCTGGTTACAGTGATCTTAGCCATTCATTTTCCTGGGACAAAATAAATGCAAGAGTTTTTTCTACATGCCACAGTTAGAAAGATATGCTGACTCATAATTTCTAGGAAAACCCAAGGTAAAAGAGAAGAGAGTATTTTGATAGGTTTTGGTTAGCCCTGACAGTGGAGTTGACATCTACCCACTGCAGTAAAATACAGCCTTTAATTTTCAAAGTGAATCCAGATCTGCAGGAATACCTGAGTGGAATAACATGAAGGAGGCTACCTAATTTCTACTCTCCCCAAATAACATCTCATTTTAGATGATGGACGAAGTCCAGGACTTGTGTATAGCATTACACAGGTATTTTCCTTTCTGAGTTTTTTCTCAGCGAACATTTATTTGAGAAAATGGTGTTATATTTGCAGTACCAGGACTCACAGACTCCTCCTGTTATCAGATAATGGCACTTTTACCTTGATCATGAAATTATTTGGGGAGACAAAAATTCCTGGAGCCCCATTTCCAGTCACTGGGCAGGGCAGGGCTGTGGCCCTCATGCAGCCCCAACGGGAAGCCAGCCCAGGGGACAATCACATGTCTGCTCAAGGGGGACTGTGTCTGATCTTCTGTTTCCAAAAGTCCATGGGCAACTTTGCCTGCACAGAGACCACAACTGCAATGGCAATTGCCATTACTATTTCCTTGTCCCTGCAGGCCCATGGGCTCAATGGTTTTTATGTGCTCATGTCAATGGTGCAGTCTGGGAGGGGAGAAAACATACACTGAGTGAGGTGCAAGGATAAGGTGCAGTGTTTGGTAATGGTGTATTCTTTGTAGCCTTTGCTGGAAATGGAAATGAGATTTCCTGCTTTACCACTCTTAAAAATCTTTGCCTTATTCTAATGTAGGTAAAATGATGTCAGGCTTGGTCTAAAGGGCTCCCGGCCTGTTCCAACTGAAACCAGTGATGCTCTATTGCACTTCAGCCAAGAAAATGTCAGTATCTCATGACAAAAAAGTTACCATTTTGAGAGAGGCAGTCCTTGTCCTCAGCTCCAATTTTCATTAGAAACTAATGGTTTATTACCAACCTTGAAAATCTTACAGGACTTGCAGTAATTTGGCTTGCTTGAAGCACCTCT
>NW_008239110.1:7728109-7750901 GCF_000691975.1 Corvus brachyrhynchos
AGCAGGAGCAATTACAGAACAAGAGCACAGCTCTGGTGAGGAAGACCTGGTTGGGAGCCAGTCGGGGCAGAAAGCCCCACACACTGCTTGATTTTCTGTGGGGCTTCTGCCTAAATCAGCAGTAGAACAGTGGAAAAGAGACTGACTCTGCAGGCTGCTTTGTATGAGTCACTGATATTAAAAAGCCAGCTGGATTCAAAATCACAGGTCAAACAAAACCTCTTTATTTAGCTAAGCAAACAAAAGGACAAAACACTTTTGAACCTGAAAAGTGACTCTGTACATATTTTTATCAATGTAATGATCCACAGGTACTAAGTAACATCTGACAAAGCACTAGAAACTCTAATCTCCATTCTGCCTCTCTCACTCTAAAAAGGATAAATTTTTATAATGAGGTGAAAATAATTTCTGATATTGCAGCTGCTCCTCAGCATTTCAGCTAGCTGTTGTAGCAGTCAATATTAAAAAGAAAAAAGACAAAGGGAAATAAACAAAAATGTTTTCCCTTTCTTACTGCTTTATGATGGAGACGTGTGACTCCGAAGGAGTGACCAAGCAGGTGAGATTCAGCTCTGCTTGGAGAATGAGCACATCTGGATCTCACCTTAACGCCGGCTGGATTTGCTTGTTTGGGGGACAGTCTGTGTTGTGAGGTGTCTCCACATCACCTAGTCCTCCTCGAGTGAGCTCCTCCCTTGAAAGCTCACAGCAGGCAGCTCCGGGGCTGATGCATTTTGCTCAGGAGTGCCTGACAAAGATCCCCTGGGTAGAAAACCACTACACCTTTCCCTGCCCTCTTGATGTTTAAGCTGTTTCCTCTGACTACATTCCCCCAGTGGCAGTTCCATTTATTGAGGGCAGTAACTCCAGTGTCCTGGAAATAACCCAGCTGCTACTGGGGCAGCTGGAGAACGGTAAGCGCTGACTCAGTGCTGACAATAGAGGTGGCAGCCGGTTCAGCGGAGGCAGGTCTGCTCGTGTCAGCTCTGTCTGCTGCAAAGAAGTGACAGAAGGCAGCGGGAGGTGAAGCAATGGTCAGATCTCTGTGAAGGCTCCACATGTTGCAGCAAAGTCTCACAGTAAAGGGCATTTTCCAGCAGATTCCCATCCATTTTTCTAATGAATTTACTTTGCTGGCATCACAATACAAGTGGTGGGAGAGAAAGAGCAAGAGAAAAGAAGATTCTGCACAGCTTCTCCAGCAGGTACCTCGGATACATCAGCTGGCTGCGGTGTTCCCTTCCAGCAATGGGTTGGGGGCACACACAAGACAAAAGACCAAAAATATTTCTTCACTGCAGCATTGTTTGAGTTATCCTCAATCCTAGACCTCCTGAGCTGAAAACTGCAAGTGCAGGCAGATCTCTAGAGCTGCCCAACCTACCATTCAGCCAGTGAAGGGAGAAGTGTAGTCCAGATTCAACTTTTGTCCTGCTTTTGGACACAATTAAACTTCTAGCTGCAAACTCAGAGTTGGCAATCACCTACAAGACAACATCTTTTCCATCCCCTGCTGCTGTCTGTGCCCCTGACACAAGGTGCTGGGGTAGAACATCTTTGCACTGTCCCTTGCACTTTCCTCTGTGGCACAGGCTCTCTCTCCACCTGTGCAAGACTGGAGTTATATCCATACAATGACACATTTTTAAGGATTTGTCGGCACTTTAAAGTAAGAATTAGATGCTTAGGATCAGAATTAGGAAAAGGATTTAAGCAACCATAGTCCTCAATGTGGGCCTCTCAGCAATCTTGCTTGCTGACAGGACATGTGAGTACCAAATCAGTCAGCTGCCTTTGTCCTCCATGCCCTTATAGCCAGGCAGCAGCACATGCACAGAGTGCTTTGCCCAAGCAACACAAGCAGCCTGGAAGTTGCCTTTTCCCACTACACTGGGTGGGGATTGAGGTGTCTGTACATCTGTGTTTTCTGCATGGCTTCATTTGGTAGGAGAGCATGTGAATACCACATAGGATGAAAACTATCCAGGTTTTTTGTCTCTGTGCTGTCCAACACTTCCACACACTTAAGTCACTCCAGCAGGGAAAGGAACTGAGCTCAGGACATTGGCAGATGGAGGTGTTTTTATGCAGTGGAGGTTTATCAGCGCTGTTGGGAACAATTGTTTCTCTAGCAGGGACAAACTGCTTGCTATGCTTCAGGCAGAGGAAATGGATGGGATCAGGAGAAGGCAAATTGACTGCTGGGGAAGGAAAGAAATTCTGGACTGGGGGAGTACTTTAAAGTTTTGGTTCTCTTTTTCCATGCTACTCGCTGTCTAGCTCCTGGTTGGTTTAAAACAATGTTGTTTTGCCAGGGAAGGTTTTCTCCCAGCAAGCTGCTTGTTGTGCAGTTGTTTCATTTTGTATCTTAATTGAAAGACTGAGATTTTTCAGGAAAGAATTGGAAAAGGTTTTGAAAATTAGCTTGAAAATTAGCTTGAACCTTCTGTCTTTTTTGAGCTAAGGCATATTTTGTGTGGATCAGCACTCATTTTATCACCACCAAGAAGATGGTATACATATTAATAATTATATTTAAAACCAAGGCAGAAAGAGTGGTTCTGGAAATATTCTCCTAGAGGTAGATATTTTAAATAAAGGTTTACTCTCCTATAAAATGTAATTAGATCTATGACACTCTTTGAATGACTGAGTTATTTTTTTTTTTAATCAGCACCTTTGCATCACAGAGAGATAATGTGATTGTATACCTGCAGGCAGATATAATTTGTCACTTCTAGTTGTTGCTGCTTTTTATAGAAAGAAGTACATCTAGGTAGTATTAAGATGCTGTCAAAAGAAATCTCTTCTGATGGAAAATAAATGTGCCAGTAAATATGGGGACCATGCTACATTCCAATATCAGTCTGACTTTTGATGTGGCAAATTTTTATTAGTAAGTAGGAAGCTGGATTTTCCTAGAGTTTATCTGATTTTCCCAAGCAGGGGTGTATTTTGTTTTAAACTTCATTGTCCAGGGGAAAATAAGGATAATGGGAGACAAATGAATTAAGGCTTCCCTCTTTCTGTTCTTGCTGTTCTATAAATGTCTCAAAGAAAATAATTAATTGTATTGAATTATACTGCTGAAATAAATTAATCAGAAAACCTTTTGCATGGAGAGTTTGGGTATGGGGTGTGATCTGTGCACCAAGCATAACCCCAAGACTTTGAGTGGCTCCCCTACTTGGACATGGCTAATGATGGACTCCTTCATCCCAGGGATCTCAGCTGCCCCATGGCAGTCAAAGGCCGTCACATGGGAGACAGGCATTTGCAGAGCAGCCCATTGTATGAGGCCTTGCTTGTAACACTGGAATAGTGAGCTCTTAAGAGTAATCAGATACTGCCTATTCATGAACAACAACAGCTAATTGCATTATTTTCAGTTTGAATGAAATTGGGAAGATTAGAACACTTTGCTGTATTTGCTGTCACGGCGTTAGTTCCACATGAGATGTGTTTGTGGGAAATAAAGGCTCTGCGGAGACCCACAACTCTCCCAGTCATGCTGAGGTAAATACCCTGCTGCTGTCTCGTCTGCTGAAACCCGCAGCAGTGTTAGCAGCATGCAGCTCTTATTGTGTCAACCAGAACATTTTTGTCTTTCATAAGACATTTTTAGAAATTGGAAAAGGCTCTGTCTCTGCCTTCATTGTCATTAAAACTGGGACCTTTTGCCTGCCCTTAGTGCTCACAGCGTTGGTCAGACCCACAAAATCTTCCTATTAATACCCTCCCATCCTGCCATGTTTGTCTGAAATGAGCAGTTGTTACTTCATCTGAGCAGACAGAAACATGTTGAATGTGTCTGATACTTGACCTGGCAATGTCAGTCAAGCTCCTCTAATGCAGACAGCAGAACAGGTTTATTGCCCAACCATTTGATTATCCCATTTGTCTGCCAAGCTACGTGGCTGTTCCCACCTCTCCAGTGATTCCCCAAGGCCTCAGCCAGCGCTGAGCAGGGCATGAGCCCCCTGACACCCCCTTCCCATTTTATCCCTGCCACAAAACAAGGAGTGTGTTGGTAGCGCTCAGTGCTGAGGGGGCTCCTCACCTCTCATGAGTACAGCACACCGCTGGACAGTGCAAGGCATGCAAGTTGTCTGATATTGCTCTGTGTAGTAATAGGTGAGAGAGAGCTGGATGCCTGTGTGGAAACCAGTGCTTTGTGATTCTCCTCTTCTGCAGGGCAGAAAATGATGATATGGGAAGATGAGGTAGCAGTGAAAGTTGCCTGAGAGCTATCAAAGAACATCAGAAAAGTCTTTTTCCTCCTGGAAAAAGGTATCTGCATGCAAAGCACAGATAGGATGCCTGCCTTCTGTTCCCATTTTGGGAACATCTATATGCTTCTGTTATTCCTATTTATCTGTCTCTTGCCCTGACACTCCTTTTGTGTCCCTTTCTTCCCCAAAGGTGGCCTTTCCTTCTGTCTTCCCTCAAGGCCCTGTGACAATGGTATGTGTCCTGCTAGTGGCATGAACTGCCTTCCTCAACCATGTCTCCGTTACCCTTTCTTTTCAGATGGCATCACTGCTGCTTCCGTCAGAGTGGTTTCACATGTGAGGAGTTGGGTGGATTTTGCAGAGGGAACTGCTCCAAGGGGAACAGTGTTACTTCTGTGCCACTTTTGCTCTTGCTGCATCTGGGAAAATAAAAAATAAGAAAGGTCTGTGGGCCAGTCTGGCAGAGAGGCAAGCAAAAATGACTGCATCTATCAGACCTGCAACTCGCTTGCAAGCTCTCACAGTGCTCCTTAGAAGCACCTGTAAGTGACTGGTGGAGTTTATTCCCTGCTTTTTGTAAGTCATCTACCACCAGAGGTGAAAAGACACAACAGGAGTGGTATTTTTCAGGACATCCAGTGTATTACAGTCCTAAGGGCTTCAGAGTGAGCACTGAAGGCTTAGACTGCCTCACCACTATGTGCTGTTTTATGGCCAGGATAATTCTGAAGGGCCTCTCATGCTATTGGGCTACCTGAAGGATATCTTCAAGACCAGCCTTTGGGGTGAAATAAGCAGTGCAATGCCCTCTGGTTCATTTATTCCACGCACCAGGGTAGGAGCAGAACAGGTAAATGTGGGTATAGCAGTGTAGTCCCACTGACAGAGCACAGCCAATATGCAGGTACACTCAGGCTGGTCTAAAGACACCCCACAGCTGCTTTTACACATATCAGAGAGGTCAACCAGACCCTTTGGTGGAGGTAAACGCTCTCACCCTGCAGCAAGTGGCCTTGTCTGGCTTCTAGCGGTGGCTCCCGTTTGATATGGACGCACAAGCCTGGCTGCACCTGCAAGCAGGAAGCAGAGGGGAGGGATCAAAATGGGCAAGATGGGGAGGGCAACCAAGCTCAGGGGATCTGCAGCTGTCAGCTCCACCACAAGCCCCTCTGTGACTCCCTCAGGGAAGACGGTGTCTTTTCTCTCCTAGCTGGGACACACAAACCGCAAGTCTGGGGCAGAGGGTGGTGCTGTGCTGCTCAGAAACCTTCCTCCCCAGTCTGCTTTCCTGCCTCTCAGAGAGGCTCCAGTCAGGGTCTGGAGTCAGCTGGCATTTTTAGTCACAAACTGAGGCTGAGAAATACACATTTATGTTCTTGAGCATATCATCCACAGGCAATAAAAATATCTTTTAAACAACCTAAGGCAGCTTTTACATCATCTTGCCTTCGCTCAACTCCCAAATGCCTTAATATGATGTTTATAACTTTGTCTGTCCTGGTATCACCTCTCTTTGCTTCCACACAGAGGCTGTTCCTGCTTCTTAAGATTACTCTCAGGTGGCCTCCCTTTAAAATGTATAACCCTATATAAATCCATAGCAACAATTTCTCGGCTGTTCCAGCACTTGGGGCTATCGATTGGCTGTGATGTGCTCGCTGTGCTGTGGTTTGCCAGGTCCATAGCCCCGCTTCACCCCAGCAGAGGCGAGAGAAGAGCTATTGCTCTGCTCCGTTTGCCATCGAGCTGTATTTCCCAAGAGCTGCTTGCACACTCCATCTGTCACAGTTGTTGTCTTTCTGCAAGCTCCTTTATGCCATGACCCAAACGTGAAGGTTTCTAACTTTTGAAATAGTGTCTTTGTAGAGGGAGCAAAACCCTCTGTGGTTTATATTATTCTTTGTTTATTATTATTTCTTATTTTTCTGGCTTTAATTGCTAAGGTCTTGCCTGAAGCTAATAGAAGCGGCATGACTGAGGAATCTACAGAGCCTGGGAGCCTTATTATTCCTTTTTTATTTTATTTTGTGCCTTGTTTGTGTTTATTTTTCTTTCTACAAATATGACAGCTGCTTTGTGAAAATATCTTTCACAGCTACAGTGAAGGAAGAAAGCCTGACACAACCTCTCAAAAGCAAGGGAAGAGAGCTTCATTTGGGTGAAATTTCTGTGTAAAGCCCCCTGTGAGAGTGCTCACTGGGGGTGTGCTGTCAGAGCAGGAGGATGTACTGAGTCACAGGTGTCTGTCTCACCCAAAGTGTGATTCAGTTTTTTCATAAATTGCTTAGGTGATGGAGCAGGGACAATACTTATTCAGTGGGCATCTGTCAGACATCAGGGAGGGGCTGCAGTTACCTCAGAGGATTGACTTGGTATTCAACATGATCTTATCAAGTCTGAAAGAGTTTCTGGAAAAAAACCAAAAGACATTTTGTTAGAGGCAAGCACAGAAACTCAGTGAGAAAATCAGCAGTGGAAATCCAGATGGGGTGTAAACAGCCACGTAGCAAACACACAGAAGAGTATCATGAGCTGAGCTTGGTCAGCAGCTTCTCCTCACCATTTGTGAAGGCTCAGGGGAACTCCAGTATGTGAAAGCTGATGTACAAAAGAGAAGAAATCTTGTGCATCTAAAATCCATGGTTTATAGAACAATGAATGATGAGCTTTAATGGCAGCAAGGAAGAGTCAGGCTTGACACTGGAAAACTGCCAGAAACAAAGGAGCACTGGAACAATCTGCGTAGGGAGGTTATGGAGATTTCATCACTGGAAATCTCTCAAAGCAAGTTGCAAAGATCCACCTGAAACAGCACAGAGAGAATGATCCTGTCTCCAGAGAGAGTAACAGGTTGAATAAACTTGTGCAGTCTCTACCCGAGCTGTTTTGGTTTGTCACTCTTACAGTCACATATACCCTCTTTAATTTGCAGTTTGAGTAGTGAGTAGTCAGGTGTTACAAATGCCACAGTTCTCTGCCTTCTCTTTAGTCCAGACTTTGTGATTGCTTTCCAATTCATACAATGCCTAGACACCAGAATGGAACCCATGGAAGCAGAATTGATTATGAATAAATATGGCAGGCTTTCCCCCCAAAATATTTCCTGCAGAGCATCAGCATCTTCTTAATCAAGCATTGAACCTCAGGGTTGCCTGTGTGTATGTATATACACATCTTTTTAAATCAGCTTTTCTTTTGTTGGACTTCCTTTTGTGCAAGCCCATTGCCAGGAGAGAGTGCTACAAATTATCCCTCACCACTGGAGGTGCTTTTGTACGCTTTCTATAATTACTGCACCCATCTGACCTCCAGGTTTTTAAAGAGAAATGACTGGAGTCTGAGGATTTCTGTACCTGCAGGTACCAGTCAAAGTATTCTATTTCATTGAGATACCATGCAAAAATATTATGGAGTAAATAAACTTTCCTCTTTAACTAAAGCTGGGTTTGGAAACGGCAAAAAAATAACAGTTTAGGAAAAATGTCTCAGGTAATGTGTTTTCTATGGAAATGTTCTTTATTCCAGGTTACCTACAAACAATGTGAGGGAAGGGTTATTGAATCACTGCAAGCTCCTAATACCAGACTGCCAGCCCCAGACCTGAGCCCTTCTCATTTTAATGTGTGAGCAACTGCTCACTGGGCAGAGTGAAGGGCCCCCAGTGAGCAGGGGCTGGTGCTACCTGAAATATCAGGGGGTGGAAGAAAATCTCCTGGAGATGCTCATGTCTGCTGTATGTGCTCTGTAGCACTACAGAGACTGGAAACTAAATCATAACAATGTGGACAAGCAAATGGGGCTAAATTCTAGTCCATGTCATTAGGACACAGACATTAATTATAATTAATGGTAACTGACAGAATTAATGGTGTCTGACAGCAGAACGAAGGTAGGTGCTCACGTGCATATGCAACCTCAGAGGATAGACCTTATGGCTTTGACAGAAAGGTCAGGATAGGAGGCATCCTAAGGGATCACCCAGTTTCTGTCCTGCTCAGGCCATTCAGGGAACCTATGGAAACTAGCAGAAAATAATGCCATCCCTCTGACAAACTTTGGTCAAGTTTTGCTGAGAAAGCTGAAGCAAAGCAAAGCATCTTCTTGAAAATCAGTCCCCATAATTGCCAAACAACTGCACCAACTTCTACAGCAGGTAAATAAAAGCAAATAAGGGAATCAATAAATAGTAATATAGCAGATAAGATGATGAGTGAGAAGCTGCATGTGTTCATATGGGACAGATCACATCAGACAAAATCAATAGCTACCTTTGTCAAAGTTATAGGCTTGTGTTACAGTGCGGGTACTGCAACACGATGTATCAGACAACGAGGCCCATGGAAAGAAATAAATATGGACCAGTTCTTGGTAGATGTTTCAGAGATGTTTATTTCTCCAGCCGCATGGCCGGGGCTCTGCCGAGGAACTGCGGCAATCACGGGACCCGAGGGTCCTTGCCCGTGCAGGGGAACACAAAACAACCAATGGGAACGAGGCTGACCAGGGGCAGGGAAACTCTCCCAGGGCTACATGGCAGGGGGAAGGCCCCAACAGGCTCGGTGATGGCAGCCAACATTTATCTAAATTACAGTAACTTTCTACAAAGAACCTTGTATAAAACCTGGGGGAGGTAATCTGTTCAGGCAATAATGCTGCTGAGTTTGAATTAGTCAAACTTTGTTAGATTTAAAAAAAAAAGAAAAAGACAAGAATCCAGTTTTCTGGACTCACTCAGGGATGCTGACAGGACAGAATAAGGATCAGGGGCCAGATGCTATCCAACACCCAAAAAGCTGTACTGATCACCCTGTGCAGAAACCTACTCACTCACTAC
Source organism: Corvus brachyrhynchos (assembly GCF_000691975.1). Taxonomy (NCBI): domain Eukaryota; kingdom Metazoa; phylum Chordata; class Aves; order Passeriformes; family Corvidae; genus Corvus; species Corvus brachyrhynchos. The sequence continues at coordinate 7,737,179 of NW_008239110.1, forward strand.
CCTTAGCACTTGTTGCCTGAAAACCTTTATATGTCTTTGAAAATCTGTGTTACAGAGCAAGCTCACTGCTCATTGGTCTTTCATTTTTGGCAGCACACACCTGTAACACTGTCTCTGTACTCTCTCTGCTGAGCACACCCAAGGCTGCTGGTAGCCACCTTTAAAATGGTCATAGCAAAACACATAGGAGACATGTGGGATCCACTGCCAAATAAAACGTTACCCTTGTTGATATCCTCTCAGAGCACTTACTTTTGTGTGAACATCAGGTGAATACAGACATTTAGCACAGCCATGTGACTGCAGTAAGAGTTAATATTGTATTTTAGGTGGTTCTTCATGTCAGTTTTGCCTTGAGGAGAAGAGGAGACATTACAGCATTTTCTTTCTCTACTATTAAAAAATCTTCCTGTTAGAAAGGTATGTGACACAGCAATAGGTGTGGATATCAGCAATAGGAAAAGTCTAATCTGCACATAACCAGCCAAAGGAAAACTAATAGTTTAGCCAGCTTCATCAGCCTTATTTAATGCAGTCTGTAAAAGGAAAATCTGCTCTTAAACAAGATCTGCCAAAGTCACGGGCACTGATACCTCAATATCCGGTCACTAATAAAGGTGCAGCCACACTGTTTGCACAAAAACCTTTATGAGAGGGGGATCAGTTACTTAATTTAAAGTGACTCAGGGGGCTGTTTGCCTTGCCAACCACATTTATTTCTGAGCAGTCTGGCCCCTTGGCTGAAGCCATGCTGGCTTGTCCCGCAGCTCAGCCCTGCTCCACTTGTCCAGGGTCACTGAAAGGAGCAGGACAGGCACAAACAAGGGAGCAACACCACCCCAGGCACACATGGGTGCTCTCGTGAGGCAGCAGGCTCTGAATTTATACACGTTCACTGGTTTCTTTTTGTGAAATGCTTGTTCTGCCTGCTCCCTGTGGAGAAGCGCCTCTGTGAGCCATTCTCCACAGAAAAGCAGCTTTCCTTGGATGGAAGTCGAGACTTGCGCTGGGAACATGAGACAGAGAGCTCTTAGTGTCGTTCCTGCCTTCCTCCTCTCCTTCCCAGGGGTAGAAAGAGCCACTCTGTGCACATTGCTCCTCCCCAGACCTGGGTGTGCTTTGGGAGACGGTTGTGGCAGCCCAGCAATGCTCCTGCATCGGGCTGCCTGCTCTAAAGGAAGGTGTTGCAGGAACTTTCTGCAAACAAGGGGATATATTCTGGAACCAGCTCTGTCCCACTGGCAGAAATGACACACGCACTTCCAAGTGACCGCCTGGGCTCTGAAGCACTGTGGATTCTTTTGGAAAAGAGAACTCAGGGTTTATCCAAAGTCATCTGGGTGCTTTTTTATTAGAGAGCTCTCGAACTCCCTTGGATTTGAATTGATCTGTGGTCTGCAGGAGGCTGAACCTGGCACATCGAGGCAAGGAAATGCTTTGGGGTTTAGGAGAACTTTGTGCAGCTGATAAGACATGGGCTGGTTGGTCAAATCACCCAGAGGAGAAATAGCTCTGCATCAGGGAGGAGCAGACAGGCATTGCTCCTGTATCAGGCTGCCTGCTGTAAAGGAAGGTGTTGCAGAGCTCTTGCTACAGGAACCAGGCCAGATACGTGTTTTTACTGTTTTCCTGTGGTTTATGGCGTTCCCAGTGGTTGAGGAGATGAGGATGGTGGAGCTGTGACCCCTGCCTCTGCCCTCTGGGGGCACGGAGGGGCCGGTGCGAGTCAGGTTGATGTGCTGAGCCCACTGCAGGTCCCTCCTCAGGGGGGTCCCCTGGGCTCCGTGCCTCTCGTGGTGCAGAGCTGCTTTCAGAGCCATAGCAGTGCCATCTCTCCTCCCGAGGTGACCAGAGGAGAAGGTTTGCTCAATCACTCGGGAGGCTTCTGTGGGACTTTTTCCCAGTAAGCAGGAGGCTGGGGGCGCCCCCACCACAATCCCCATTCCTCTGAGCAGGTGGAGGCCCTGGTCGTGCAGCAAGCTTCCCATGGGTGACACGGGTAACCTGGGAGTGCTTTCCTTTGATGCCCATCCTCGCTAGGACTGGGGTGACCAGCAACGCTCAGGACCCTCGAGTGCTGCTCCGGGTGCTGCAGGTGGTTTGCTGCCTTTTGCTGCCTCTTTTAACTCCTTGCCTCTCTTAAAACAAAGAAATAAAGAAAAAAAAAAAAAAAGGGGGGGGGGGGAGTGGAGTAAAGGTAAAAGGGGAGATCTGCAAAAGGAATAAGCAGCAAATGTAAAGTATGGCAGACTTGAGCCTTGAAAGCAAGAGGATTAAAGCCTGCTGATCTTCTCTCGAGCAGAGCACCGTGGCCGGGCAAGGGGCTGTTCTCCCCCCGGGCCGGGCTCGGCGCAGCGGTGAAATGCTGCCACCTCCCGATGCACATCCCTGGCGCGGCCCCGGAGCCGGCTCCTCCCGGCAGGAAGCCGGGGGCTTGTCGGGTGCGCGTGAAATGCCGACACTTGGGCTGTTTTCGGCACGGCCTGAAGTGGTTTGTGGTTAGCCCCGGGGGCAGCCAGCTCGATGATAGAGCAAAACCGCACACACCGCCTCCAGGCACAAACAGCACAGAAACGAGACGTCAGCTGCATCCTAATTTGTGGTGGTTCATCAAATGTTATCTGATCGTGGGTGTTAGTGAAACAGCAGAGGAAGAAGCAGCCTTTCCACAGCAAACAACCAAAAGGAAAATATTTCACTTTAAATTGTATCTCTTTCATTATAATTACCATATAACTATTATTCTTGCACTGAAATAAGAAAAATGCAAGGAGAAATGTGGTGATGAATAGCTCTTACTGGTCAGCATAAAGTGGCATGTATCTTTCTTCCAAAGACATATGACCTGCAAAGGCAGAACGGAAAGTTCAGAATTCCTAAGGGTGGCCATCCTGCACAGGCAGATAAAAGTCTGCTGGTGGATCCACCTGCCCAAAGCAGAAAGGCTAAAACACGCCTGTGGACATTATGGCAGGAATGATGACCACTTCTGAAGACACTGTCCCTTCAGTGGGGTTCTGCATTGCAGCGTGTGGGGCACAGAGTCAGGATGCTTCATCTGCTGGGGCACTTAGGAACAGCCAAGGATACAATTTTGCATCCAGAAGGGACTCTTTACTAGCAAAGGGAATAATGTAGACTCGGGGACAATGGTAATGTGGACTTAGGACAAAGGTTAATGGCTTTAAAGTGAAAGAGGGTAGGTATAGACTAGATATAAGGAAGAAATTCTCCACTGTGGGGGTGGTGAGACACTGGAACAGGTTGCCCAGAGGAGCTGCAGATGCCCCATCTCTGGCAGCGTTCAAGGTCAGGTTGGATGGGACCTTGAGCAATCTGGTCTAGTGGAAGCTGTCCCTGCCCATGACAGGGGGACTGGAACTAGATGAACTTTAAGGTTCCTTCCAACCCTAACCACTCTTGTTCTATCATTCTATGAAGGAACAGCATTGCCCCCTATTTGGGCCAGGGGAGCCATCATGGCTGGTACCAATCAAGGGGACAGGGTGCTTTTCTGGAGGCTCCCAAGGGGATGCTGGTGGTGCCAACCTTTCATCCCAGAGCCTGGATTTGATCCTGCACCATGTCATGATGAGAACAGAGCTCACATGGACTGCAAGTGCTATCCAATCTTGATGGATTCAGCAGGTGCTACTCACCCCTGCTCCTCTGCACTGACACCCCCAGGGGTGCAGGCAGGCATGCCTGACAGGGGGCTTTCTTTTGGGCTGGCAATTACAGTGCTTTCCATCTTTCTCCCTTTCATCTATTAGATAAAGTGCTGGCAGCTGAAAGATCCCAGCTGGCACATGTGCCGAAGCGGCTGCAGACAGCACACCCAGACTCTATGGAGCACCCGACCGTGCTTCTGAGCCTGTATTGACACAGGGTGATACTTTTTGATGCAAACCCCAGCACTTGCTTTTTACTTAAGAGGGTGTAGCTATGTATTTTAAGAATAAATGCTGTATGCAATCAGCATGCTGCCCTAGGTACAATGGGAGTGAAGACACTTCCCAGTCAGGGAGGCAGCCAGAGACAGTAGGAGCAGGGTCTCGCTCCCCATCTCTCCCTTGCAGAGAGAACATGGTCTGAAATTTTGCTCCAGCAATGTAAAGAATAATGTACGAGATCAAAAGGCTAGTTTCATCCCTGGGGATTGCAAGTCTGCTGAAGGTTTGCTGTAGGAAGTAAGAGAAAAGCTGTTTTAGAAAGGGAGGAGTGTCTGAGAAGCAGTGGTGATGCTTTGCTCTATTTTTGGGTAGCTTTCTGTCAAAAGCAGCCTGTAGTTTGCTAACCAGCTTCTGATGCCTTAAAGCATAGTTCTAGTTAAAACTGCAGATTTGCAAGGGCCTGGTTGTTGCACTGAATTGGAAGAAATGTTTTTAGGTGCATATTGAGCACAAGTGGATTGATACATCCTCTTATCTCCACCTGATGAACAGCTTGAAAGACAAAGGGCACAGACCACCTTCAGCCCTGCTGTGGCCCCAGTAAAAGCAGCTACAAGCACAGGTTAGAGTGGCAATCTTGGGAACGTGAACTGGGTGCTGAAGAGCAGCACAGTAGTGGCTGCAGCCAAGGATGGATGCAAGCACAGCTCTCTGCTGGCTCCTTCCCACCGCTGCCCTGGTCTGTGCAGAGCTCTGCTTCCTTTCATGTAATCAACAAATTAGGTTCTGTAATTTGCCTTACAAACAAGACTCTCATCTACCCACTCCCTTTTTTTTTTTTTAGCGGTTTAGCAAGCAAACAGTGGGAGACCAAAGAATTAAAGCCATAAAGTAATCTGCATATAATCAGTAATTACCATGAATCAAACCCTCCTTCAGTTCAGCTGGTTATTATTTCCCTGATAATTTAATTCCCTTCACTGACAAAACTAGGAAATACTCGTTTTCACCAGAATAGCAAATAATTTCCTGCTGTGCCTATAATACTTTATCATGCAGTTTAGTGACCACATAAATCCAGCTAATGAAATTTATGGAGAATATGAGGACTACTCATAAAAAACAGACTAAAAACCTGAAAAAGTAATTGCTCCCATGTGTGTTGGGAGAGGATGACATTTTGCCAGCAGACCTCTGCTAAACACTTCTTACAGGTGTCACTGACTAGCCAACACTGGGAGCTGCTGTGGCTGACAGCAGGGTGCTCCAGCAGGAGTGTGGGTAGTCTGAATGCGGGGTGATGGTCACATGGGGCTGCAGTCATGAGAGCCCCTTTGCCTTGCCCTTGTGGGATCTTCTCAGGCCTTGTGGCAGAGGCCATAGGGGCCACTGCTGGGGCAGAGCTTCAGCCCACATGTTTCCAAAAATGCCTCCTGCTTTCAAGGGATGTGAAATCATCATTGTGGGGACATTGTGGAGGTAGGGCTGGCTACACCCCCAACTGCAGGTTCTTCAGGAGAACCTCACATCCTGGGATTTTGCAAGCTGCAGAGATGTGGCAAGTCAGTGGAAAGTTTCAAAATCCAAGGAGGCATCAAAGCCTGGCCTTAAAATTTCTGGGATTTAGGATGGTAACGTTTCCATGTGACCTTAGAGGTCTCCATTAGAGAGATCTACAGAGAGTGAGTTGCAGGAGCTGTCTGGGAAGCCCTGATATACTTGGCTGCTCCTAGAGCTGGGCTCTCTCTGCTGTGGGAACAGGGACTGAGTTGCTGCTTTCTACCTCTGATTCATCCAAAGGTAATCATTGGCACTGAAACTTCCCCTGGCAGGTGCTGGTCCACAGCCATCGTGCAGAGGACAAAGTCTACAGAAGCAAAGGAGTTATCCTAATGTTTTCCTCTCACTAACCACAGCTGAATTACTGCCAGGATTCCTACTGACCTGCAAACAATGCTGGCCTGTGGGGAACACCTGTCCTGTTTGGGAGCATTGCTAACTTCTTTGTACTTTTAAAATCCAGAAGATGCAGCCCTCTCTGGGGTGCAGTGTGGGGGAGCAGCCCCCAGCCCAGGCCGCTTGATGGCCTCCTACATTCCTGCATGGGGTTGTGTTGGTTCTGTGTCCTGCTGGTGATGCTTACAAGCTGGTTTGGCTTTGCCAAAATGCAACTGGGAAAAATCCAGCCTCCAGCATTTGCTTGGCATGAAGGGGAATTTCTAAACTACACCAGCATGCCAAGACCTGGGTTGTGAGCTGCTTTCTCACAAGGTTAGAAGTCTTGGGCAGTTTCTGGAGATATTTCTGGCTGGTACTGAAGTGAAAAATCAAGCTGTGATAATATGTCACTGAGTGTGGATGCTGCTCCACAGCAGGCACTGGGGTGGGTTGGGAAGGAGACCTGCTCTGAGGTTTTAAAATTGTGGTGAAGGAAGTGCCTTGCAGAGGAGTAGAAGTGGCTAAAACACGGTGTAAGATCTCATGAAAGGGACGTATATTTTTAAGCTTTTCTTGGACTGATGCTGCCATGAAGCTGTGAGAAAATGTCACAAGTTTTGCAATAAATAACACTCCGACATTAAAGGCATTAAACTGGGGGAGGTGGAAAACGAAAATGACCTGTCTGTAGGGGGCCCTCAGCTCTCTTGCATCTGAAAGTGAAGTTATCGAACCATCGGATAAAGAAACATAAAAAGGGGAATAATCTGCCCAGTTTGGTGAGAGATGCTTGATGACTTCTCTGATTTGTATCCAGACAGTTCCAGTTGCCAAAAGGAACGTAGCTGGAGCAATTGCTCAGAGCCTGCAAATGTGGCAAAAATAAGAATTTAGAAGAAATGGGATGGATGCAATTTTCTTTAGAGGCTGTTACTGATGCTGCTGTCAAGGGTTGCTGGCAGTTGAGGAGCATGAGCGATGACTAATGTGGCAGAACCCATTCTCCAGGAACAGGAATTAGCAGGGGGGAAAGATGTCTGCTTGCAGAGGGCAGAGATCAGAGAAAAAGCACAGGCTGTGCAGTATCAGATCTATCAGTCCCATGGCAACAGAATGGGGTGAACAGCTCCAGCCTCACCTCATCTGCCCTGTACCCCAGTGCCCATTTCCTGAGGTTTGTCCATGTGTCCTTTTCTAGCAGCAGCTGGGATGGGGCTGAGGTCCCCATCCCCTGCCTGCTCCTCTGCAGCTGCCTGGTGGTGTGCTGCCAGGCATTCATTAAACCCTCAGAGCTGACAGCCAAGTCACTCGCTCGTGGGAGCACTCTCTGCACACCTGCTGGCAAAAAGAACGTCCCCGAGTTTCCAGGAACCTGCTTTTTAAGCACTTAAACCCGACCCAGCTCATTAGGGCTGAACAAGGCAAGGGAGAGCTGTCCCAAGCAGCTCAAAGGACAGACGGAGGGAACTCATGTCTACCGAGGGCTGGTGATGTACTCAAGAAGCAGTTTGGGAATCAGGGAGGTCTCTCCCAGCTGCAGCCACAAAGAGCGTGTGAAAAGTCTCCAGTGGGCAGACTACCACCCCCGAGAATCGTTCAAGTGTGAAAAGTAGCCAGGAGGGGAAAGGAGAGAGGAGAATTGGCAGAGGGTCCAAAAAGGGAGATCACTGTTGCTGCCCGTGGTCTCTGGTTGTGATTCCTCTCCTGGTGTTTAATGTCCCCACTTGCAAAAGAGTCGGGGAGAGTAAAACTCATTCTGGCCTGTAGCTGAGGAGACAGAGTGGACACTTGATGGAGCTCGAGTCGAATTTCTGTCAGATCCTTTGCTGATGCAGCCCTGGGTGGCAGAGCCTGTGCTGAGGCTCTGCCTTCGAGTCTCCTCTTGGAACTGCTGCGGTTTGTGGAAATGCTGAGTTTCAGGGCTCTGGCTGCTGCCATAACCCTGCACTGCCTGTCAAGCAGGGGCTTCTGCACCATGCCCTGAACCCCCTCCCCGTGGGGATGCACGGGCTGGGGAGACTGAGATGTGGCAGCCCACGGCAGAGGCTGTTCCCATCTGCATCCTCCAGGCAGACAAAGGCTCACAGCCTCCAGGTAAATCACGTGCGGGTGCACTGCCGGGGTGGCAGCTGCATCCAAGCCGAGACGGCCCCATCATCCTGAAGAGTCTGTTGCAATGCCTCGGGGACTGTGGGTACCTGTTGGCACACTCGGGTCCCTTGGCACATTTTGAGGAACATTAGTCGGGCAATGGTGTGTCAGTGTCCACCTAGATGCTGCGGAGTGCACCCCTGTGCAACATGCAGAAAAGAATAATTTTATCAACTAAAGGTCTTTTAATATGCCTCCTGCTTTTTAAATCCCAATTTACTGAAAGATAATATACTCCCTCAATAATATCTGGTATTTAATGGTTACTGTTCATATCACACCACTAAAAATCCCCCCAGATTTATGTCTCTTTTTAATTCTTGTTCGTTCAGTCCTTGTTCTCTTCCATTTACTGATTTGTTTTTGGTTTGTCCATGATGGCTGCATCGTTACTGTTTTATCTTTTGATAAAACCCCTGAGTGACAAATTCTGCACCTCCCTAGTCTTCTGCCAAGTAGCTTTTGTTTCTTCTTTCTATGCTTTTTATATTGTTCTGTTTTCCCCCCCCCAATTCTCAGTAGGAGAGGTAGCTAATTTTTAACTGTCCCAGATTACAGTTTGAGAAAAGGGTGAAGACGAACAAAGGTTTCCCTTCATTTATATGAAAGATTACTGACACCTTATTTTTGTGCCAGACTTCGAGCCTTGGTTTTAACCAGCTGCTGCAAATGTACAGAGGTAAACAACAGACTCTGTAAACAGTTCAATACAGAAGACTTGATTTAGTACCTTACAAGACAAAGCAATCAATAATCTATTACACATCTAATCACAGGCATGAAGAGCCCAGCAGCCCTCTGCATAGCATTCCACCAAACGAGAAAGGCGGTTGGAGACCACGGTAAGAGGGACACAAATCACTGAGATTGCAAATGCATGGCTTGGAGTCCATCTACAAACACAAATATTCAAATTCAACAATCACCTCTTGCAACTAGTGAATCATGCTATTGCTATCTGGAGACGAGTTGCTATGGCAGAAAGCTGTAGCAGTGGCAGAAGGCCAAGAATCCTGCCTTTGAAATGTTAACTGAATTTAACTCTTGACTTTTCTCAGACAAGGCTCATTACTTTGTGTGACTGTGTCATATTAAATGAGTGCTTTGTCTGCCCTGGGTACCAGCTTGGAAGGGATACTCTTAATCAGCAGGACAGCAAAACAGGTCAATAACAATCATTTTTTATAACTTCAAGTCTGCTATGTGATACCTGCAGGCCTTTTTTTGCTTTGATTTCTTCACTTTAGCTAAGTTGTACCCAGGTCACAGCTCCTGGACACAGAGCACATCCACAAATGCGGGCACAATAGTGAGATGCTCTAATTTGAACAGTTACAGCCTGGGCACAGAAATGCTGCTGCTCCATTTAAGTGACAATGTAGGCTGCTCTCCATAATATCCACCAGAAAAATCAGGATTTTATAGAGACTTGAGCAAGGAACAGGTATAAACATCAGTTGAAATGCAATTTTGTGAATGGCAGAACTACCTACATGCAGAATTTAGGGACAAGCTCTTCTTTCAGCTGTCTGGAGTGCAGATCTGGGTCCCTGGTCAAAGGGGAGCTGCAGCTGCATACAATGCACTTTGCTTAAAGATCTCAAATCTTTACAGCTGAATATATAGGATCTCTTACATTTAGTTACTGGGTGAGTTACTTAGGTTTGCTGAGTTAGGATTACTGAGATCCAAGGAAACAGTATCAAATATTCATGCAGCAGTGCCTCTGACATCCTTTCTTTACCATTACAATGAGGGATTAAGAAGGACATGCACTTTGGAAGCTGGCTGAGAACAGCAGAACAAACCAGATGGTGATATACTGTGAAGAAACTATCAAAGAGAGCAGTGCACAGAGATCTGCAGCCGTAGTTACAAGGATGTAGATTCACAAATTGTGACAATAATTTTTCTTCCGCAAAACCAACAGAGGCATTACTGTTGAAGTTGAAAAAGTCTTGAGTACAGTAGGCCATGTGCAAAATTACAGTGGAGGCTGAGATGGTCACAGTGGAGTTGGAAGGGTTGCTGTACACTATTCCTACCCCAGCCTATACCTTGGGAGTCTTGCCCAGCTGCAAGACAAGGCTAACAACCACGTCCCTGCAAACTGGTCCATAACACACAGAACATTTAATGTTCCCCCTTCAGAAATCTCATTCTGACTTTCAAGACTTATTTCCCTCTACTATACAATCCTTTCTTCCAGGAATGAGATCACAGGGTAAGAGAGCTCTTGCACTCTCTCTCATGCTTCCCTTCTCAACAGGCTTTTGACTTGAAGGAGTTATTCCAGGGAAGAGAAACACAAAAACTGTGCAAAACATGCACTATGCTGCTAGACAGCACTTAAAAAGTCATCTCTCATCAACCATGATTTTAACTGCGGCTTCTCCTCAAGACACACTGATGGTAAAGTGTTTTTTTTTTTTTAAAAAAACAAAACAACCCTAAAGCCAATTAGCCACAAGCTCCCAATTCTGTGTTTGTATTTTTTTTTAAACTAAGGTCACGATAAGATTTCAGCTGGTTTTTTTTTTCTCAGTAGATATGCATATAGATATCATTTAATGATAGTTTCTCGTTAGATCAGGTACAGAATATTTACCACAGATTAAATACTTGAAATCCAAGGATCTCTCAGATATACCAGTGAAAAGCAGGCTTCATTGAAAAAGCAACACCCAGGAACATTTAAAATGAACCATTTATTAAATCAAACTGTTATTTTAACAGTTACATAAGTTACACAGCATGTTTAAGTCAAAAGATTTCACAAGGAAAAAAAAAACTTTAAACTTCTATTATGCAGGCAAAAATAGTACCACACAATATGTACCTGGGAGGGAAGAAGGGAAGGGGAATCTCTAAACATTCAAATAAGGCCATAATTATTTAAAAACAACAATAAAACAATAATAACCCCCCCGAAGATCCATTTGCTTTTCAGTGTGTTCAGTGCTGCTAACTATATGTACTTTTAGTGTACAGGTGTAATCGAGGCAGTGATATTTTGACAGCTAGGTTTAATGTTTTAAAACACTATCAGAAGTAGAATAAGGCTCATTAGTACATACAGCTGCCCTTGGAATGTCAATCTCAGTTGCCTTCATCAACTTAAAATTCACAAAGTGCACAGTTAAGATATGCCAAAAAATTGAAACTGCTACTCTACCAACAGCTGCCCATGCTTAATACTTAGTGGTCTATTGGAACAAAGTATGTTCTTTCAAAAGAGATGTGTAAGAAAAGCCACTGTAAAACATTTAGTTTTGAAGATGCACTAGGAGCTCTTTGTAAACTGAAAAGTAGAAAAACATGGATTAATTATGTTAAGAAAAGAATACAAAAAACACTAGAAATGACCATCAAACTTTCAAAGAACAAGCACCACAATGGACATTAGCATTCGATTTTGCAGTGTACAGCAATGTAATAATTTTACTCTAGCCAATCTACTTCATCAAATTCTGAATCATCTTCTGAATCACTGTATTCCACAGCAATGCGACGGGACAGGATAGTGGCAACATCATTCTCAATGCGCTCGTGTTTAGCTTCTTGTTCCCGCTGCTCTTCAACTTTGCGGAGCTGAATACCTGGAGAACATCAGACCACAAACACGTCACTCTCCTCCTTCCCCACTGTAAATGTATCTAGCCCACGATTCACGAAATGCTTCGCAAGCAAAAGTGAAGACAGAGGATGCTGTCCTGCTCAGGTAGAAATTTTTTTGTCAAGTTTTTAAAGAGAGGAATGTCAGAACTGCAGTGGCAGACTAGATCATGAGTCCTTCTACTGTAACATCCTGGTTCTAATTTCCCATTAAAAATACATTTTTAGTACCACCGTGAGTGATTAAAAGCCATTTTGCTATTTGCATTTCCAGACATTTTCCATACTCGCTATTCATGATTTTAATGGAAGTTTATAGCTATTTGAGTATCCTAACAAGACAGGACCTCTTGTAACCCTGTTTTTTATCACATAATGATCTGGTTTGGGATAAAGTATTACTTGGAGATCAAATACAAAGGAGAAATAACACATACCAAAGGTATGAAAAAGTTAAATCCAGCAACTTAGTTAAAAACATGACAGAGATTATATATTTTGGTTTTATACTCACGATATCCCAGACCAACACAGACTAAGAATGACCTACATCTTGTACTTAATATTCTTCGCTGTCAGCTGACAGGCAACCCAAGCACAGGACCTTAGGTAGAATTTAAGCTGTGGTAACTCGAGCCTTTGTTTCTTGGGCATGACTTGGTCAAAAGTGTTTTCAGCAATCACCTAGATTATACCAGCAGGCTCTACTTCCTTATTTGTGCTGACATTCTCTATGCATGTTCATGCACCTCTCTTGTACTCAACTCTTGTGAACATTTCTTTAGACTCAATGATGTTATCAATTCATGTGCACGTAGATGTGCAAAAATATTTTGAATTATTGCTATAGCCTATCTGCTGATATTACAGTACCATACAAATTCTGTGCTGTGCTGCTGTGCAGGGGAAGAGTAGAAGAACATAGGACTTGAAGCATTTGAGAGAGCTTCACTACTGAAAGATACCCCACCGTCAAACAGCAGCGTGGACAGCGCAGGGGGGATTTTCCTGGCCATGGGCACAATAAGCTGAAAGGTACAGCTTGCACACAGCTCCTTGTGAGATCATCAGGAGAACACTGTCCTGCAGCTCTGCCCTTCCCTTGCACTCTGCCATGGGCACCTTGCAATGCAAAGGGTGCTCCACTACTGCGCTGAGATGTGCCCAGATCAGGTACTTTACAGCTTGAAGTCTTCAGCAATGATTTCTGGACGTCACTTATATCTTGTTGTAATACAGTGAGAGATGATCAAAATACCAATGCCAATTGATCTGTTTTGCTTTTATCTAATAGTCTGTGAAAACCAATGTTTTTGTTTTCTACACAATCTGTAGATTATCAGAAATAGCTACATTTGCAGGTAAATAGAAGTGGAAAGATAATCTCCACAGATCATCTACAAACACATGTACTTTCTTCTGTAATCTAACTTCCACAGAGAACCAGTTTTGCCATCCAAACTAAACACCTGATAAGTGCAATTACAAATTGAAAAAAACCTGTCTACTTGGCAATGCATACACTGTAGAGGATAGAAAACAGAAGCAGACTTAAGATGCATTCCTCTAACTTCTTACACATGTGAAATATTCCCTCTCTCAAAGGTCACGTGTGTTTAGCAGGTTTCTGAGATTATTCTTTTTGCTGCTTAATAGCCAATGTTACCTTTCCGTATTGCTTCCAGCAGAACACTTCTAGCATCACTGATGACAGGAAGAGTTGAAGGATGGCGTTTGGGCTCCGGAGCAGGAATCACTTGGGATGGTGGAGATGGAGGCATTATGGGTGCATGAGGGCCGGGGACAATGGTTGTGGGAGGAGGGTGCAGAACAGGAGCAGGGTGAGAAAGGTTTGCAACTGTGACAGGGGAGGAGGGTCGAATGCCAGGAGGTGGCAGGGGAGGAGGTGGGGGTGGTGGAGGAAGTCCCTGTACTTCAGCTTGTGGAGGAACTGGGTGAACGGGTACAGCTTCGCACACCTGGGCGGCTCTAGTGACAGGGGGAGAGGGTTGTGCTAGGGGAGGAGCAACTGGAGGTGGAGCTGGATGAAGAACTCCAGGAGCTATCTGGAGAGGAGCTGGTGGAGGAGGCACTGCTGGAGCCTGCAGAGCAGCTGTGGGAGGGGG
>NW_008239110.1:7751181-7837296 GCF_000691975.1 Corvus brachyrhynchos
GGAAGTCATTGCAGCTCTTAATGATGAAGTCGACAAAGCAGACGGAAGAGGTGGTGGTGGTGGTGGAGGAGGAGTGGGGCTCACAAACACTGGTGTTCTGCCTGTTGCTGGTGACTGAGGACGATTTTCTACCAAGCCAGGAGTAGAACTGCAATATCCAATAACAGAACAAAGTTATTAGAGCTAGAGAGTGGAAAAAATAGTAATAGATTCACTTCTGCAACTTAAGAACATTGAAACCTGGGCATTAAAATCATTATGTACTATGATGATTTCAGGGTGTTTGTTCACACCTCATAAACAAGGAAATCTAATTTTCAGTATGGAGCATGGATCAGGTTTCCAATTTTTCTGCTCAAATTCAGCTACTAACCAAATTTATGTTCTTATACAATGTACCTGCATCTTTATCAAAGGCTTCCTATACTAGTATAATTCTTCCCTGTTGTCCCTAAGTAAATCCAAATTATTTTTCTGAAGTAAGGGAACTAGCAGTTGATTAGCTGCTTTGATTCACAGAACTTTAAAACCAAAACAAAACAATGCAAACAATGAGGGCAAGTTAATTTGAAACACGTATTTCAGTTGTGATGACAAAATGAGTGAGACTAATATCAACGGTCATCAATACTATGTACAGAGAGGTGTAGTTATATGCTAGATACTCATTATAGGGCAATGAATAGGTGAATTGAAGAAAATAAGAGAGAAGAGTAAACTTATTTTCCTGAAAGACCACTAGAGGATTTCTTTAGCTGTTGTGGAAAATTAATCTAAAGAGTTAGGCATTTTTGCGTATGATCCCCTAAGCAGTAAAAAAATCACTCTTTTCGAGAGACTAACATCTTGCTGATGTAACAACCCCATCCGAATTAACTGTCCTCTACTCTAAGTTGTATATACCAAACCATAAAGGAAGACTTTTGGTATAAAAAAATAGGGGAGTGACAACAAAATTTTCACCTTTAGAAAACATTCTATGTATGTATCCACTTCTGAAAACGTACAAAGAAATAGAAAATAAAAACATTTGGGAGAGGGAAGCACTTGCAATTTAGTAAATGTGATGAATACGTGGTTTTGACAACTGTCTTACTGTGATAAATTCTTCCTTTCATGTGGGCTGAAACACAGCTCAGTTGTACTAATTTCCAAAACTCCAAAGCTACATCCTGAAATTCCAACATATTTCAGAGAAACATTTTCCATACAGTTATTTGTCTTGCCATTTAACTCAGAAGGCAGCATGATTGCAGTATTAATGGCAAGGTGAGGTGGGTCTCCACCAGAGCACTCTACGGGATTTAGATGCCGGCCTTCCTGACCAGTTCCTGGCAGCCCTGTTCCTGCAGGCACGCTGGGGCTTTAGGCTGCCACAGCCCCCGGGATGCCTGTACTGCCTGGGCAGCATGGAAATAATGCTAACAGCTATTGGTGGGGTGGTAGCAAACCACCCCAACAGATCTACACGTGGCTTTTCTGGCTCGTACCTAACACAGGGAGGCACAGGTTTCACTTCGGCGGCTCCGTGCATCGGAGGCGGCGGCGGCGGCTCATGGGGCCTGACCAGCACGCGCTCCTCGGCTCTGTTCAGGAGCTCAGACATCTGGCTATAGGGTAATGCAGAGAGGGAATACGATCCATCGATGTGGTCCACGTATGCTTGAGATCTGTAGAAAAACAGGGAGAAAAGATCCAACTTCGCCTTTAGTAGGAGTAAGTATTAGTGCCCTCAGCTACTGTTCTATGCTTCAGTCTGACTTCTGAACACAAGTATCTTCTCTTCACTAGTGCTGCATATTAAACAGTGTGGCTTTTCAGTAATTTATCCCACTTTCCCTGTTATTACTTCTAGCAGCTCAAGGGTTTGATTTTGACAGGTATATCTGATAGTTTCTACAGTATGTGTGTGACCTTAGTGTTTATTAGTCACATTATTTTGAGTTAAGTAAACACAGCAATAAAATCAGAACTACTCTTTTATATCATTCATGAAACATCCATCGATGTTAGAATGGTAGAATTTACAACTGAATAATTTAGCTGAATTTCTGTCAGAGGATCTTTATTCCAATATATACAGAGAACTTGCTACTTTAATAGACAGACACAGGACTCAATAAATATCTATTATTGAGTAGTAGCACTAAATAAAGATGATTCAACTTACTTGTTCATGACAACTTTAGACACACCTCAAGGACCTGATCAGTTAGTAAATTTTAATTAACTATTCAATACAGATTTTTATTTTTAAAAAACTGTATTAAATTCAGAGCAAAAGTGTTTGTAGAACACTTCCCAACAAGTAAAGCAACACTACATTTCCACATACTGCCACCACTGTAGTATCTAAACCTATTAAATTTGTCAGGGGTGAAAATCTTTGTTTATTCCAAAGCATGGTGCTGTTCTGTATCTGAACAATGTGCTCTGCACATGCAGTGCTCCCAAGCGCTTCAGCATTACTAATAATTGCATTACTAGTACTGAGATAATCAAGGTTTAGGCCTGGGTCCTGGATATAAAAGGATACCTGCAACAAGCACGTCTAAAGCGGAACCCAACGTACAACACAACAAAAGGACAGCAGGAAAGCAGATGTTTCTGCCAATGACTTGATACAGCAGTTTACAGAGGTACTACAAAGCTGTTCCTAGAAAAATGCTAATCACCATAACTTAACTTGTACCCCACTGAGTGAAATGCACTGAGAGCATTTTCACATTCTGAATTGAGCTAAGTTTTCCATAAGCAGGTTTTTCTATTTTTCAGGCAGCAAACACTCTCTCCTACAGCTGTCATAATTACTCACCATCACTACTGAGCTTGTTTGAAGGCCTTACAAAGCTAAACAAAATACTCTGTTATGGTGTGTTTTTGACCACACAAAGACAGGGGGAAAAAATTAACTATTTTTTGGAAAGACAATGAATGCTTTTTAATTAAAAAAAACCCCAACAAAACAAAACACCTAAAACCCACAAACCAAAAATATACCCCCAAATGTCCTAACATTACTTGTCAGCCCTCTTTGCTATCAGATGTTTCTTGGCTGGTTAAATGCACTTGATCTTGCACAAAGACCAGAAGCATAAGCACAGCAGGTGTTTACCGTGTGAAATGCTACTTTTAGCCACCAGCAAACACGTGCTGTGAAATGAGAATTCAACAGGTTGGATTTTGTAATAGGCTATAACCAGAAATGTCAATCAAATCAGGGATTTGTTCAAGAGTAAAGAGAAGCTCAGCATTCTCATCTGAGTTCCAAGTGGATGTTCATTCACATCACACACATCATATAGTCTTGGCAGTGTTTGCTTAAGAAAAATGAAGAGGCTGGAATAATAGGGATTTTGTAGGTCAGGACTGGAATGTAGTGGCACACCTGGGTGTGAGCTTGCAGCAGTGACACTACACCTTCATCAAGCTGTAGAGGACAACAACATCCTTAAGGATACAATAAGGATACAATGAGGATACATGCTACCCTTAAAAATAGCAACATAGTAACTACTCCTTCGAGGACACACTAAGTATTTTAAAACTGAGTTTTGATTAAGCTAAATCAGTGATTTCCAGTGCATTTCAAGGGGAGCAGTAGCCTCTTGTCATCGACCATTTCTCATGCGTGTTCACTACGCAGTACAAATACACTCAATAAAGGATAGAAAAAACATAAAGGAACCTTGATTCAAAATGTGAAGCTGGGCCATTAGCAACTTCAATGTGCTTATGTAAGAGGTTAGCATCATCTTCTGCGAGCTCTGGACCTTGGGCTAA
This sequence comes from Corvus brachyrhynchos, assembly GCF_000691975.1. Classification (NCBI taxonomy): domain Eukaryota; kingdom Metazoa; phylum Chordata; class Aves; order Passeriformes; family Corvidae; genus Corvus; species Corvus brachyrhynchos. The sequence continues at coordinate 7,754,965 of NW_008239110.1, forward strand.
CTTCTGCCACTCTCTCCGTCTGTCATGAGGCGCCCTTGGCACTTTCTCTGGTTCATGAGGACGATCTAGATTTTTCTGCTGTAGGAGAGTTGTGCAAACAAAACTGACAGCTGAGACAGTGATTTTAATTAGTTGCATGTAAACATCAGCCACAAAATTATGAAAAACAATCCCATTTCAAATGCAAGAAAAATTTACTTTCAGGCTAAACATAATATGTAAACCAGAAAGACTTGTAAGAGCCAGAAACTTAAGTCTAGTGGATAAGTAGCTGAATAGTACAGAGAAAAGTAGCTGTTTAAGTAGCTTTTTATTCTAAGTCTGAAATCAAATTATGAATCTGACACTCATATTTACTCTCTCTACTATGTATGAAATATACAGAATAATGGTCAAACAAAAAAAGCATTACCTTTTGCAAAAGTGCTTGTTTAATTTTAAAAACATACAAGCAAAGTTTTATATTCCTACTAATTTCTTTCTAGTTTAACTATATCTATTAGAATGTCATTCAAGCTTTTCCACCTGTAAGATTGTCAAAATTTTGTCTTACAAATAAGTGTTCAAGTTAAACAAAAATTTTGGCAAATCTGATGTCGGTTACATTAAGACAGCATGAAAGCTTTAGGTCCTTCTATATCATTTAACTACTACTATTATTATTATTTAATTGTTAAAGTTGATGGAACTGAATGAATACAAGTAGTTTTAGTTGAATAAAGATGACTCTGTCAAGTTTGGATTGCTATTAAAGTAGCATATTTGCAAACCCTTTCTAGGAAAAAACAAGGAGAAGCTATATAGAGTTAACATATGTACCTTCTGCTTCCTCTTTTCTTTTCTTTTGTCCTCGGTGTCCTGCAACATTTTTTCCTTCCACAGATCAAAGAAATATGAAGGATTGGTATAGAACTTCAAACCCTCTTTTCCATCATCCCTGAAATACAGTGACACAAACAGGGCATACTATTTATTTGACAAGACATGAATCCAAACATTAAGACAAAGGAAGGGCATATTAAGGAACACAGGGTATCTCAGACTCTGAAATGTTTTACTGAGGAACATAAAAGAGATGATCATTGACCTCCTGCATCATCAGTTTTTACTGTCTTTCCTGGCATTCAAGGTCCTAATTTTAGAAAGATAACTTTAACACAAGCTCCAGACAAAAAAAGGAGTGTCATAAATCAGAGAACTCCCACTCCAATAACTCCAATCTTGCTGTTAAAACATTGAGCAAATTTGTGTGGCTGCTCATGTTCAGCTACTGATTCAAACTGACTCTGGGACAGCAAACATTTCAATTCATTTCCATTGAAGATCCTTCTTTCTACACACTTACCTGTTTAATTTCTTCACATTCAAGTACATTATATGGTTTAATAAATACAGATAATAAAAATTACTTTTTCCTACCATTTTACACGGAGTTAAAATTTCAGTACAATGGAGTAAAGTTTTAATGCTTATAATGTCTTCTGCTGCTTTTATTCCTCCAGCACCTTCACAGCTTTCTAGTCTGGCTCCTTAAATATTCAAGAGCTACTCAACGTGAGCAAGGTGCCTGGATATATCCTCTCTATTACATAAAATAAGCTAGAAATTGTTCTTGATTAATTTTATTTTACTAACCTGTAAGGGGTGAGAATGTTAAGTGGAGGAGGCTGTTCACAAATGTCATAAGTTTCTTGCAAAGGAATTGGCAGAGTTTTGCGGTCAAACAGCTGTTGGTCTTGAATTGTGGAACTCCGGAAAGCTTTTCTCATTGTAATGTCCTGCAGTGACACTGAAAGGGAATATTGCCATTTTAAAAACCTCACCAAATAAATTTTATTTGGATTAATCTGGAATTACCTAATGTTGGTTAAAATATAAAGCACCACTGCTTGCATCTTAGGCATTCTACAGCAAATACAGATTCATCTAGCACTATTGCCATGGCAAGATATTGTCAGACTATGTGAAAATCATGTCTGTAATGTTCTAGCACATTATCCTCTATTTAGCTTCATAGGAAATTTTTCTCACCTAGATAGATATCAGAACTCTGTCTGTCCTAAGTAGTTCAACAAATTGCTTACTGTAGCTGTAAAATATCATTCAGTAGTTCAGAAGTACCTAATAACATCTACCAGCTCCACTACACAATCCTTTTGCTACTAAAATCTACTCTCTGTCTTGAGGTATAGATTTTACCTTTATGGCATGAGCAAGCCAAACTTTGCATTCCTTGCCTGTAGGCAGCAGTTCCACTGAAGGCCCACTGACATGCCAAACCAGCAAATCGCTTAAGCTTATGCTACTGAGATCAATGGGCTTGGATGGGAGGTGATTCTATGTTCCAACACATGAAACTAGTCAAATGCTTTTTAATCTGTTTAATCAACATGAGCCTTCTCTGTCTAATTTAGAGCCACCTTGACTTTTAAGCACAGTAGTTAGGAATAATCAATTACCTTTATGTAAGATCCAAAGGAAAACAATACTACTTGAACACAACACATTAAACAGTGATTTCAACTATTTTTACCCACTCCTGGTAAAGCCTCCATAACTTTCTCGATTTCCAAAGAGTTTTTTCTATTTCATTAAAATTTAGATAAAGATTAATGGAAAAGTGACCACAACTGATAAGCTTTGCACTTTTAATTCTGGAAACAGTATACTTATTTAGTCTCATATTTCTCTCCCTCCCTGATCTTCAGTTACTGCACCTGTGAAGTCCAGGTGTCTCTCAAGGCTATCTCTGCAACCAGCATTAGACTTCCATTAGATAAAGCAGCAAATTTTTTCGTTAGTTTGGGCTCTTTTCCTAAAATCACAAACAATACTGAAACCAGTCTTCAGACATAGTAGCAAAGAGAGTATTCTCAGCACATGCATTTTATCTATAAATAATTATGTTTATTTTATAGAAACAGGTTGATAGTAATGCCCCTTTATGCAAGATGAGAGGACAACTCTACTCGTGTCCCCCTATCACTAGGGCCTTTGGCAACAATTTAAAGAAAAACCTGTTTAAGCTGAAAACTGTATTTTCACTTGGGTTCCTGTAACACGTACAAGTGTACACATACACATGTACATACACCAAGCTGGATTTCTACTGTGTGATCACAAAGGGGTGGAAGGCGGGATTTTTTCCAGAAGGCTTGCAGTTCCTGGAATGTTCTGTCTTCTTACCTAAGCATATTGGCAACATCCTTTGTGAGGCTAAAGATGGGATTTATTTGATTTTCAGCTTGGCTTTTGAAGTTTATTACACTTGGCAAGGTTGTGTTCTCCTGGAGAAGTTTCCTTCTTTTTACCCTTAGGTTCTAATTCATCACAGTGTCTTTTATTCTTTTTAATACCTTTAATTAGCTCCTCAGAAGCCTTTTTAAGTATGTGAATGAAGTATTATAATGTCTGAATGTCAGCTAGGAGTCTCAATTTCTGTAGGTATTTTTGCAGTCAAATAACCCTATATATTTTGTACCTGTCATGAAGTACAGCTGGCAAAAGTTCAGTTAGAATAACTGAGGTTTACCTCATCTAAAAACTTAAGTCTTAGATCTTTTTATACTTCAGCTGCTTTTCCTTTGGATTGTTGGTTATACAAATAACACCCAATGTTCAGAGTTGCTTGGCAATCCTGCAAGATTTCTGTCTGTCATTTATTTGAGACATTTCCAACAAAAGTAAAACTTAGTATACTTCTCTTTGAACCTGTGTACATTCTGAAGACAATGAACTAAGTCAATTTATTCTAATAAATAAATACAGTACTTTGGTTTAATATTAAAATGCTCACAGAGTATGTGACACCATATTATTGACACTGTTCTATAAACTTATTAGCATTCCATCTCTTCAATGAGCAAACACAGCCAGTCTAATTCATAACTTCCCTTTTCTTGCTTAAAACTCCACTTTTTGTACACATATATAGGGGGGATAACACACCTGAGGAAAATCAATCAATCAATCCCCAGCAATAAGTGTAATTGTTTTCTCTCTAAACCTGAGATACACAGCAGAGGTCTTCATGGAAAAACATACACTGTAGAATTTCAAGCAGCATTTCCTATGCTGATATCCAGTAAGAGGCACTCCCTGAAAAGCACACCATTATTCCAAACAACAACATTAGGACTCAGGAAACGAAGGGATGTGGCACACAAAATACAGAGAACCATGCCATGGATATAACTCGCCTACACAGAGGATCAGGTAAATCCCACATCACACAGCCAGCATAATCCTGGGCTGTGCACGGCTTGGCTTACAAAGCCACTTGTTCAGCTTGCCAGCTGGCCAAGAGACAAAAGCCCTGCGTGGTTTACAGCCTCAGCGGGGGGAACACGTGAAAACCTGGCTGGTCCCACAGCCACTTGGCTTTGGCTGATTGACAAACTGGCACAGCAAGGGGACAGGTCAGACAAATTGGATGTATGAATTCAGGTGTGAGAAGAGACGAGTGGCTGAAGGAGGAGTTGGAACAGCTGCAGGCATTTGACTTGATGCTGTTAAATTTATGCTTTCAGTTGCTTAATTCCTAACTAACACCAGAACGTTTTGTATAGCCCAAGATCCTAAATTTTATATAGATATATTTTTCTGAAAGTCCACCAACTACACCACTTGTGTTCACTGCAATTAACAAAAAATGGGGTCTTAAATAATTTCCTTAAATGTTGAGATATTCACAAGTTAATTTGAAGATTTGTTCAACAACCTAAACAAATGCCTGTTTGTCTTTATTGTGTCTGTAGCTTGGATTGTATGAAAAGATGTATTATATTAGCCAATCTAACCCTCTGCACACAACAGTATTTTCCACAGAAGTAAAAATTGTCTGTCAGAAAGCTAAACAGCCAACCTTTCGTACATTTGGTTTTGAAAAAGAGGTGCCAGTCCATTTTTACTTGTAATCAACAACAAACTGGGAAGGGTATTTAAATTGCCCCTGATGAGATACAATAACTGTGTTTCTTTTGAGGTGAAGTACAAATTAAATAAAAGCACATCTGTAATCTGCATACTAAACAATGTTTTATCTCTTGGCAAGTGTCTCATTAAACTGCAATCCCCAATTTGTATTAAAAGTCAGGTATAGAGCACACCAGTGTACTGACAGAAAGTAGCTACTTTTAACTTTTCAAATACATTAAATACTACATTGTACTTCATCAGAAGAGAAAAAAGTTATTAGATTTATTTTTATTCTTTCACACTCATTCAAATACACAATTTATGATTAAGTTCTAGGCCAAAAAATACCATTCTCCTAAAGACAGTAAATAAATACACCACATATATTCCTTTCAAAAGCTCACTCTCTTAACACTTTCTGCAGAATTTCGTCCTGACAACTTTCAAGACTGGAAACTCTTGAATGCCACAACTGTGACCTCCTGTAGAACTAAATGACATGGAGAAATTTTATACAAATCAATGGCCTCAGTTGCCCACAATTCCCTTTTCCTGTTCAAAATCTCACCCAGCAATTTGAAAAGTGCAGAGAGGAAAGAACGACACTCACGAATAAATAACTTAGTCGTAAATTTCCCATTAAAGGTAATTAACTGGTAGGGAGTCGTGCTGTTGAAAATTCTCTTAAGGTAAAGATTTGTGTGACTCAGTTCCTCGAGACACTGCAATTTTAAAGTCTGATTTCTACCTTATTTATTTTATATTTGTAATGATTATCCACTTAAACAATTACCAGAATGCACACACATTAGGTTTCTCAGCCATCAGCATACTCTGACTGTGGGTTTGATAGTTGCTAAGGAGAGAGATTACTTCTGTAGATCAGATATTACTCTCTTTTGGGCTTGTCCCCCATACAAGAAATAGAAATTTTCTGAAAGCTCAAGAACTCTTTGAAATGTATGTAGCTTAACTACTATGGGTAAACAAAAAGAAGATGTAAATGTTAGAGCAATCATTTTAAGAGGACTCAGAAGCTGCTTTAAATGAAGCGTGTAGAACCAGGAAGCCCCATTAAGATGTGAATTACCCAAGGGCATCAAGCACTGAATCTGCTGGTGAGTCTCAACAAAACCACCACATTGTTTAGAAAACGGTATTTTGTCCAGATCCCTCTTTTTATACAGAAAATATGCAATATCATGGTCTTACCATGGAACTATTAAGCCTTGGACACACTAATTTAAAACTGATTTACTTACTAAATAACCCATAAATTTAATCAAGGGCCTAAGAAAATTGGAGAAGAAACCTGGAGAGCAGTTGGAGCCCAGCCTACCTGCTCAGAATCTTGAGAGGGAGACGCACTCAAATCCAACTTTCTTTAAGTAGAAATGTGCAAGAAAAAGTGACCTACTATATAATTTAACAGCCTTTATTTGCCTTTGAAGGTAAAATTTCTAAAGAATGAAATGACAAAAGAGTTATTCACCGCTTAACATAGTACATGCGGAGACCATAACTCAATTTTCACGTGCTCTCTGTTCTTAATTTTGATTACATTTATACACTTTTATACTCAGGAAAATCCTCTTCAGAGGCTAGAGACAGCGAGTGGCCCCTTAAACTGGGATTTACTACCCCTTCCTTCTAAGTCTCACAAGGGGCTGACTATCCAGACTTTAAAGTTGACCAAGTTTCCCATTTTCAGAAGTATACAGACCACAATTATCTGTCATGATTTTTACATTTCTCCCCACCAAATGCAACCTTTTTTTCCCCACAGCAAAACATCAAATCTCTTTTTGGCATTAGTTCAGCCAAACTTCTGAACTACTATTGTTTTAATGACAGGGCAATATTTATAGAATGTTTAGAAAAACAATAAGCACATGTATTCAAAGCCAGAAGTCCACTGAAACAAATCCACAACACTGTTCGATTCCTTTCCTGAAGTGTGCCAGGCTGCTCACCCACAGCACTTCTGTCATTAGGTTTATTTAAGTTGTTTGTTGTAACAGATATGCTATAGAAATCAAGAATTTGATGCACTGCCTTTGAGATCCTCTCTGGTTTGAGATTTAAATATAATTAGGCAGCACACATTGAAAGATCCACTAAATTAATACCAAAATATTCTGATAAACTTTGAGTTTATGAATTTTCATTCTGCCCTGATGTTATTTATTTCTGAGTGATACAAAACTATTTTCCAATACCTCATGACAGTGTACATCAGTGCTGTACCATGTATCACCATTTCAAAAAAGAACCACGTAAGTGCTAAAATGAATATTCTTTTCAAAACTGTCAGATTTCTGTAAGTATGACATTATTCACTTTAGCAGTACTTCACACTTAAAAGGCACAGTTAAATTCACAAAAATGTGATCAATTAAGAAAAATATTATTTTACTTATACAATTTGCATATATATGGACAGTTAGTAATGTTACCTATAAAGTAAATACTGAAGGTAAAAATGGTTGCAGAGAAACTATACTCAGGATTTATTTTCTCACCTATGAGAACACCTTATATTGCAGGGCTAGTGATGCTGTCAACCTTAGTTCAGCATTATAGCAAGAATGTGTTTTCTCAGTCCTAAAAGGACCCCAGATATTATTACTCTTGGATACGTATGGGCTTGTTTCCCATACAATTGAAATAAAGTTGAGTTTACTGATGGAAAGCAGAGGATTTCTTTTTGTCTGCATACAAGTTGGGTATCTTCTGAGGGGAAAAACCCACATGCATATGAAAAGAATAAAGTATTTTTTTTAATCTATTAAAATATGAAATTAATAACACTGAGAAATCAAGAATTTGAAAATGTGTAATAAACCAAACCAAGTTCATAGCAACTCTTCTATGACAGAAAAATTGTGCACAAGGATTATGGCTCTTAAAGATACAATCTTAACCTTGGCTTTATTCTTTCACAGAGATACTGTAATAATTCAAAATGAGAAAACACACAGACTGTTCAAACAATTTCATTACTCTATCAGAAACATCTTGTCAAGTATCTGCATCTTGTTTAGTGAAGCTGACTTGGGCTGTTTTCGTTCATGCCACTTAGCTTTAAATGAATCTTAATTTCTTTCTCTTGTGTAATAGCATGGGCCCAAAGGAACCCATTAAATCTTCTATTACTGCCTCCTGGCAAAGAGCAGATGAGACTCATTTCACAAGTACATCCCATTTTACTCATGCTGTTAGCTGAGTAGAAGTACTGAAAGTTGCTTAATTCTTGAATAGAGGGTTAAAAAAGATAAATTCAAATATTCTCCCCTGCCCTCCCCTTCATGCATTAACATCCTTCAGCATTTCTAGTCCACACTAGGACTAAACTATTTGTGATCAATTTCTAAAGTCAAGCCCAAAACAGTATACTGAAGGAAAAAAGTTTCCCAACCCTAACTTTTAAGTAATATCAAATGTCTTCCCATCTCCTTTGTCCTCATGTGGTGACTCATTCCAGGCAGACGCTTGTGAATAAGGAGCACTCGGTACAGCTCAGGGACTGGATATTCTTAGGTTAAAAAAAGCAGTCATTTAACAGCTCCTGACACTGAGGACTGCACGTGTTCCTCTGAAGTACTAGCAGCCACTGCTATTCTATGGTGTGAGACACAAATTCAGGGGACCAGGTTCGAGTCACACTGAGCCATGCTGGACTTCATTGGGTAGACCTATTCCCAGCCCTGTTTCCTTTAACTGCAGTGTCTGTACCTTTCTTTAGCTATACAGTTTAGCAAACACTACAGCATGCACAGTTCTGTGAAAATGTGTTGGTATGGTGCATTGGGGACTACACACCACTTAAAAATACTTGTAGCAATTCTCTAATATCAAAGACTTATGGATTTTTGGTCCTGAAACCCAGAGCCAAACTTGTCAAAGGCCTTTTACACAGGATAATACAATTTTCCATCTTGCTATCCTGTAACATCCCTGGATGCTTTAACTCAATGGCTTAAAATGGTCTCTCCATTTTCTGGAAATGCGAATGATTAACATACTAGATATGATGTATCAACATATATGTCCCTCTGATTTAAACCAAAACTAGGCTGTCAAGAGTAAATGAGGAAATGCCATTAACAGTGGAGTGTTACAGTTCTTACAAGATTACAACTGCTGACAATTTATTATGGTACATGAAAAGGACTTTTTATCATTATCCAATCATAGGAAAAATGCCCTGGTTTGGGCAGGGAGAGATTTCATTTTTTCCTAGTATCTGGTATAGTGCTGCATTTGGGATTCAGGATGAGAATAATACTGATAACACACTGATGTTTTAGTTGTTGCTGAGCAGTGGTCAAGGACTCTCAGCTTCTAACCCCACCTTATCAGCGAGCAGGATGGGGGGGGAGGGAGGGGCACAAGAACCTGGGAAGAGACACAGCCAGGACAGGTGACCCAAACTGGCCAAAGAGACTTTCCACACCATATGGTGTCATGCTCAGTATATAAACCCAGGGGAAAAGGTGTCTGGGGGATGGGCTGCTGCTCAGGAACTGGCTGGGCATCAGTCAGCAGGTGGTGAGCAATTGCATTGTGCGTCACTTGTTCTGTATATTCTAATATTATTGATGTTTTCCCTTCCTTTTCTGTCCTATTAAACTGTCTTTATCTCAACCCACATATTTTACCTTTTTTTTTTTTTTTCACCCCCCAATTATCTCCCTCCTCCCACTGTGGAGCAGGGGTAAGCAAGGGGATGTGTAGTGTTTAACTGCCTGCCAGGTAAAACCACAACAATTGGAAAAAGTGGTGTATGGGTGTGATTTATGCTCAGTTATCAAGAGACTTGGAAAATCCCATTAATGTAAGAATTCCCCTAGGCAAGTCATGATTTTGTGGAAAATCTGCTACTAGCTGTGAACAGCTGTCTTTCAAAACCTGTTCTAAAATTAATATCACGCGAAATACAGAATCAAAACTTCCCTTAGCTTAAATTTGCTACTAGTGAAATTTTGACATCTATAACCAAAGACAGCCTGAAGACCACGCTCCTGGTTTGACACTTCATTTTTTCTGTGTACACAATTATGGTCCCACAATGTAATAATACACAATTATTATATCTAGACATTCAGAACTGAAACAGCTTTCTATAGTTTAAAATTGGATACCACAAGCAATCTGAAGTTATTTTTCATGATGGGATGTTGCTCTACTTTCTAGGTCTTAAGCACGTAGTTTAGAACACCCTAAAATGTTTGGGGTTACAAGATTTTCCACAGTTCCACCTGCAACCAACAGATATTGAGGAAAGCAAAAGAGCTTCACGGCATTTACACATTAGGTGGTCAATGTTTCTGTACTCATCACAAAGCCTAGGCACCTTTTAAAATTCCATACAGATTTTGTCTTATGGGCATGAGCTGGTGACTTTTGAGAGTACTTGTTTTCTCAGTGCTAACCAATATTTATAATACTTAAAGCTATTTAGGAAGAATCCAAGAGGTTATACAGCATCAACAAATGAAGCTATACAACTATAACATCATACAGAAAGTAAGATGGTACAAGTTAAATGCAAAAATCCTACTTGAACAAATGTTTACATTCCATGAGAATTAGTAGAAAGGTTTAAAAAGGTGTATAGACTTATCTCCAAGCGTTCACATAACATTACATAGTATTATTAATATTCCTAATGCATAACACTACGGAAGTGACAGATACTCCTGTAGCCATTTTTAAGTAAATTCATTAGTAAGAGTATCATTCAGTAACCATGAAAACGCTGAGTTCAGAAAGCTGCTCAAGGCTACAAAAGAAACCTGTAGCAGAAATAGAAATGGACCTTTCGTATGATGCTTTGCTCTGTGTTCTTATAAATATGATTTAAACTATTAAAGTATTATTTCCATTTCACCTGTCAGTGCTGTCTGAGTGATAAAATAAAAAATCCTCCATGCAGGAGGTAACTTACATTCCTCTTCCTTTGGATCGAGTTGTGTAACACTGACAGATAAGCGATCTACACGTTCTTGTAAGGAGTTGACTCTAAATGAGAAACTGTGTGCTTCATTGAAAAGTTCACCAAATATATCTTCAGCATATTTACCTGAAACATGGGAAAAAAAATAAAATTCAAGCATACCACAAAACAGGCAAATTATTTCTTACTATTTTAATTAAGTAATTCTAAGATGCATGAGTATCACTCGTAACAACCTATACTTACTGAGTCCGTTAAGAATCCTTAAGAAAAGCAAGTCGAAGTTAAATACTTAATATGCAACTTAATTTATCAGAAATTAAATTATTTAATACATTACAGGACAGATATTCAGCTGCTATAAAATTATTTCACTATGCTGATACGCATGGAACTAGACTGCACAGTTTCTTGGATATGTCTAAAAGGACAACTTCCAGCATCTGAAGCTGCTCCTATCTGAGCGATAACTTATCTTTAAATTTACCTCAACACTTTTCTCAAAATGAAGCATAGCTTCCACTCCTGCTGTACAGAGGACTTTACAAAAAAGAAAGATCAAATATTCACATCAAGGTGAATTAGAACAAGCCTATTCAAAAATACACACTAAAATAATAAATTCTTCTTCGAAGGATCAAAATTCTAGTAACTGACCCGTTTACACTGAAGTAAAAAAACCCCAACCAACCAACAAAACTCCTTTGTTCTCATCAGTGTACATCATACGTTTTGCACAAAAGAGCAGGGCATTCAAATATTATGAGAAAAGGATCAGTAATGAGTTTTTCTTCTACAGAGTACTCCACATACTGCTTCTAATGCTCTCAAAACTCCATTTGAGTAGTCTGCCAATGTCACTGAAAAAACCCCACCAGACTACCCAGCAAAATGTGTAGCCACACTTCTGAAATACAATGTGATAGCTTTCAAAACCTTCAATGATCCTGTGCATATGTAATTCATGTACTGTTTGTGCTCTTACGTTGGTTTTGCAAGTATAAATCTCATAAATTTCTAACTACCTGCTTCGCACTCAAGTTGTGACAGGTATAAAAGGAAAGGATAGCTGTGGAAATTCTGCCTTTGGTGAGCAGTACATCTGGAAGTATACATAAAAACGAGGACATTTTTATATAAACACATCAAAAGAACAAAAATTAAATCCCTGCAGGTACTGTGGAAACTACTTAAAGATGCTCTGTAGTATGCACAAGGCCAGCACATACCATTTATTAAGACTTAGGTAACTGCAATAGAAAAGCAGCATGACTATAAACAACGGAATATAAGAGGAAATCAGAAGAAATGTGCAGAATAAGAAAACAGAAGAGGAACAACTAGCAAACTAACAATAAATATTCCTTCAAAGACATGAGGAATAAGAAAGCATGCCAGGGAGTCTGCAGAGCTGACTGGCAATGAAAATATAAAGGAATACAGAGAAGACAAGACCCCTGTGGACAAGCTAATTTAACACTTTCTACTGGTGTTCAGTGAAGGGAACTGGAGAGACCCTGATGCGAGAACTCACTGTGGGAGGCTCAAAGAAACTGAAGGAACTATATAAAAATTACAAAACTAAATCAACAAAATGATCAGCAAATATTAGGAACAATTGTAAATCTCCTTACACACACTGAAACACACTACAGTAAGGTTCAAAAATTTTTTCATGGAACATCTTGAGAGCTACAGACCCATAAGCCTGACATCCATACAAATTGGTATAGGTCATTATGAAGAACTGAATTAGCAGACATCTGGATGACTCGTGACAGAAGAGGCAACACAGCTTTTGTAAAGTGAAATCTCTGAATGGTTTAGAAGCACATTGATAGAGAGCTATGATCCACTGAGATTTCCAAGAGAGTTTAGAAAGTCCTTAATCAAACGGTTTGGGGAAAACTTAACAGATGGGGCATACAAAAGAAATGGCACAGCTAAACAATTCCTCAAAAGGTAGAAAACAGGACATAGGAGTAAATCACCAGTCTTCACAGTCGAGAAAGGTGAGTTTTACTACATTTCTATGCTGGGATCCATGCTATTTAAGATATGTGTAAATTACTTGAAAAAAAGGACAATAAAGTTTGCCAATGATACAAAGTCATGAAAAAGAAACACACTGAGCATTAGGAAATACAGACAAACCTCAGCTAGTTGGAGAGGCTTCCAGGCTGAAAAGGGCTGGAAGCAGGGAGGTTAGTAGGAATATCCTACATGCTGTCTTGCTCTCATTCTTGGAGCAACTGCTAATAGCCCCAGTGAGAAGCAGACCAAAGGCACTCCCATTCGAAGAACCTTTGTCTTGTAGCACAAGTCCACAGAAAAATATAGGTGGAAAGTTAGTAAAGTCTTCTCAGTTGGCAACTCACCTAAGACCTAATATATGTCTTGAAACTCTGAAAAGTTTATGTTCTTTAACACGTACCTGAAGCAAGAGAAATTACTTAAAAATGTGATCCACTAAGAACAAGATTGTTAAAGTTTAAATACACAGATACTAAAAACTTAATGTATTTCAGATAATATATTCACAAATATTAATTTTCATTAGATAACTCACATAATATTCAGAGACATACAAACTAAAATTAAAATAAAATACAAATTTTCATGTATAGAATAAAAAATTAATATACAGGCAGGGCTTCAAAATCCAGTAACTTCCCTTTTATAGGTGTATTTTAAGGCTAAATTTTTATCTGTATCATTTCATCAGGCTTACAATTCATCTACCTCATTAATGAGCTCCAATTGCAAATAATCTGTCTTGGAAATCTTTTCTTTATGTTGCATACAACCACAAACATACAGCGAGGAATAATTTGCCCATGCTCATGAACATTAATCCTCAAATGGGAAATACATTAAAAACAACCTGTTGTCTTTGAAGTGGTATGCCAACCATAATGTCTCCACCTACCTGTCTGTTGGTGGTCTCTTTATTTAGCCAGAGGTATATTTAACCAAATGCTTCCTCTAGCAAAGCAAAATGTTTGCTTTTTGTGAAAGGTACAACTACCATTCCAAAGAATACTGTATGTGAATGCATAAATAAGTACATAACACACGTAATCCGGTATTCGAGTTGCCATCTCTGTGTGTATTCTATAGGAATGTATCTTCAATTTTGAATGGATTACAAAGGACACAATCACAGGTGATAATACTGAACGAAGTGTCACAAACTCAAATAAGTGAAAGAACGTGTGAGAATAAAACACATTAATAAACAAAGCTGATCTCATTCCACATAATTTATAGGTAGTATGTCAGAAGAGTAAGAATGCAAAATTATCCAAATTATCCAAATATTCCAAAGTACCATTAACACTTCAGAAAATTTACAATATTATGGGCCTGCTGAAAAGCTCTACTCTTGTTTCACGCAGTACAATAAAGAGAATTACAGTTCACTATGACCATTAAAGTATTAACACCTTAGGATCCTGCTCACAGTTGGATACGTAATACCAGATCAGAAAGATCAGTGGTCTTGTTTGCCTACTAAATTAAATAACAATAGAGACTACTGCAATTAAATTAATTCAATGTCTGTGAAAAGCTTATTTTACTGTATTTGAAAAACCTGCTTGGCATTTATTTTTATTCACAGAGCACTTAAAAAAAAAATAAGAAGATACATTATTATTTAGTTTTAATTAAGGAATTCATTATTCACCTTCTTATTCTTTTCATAACTTTTCCTTGTGTATCAAAGGGCTCTGATCACAATTAAACCTTCAGTTAGAAAGGGATACAGGAATGCAGCTCTCTCTGGTGTCAGTCAGTATCCTTTTTTGTGACAGACAAATAAAATGTCTTGGAAACAATGTTCTGTCCTTCCTCCCCCCAATAACATACAGGTACTTTGATGGCATTTTGAACAATTATTTTTCTGACTTTTAAAACAGACCTACGAGCTGAAAACAAAACCGTAGCTAGGAGCTACTAATTGAAAATAGAATAAAAATTATACCGCTTACTGCCTTCCTCATTTTTTTAAAACTAAAACCACCAAAACATTTATTATCCACTCCATTTCCATTCATTACCATGGCAATAAGTGTACAATGGTTTATAAAATGTCAAAAAATACTGATCAGTACTTTTTGTATATTTTACAGTGCTTTGCTTTCACTAAATGTTCCTTCTAATTTGTTTTATCTCCTAATCTCCCTCCATAATTTCTTAAGCATTTATCCAGCCTCTCTGGCTTCTATCCACAAATGAGTAACTGCTAACAATCCAACTGACTAAAATGAAGACATACTAAGGTAAAAGAAATCGGGGTTTTTTGTCTTGTTCTGGGGAACTGGGTGTGTATCAGATGAAGTCAACCACGACCACCACATCAGGTTCTGGACAGTATTTCAGGCTAATTAAATAAAGTGTGACAAAGAGATGTCTTCAAAGATTTCATATTGTGTTGTACAAATTCTTACAACCACACTAGGGATCAGGGCATACATTAGCAGTCCCCTCAAAACTCCAGTCCTTAAACCCACCTGAACTCCAGCATTCTCAATGCTGTATCTGTTGGCAAACCCTAAGGAAAGGCCATTTAAATTAATCATTTTGCAACACTAGATCAGTTACCAACAGATTTAGTTACAGGCTCTCAGACAAGGAGTGGGACATGAGTCCTGAACCAGGACTTGTGGAAGAAGTCACTTCTTTACTACCCTTCTGCACTGTTAAAGAGTTCCAAACCGCTCAACTGCATCCCAACCTGAAGCAGCATCCTGCAGATCAGTTATGGCACTGGCAGCCTTTGTGAAACATGGTCTGAATTTGATGTAGCTACCTGGATAAACACATTGACCACACACAGTGCTCAGTGCCATAAACCAGCATCATTTTTTGAAATTCAAGAGGATGACTAGTAAAACTCAGGCCAATGTAAGATGAAGCAAGTAGCACAATCAAAATAAGACAATTGTTCAATCTTGCCAGAAGTATTAATCTTAATTAATTTAGCCTTAAGTAATCTGCCAGACTCCTGGGGCTCAGTGGTGTGTGTGAGCATGTTTTAACATTTACAAACCCAAAATCTAATCCAACACATTTATCACTGAATTAAATTACAAAAATACACATTAAATATGTGGTGACATTTATTAAGTGCACAGTATAGTGAAGGGTTATGTCACTAAAATTAATATTAATAAATACTATTTGATATTAAAATAGTAAATATGTTGATATATTGAACTACACAAACCCCAAAATAATATTAGTTTAAAAATATGAGTTTGGCAATTTTAAAAAAATATGTAGAAATTGATAAAACATCTGAAAGAATAAGCTTAGAATTCAGTCTGTGACCCACGTATACACTATCTTTCCTTGATTTCTATTATTTCATTCCTGTTCACACACTATACAGTATTTTTGTCCACTGCATTTTCTAAAAAATAGAGGCACAGAACAAGAGCAGCTGTAAAACCTGTCATGTCCCACTGCACAATCCCTTCCCAATATACTTACACTAAGCAAGATCACATTATCCACTACTGAATAGTTCCTTTCTACACAATATAGTGTATTTATTAGAAAATATTCTCTCAGGATAATTAGTTACTACATAAGCCACTAAAAATACATAACCAAGGTTCCTTTATAAAGCAAAACAAGAAAGATATACTGTCTACTAATACATTTTTCCTCCTCCATTATTTATGACATATAATTTAACATATCCATTGCCTGTTGATTCAGCTTCAGATCTTTACTACATAAATTAATTTTTAGAAAAAAAAGAGATATATCTGGGTTTGAAAGTCTGGGTTTATTTCTCACCAGGATCATTTCAATCTCACAGCTCAGTGACTAGGAAACAGACTAAAAGCTAGGAGACTGAACTTGGAGATAAGAACCTTGGTAGATCCTTGGGAACTTCATTGGTTATGGCTAAGCAAGCTCTGAAAAATGATGTACTAAATACATAGCACTGATGCTAATTAGGAACTTTCATTATGAAAGTGTGAGGGCAGTCCACAAGGACTGGATTTAAGGATTATAATAGGAGTATCAGAGTACTGAAGAGAGAACTTGATTCCTTCAGCCAGGAAAACTGAACCAGACATTTATCAGACAACCTGACCAGGGCATCGAAAGTATCAAATAAACTTTGTTAAAGACCTTATCTAGAGCAGGTCTGACGCTTCTTGTTGACATCCAAAAAGAAGTTGTCAGCCTTCAAAAATCTTCAGCCATGGAAGTCTGAGATATCATTGTTACCTCCCACTGAGGACACTGTCAAGTAAACTAGCTGAGATTACCACCATGTATTCAGAAATCTGTGAAAGAGACTGCTGGGAGCTGAACTTTATGTTGAAAGTAGCAGTGCTAATGATCATTTCAAAGGGAAGTCTTGCTCTTCCTTTTACTTCTAACACAACCTCAATTCACTGCTTTATGTAGGCAAGGAACTAATGGCAGGTGGGACTTTTTTCTGCTAACACATAATTGCTTCCAATGAAACTTTACTGACCCCTTGCTCATCCTCTCATTACCATTCCAGATGGACACAAAACAGCGTCACATCGCCACTGCTGCAAAGACAACATCAAGAAATCAGACGGAAGATTTTGAGAGGATGGGGTTCTCTCAAGCTGAGTTAGCCTTTAGTTTTCAAGTCCATCAGTTTGCTTACTCCATATGCACAAGAACACTTTCTCTTGTGTTCGCTGGCAATTGTAGTAATAATAAATTAAGAGGAGTGACTAATGAAGAAAATTCACAACAAATACTGAATGTCCTCTTGAACACACTGAGAAGGAGGATGGGCAGTGCAGGATGTGCCACAGGGGTTCTCCTGTTTCTGGAATACTGACTGAAGCTCTAGTTGCACATCTGCAGAGACTTACTTCCAACCATGCAGCATGCAGGAACCTTACCATGTGCTGAAGATGTTGTCCACACAGGGTGAAGAGAGAGGCTGATCTTTGAGCTCAAGAGGCCTGGTTCTAAAGATTAGTTGCAGTGCTGACACCTCACTGGTAAGTATTTCTGGAGAAACATTTCCCACTTACTGAATTACTTAAGCCAAGACAAACTGAAGATTTTCCTGAGCTGAAAAAGTGTTTCTCACAAGATGAGAGAAAAGTGTTTCTCACAAGATGAACCCTCTCGGGGAGGGCATGGTAAGCAAAAAATAAGAAAGAAAAGCTAAGCATGTCTGAGAAGAAAAAATAAGGGGGAGAAATAATTTGCTCCAAAGTCAGGCTTTCATTCCTGAAAACTAACAAATAAGGGGCAAGGAAAAGAAAGAATTAGAGGAACATGGTAAAAATAGATACAGTACATAGAAAAGCTAGAAACAGGGAAAAGGCAACAAAAGGTTCAATGTTAAGTGAAAATTGTTTCCACTAACATAAAAGGGACTCCAGCTTAGCAGAATTAGGCAGCATTCTCTTTGGTTATGCAGAGGTAAAAGAAAAAATGCATCTTGTTATGATTGAATAAAAGGTCTAGTCTGAATGCCTGCAATACAAATATTTATTAAAGGCACATACTCAAAAGAAGAAATGTTCTCCTCCCTAGATGGAGGTGTCAGAGACCAGGGCTGAGAACAAACCCCATCAGTTAGGTTTGTTATGTCGTACCGAGATTCTGTGTCCAGAACAGCTGAATAAAAGGAAAAACAAGATTGGTCAGTAGCTGTGAATAAAATCAGGAGGCTACATTCACACAAGACAGCTATTTATTCGCCTTCTAACAATGGCACAGCTGCACAATGCTATCAGTTGTGTTTCATGTATGCGAGAATGTTATGGCCTGACTTACACCAACGTATAGGGAACTGGAGCACTAATGTATGTGCAATATTGCTGAAAAAATTAGGTAAGCACTTCCTCAAAGCAGATACTGTTAGAAAGCAAGAAATACAGGGAAGAATGGCTAGGAAACTAAGACAGCTGTTGCTGTTGTCCAGAGAGTTTCTGTTCTGCCACAATGCTAAGAAAAGCTGTCAGAAAACAGATCCTTTTATGAAGTAAGAGAAGACTGGGAATAGACAGGGGGAAAAAATTACTTACTGGCAATTCTCTATGTTGTATCAAGACAGACTGACGTGTTTTCATGCTCCAGGGATAAAGGCAAGGACTATCACTCAAAGCAGAAGTAAGTATTTCATCCTTTCATCTCTACTTTTAAAGGTCACAAAATTTCTCAAACTGAACAATTAAAAGCAGCACATCAAGTAAGCTATGAAAGGATTGATAATTTGTATGGAGACACATAGTAGATACCACTGACATACTGATGTAAAGCCCTTTTAATTTTATACTGAAACACAGGAAAACAGAATTCCTGTCATTTCATAGATATTGTTGCTGCATGTATATCCTATTTAAAGGTTGTATCCAAGATCGTAGAAACACAATCCTGTTCAGGTTGAAAAGACCTCCAGAAGTGACCCAGTCCAACACCCTGTGCAAAGCAGATCCAATTAGATACAGCTGCTTGACTAATCCTGGTGAGCTGTTAATATATCCAAGAATGGAGATCTAATGACCTACATGACAAAACTCTATGCTTATTTTTCCTCACAAATGACCTTATCATTTAAAGTACTGGAGGCTCCAATTCCATAACAGCACTCTTTCTCCATATCATGTCAAAAGAAAGGTTAAAACTGGCTGGTCATGAAAATCACAACCATAATGGCAGAAGATTGATCCTCTATTTGAGGGCCAGTAAATGAAAAATCTTAAGAGGCAGAGATAACTGACTGCTGATCATTTAGATTTGCATAACTTTACCACCAAAAGTAAAAGCAGCTTTAGTTTAAAGGAAACGAAACCCTACCAGGACTCTCAGTTTCCACCATCAGAGTAAAGCCTCATTTTGTCTACAACTTAAAGGCTGATTCTCAAACATATACGTTATTCACAGAAAACAAAAAGGGACGGAGTGCAGAGAAGCTGGTTGCCAGGGGACTGCTGTGAAACCATGCCTGCTGGCTGTGACTCACAGGCAACTACTAAAATTTATCTGCATGCCAGCAGACCTCGCTGTACACCCCTAACAGTGACACACCAAGTGAAGTCTGGTTATTCAGGTTTAAGCATGAGACACAAAATTCCTATTCCAGAACTCCCAATTATTTTTTAATTTGTATTGCTCCTAGCATAAGCAGGCAGAAAAGCTAAAAGAATTCTGGAACAAAATACTTTCACAAGTACTCAAACCTTTGTAACACGATCCCTATTTTTAAAGAACAGTCTTTAGCAGTACTGAGAAATAAGGACTATTTTGTAAAACATTCTATTTTAATTGTAGGAAAAAAAGTTTGTTGGGGTTTTTTTTGTTGAAAACATACACAGTATCAGATAAAAACTTGGTATAAACATATGTATGCACGTTTCAGGGAAGAACCACATTGCTTTTCCAAAAACGAGTTACACACAGTTACGGTTACATTCCCTTGCAAGTGTTTCTCTGTGCTATATCCTCAGCAAACCATGTAACAAATGTGGGAGCATTCAATGGATATTCTTAATTTCTTTTTTCTTCCTTAATTGACTTCTTTCTGTTCTAGTATTGCTTCATCCTGACCTCCTCCTAAGCAGCAGTACATACAATGTTAGATTTAAGCTCTGTATACCAAGAAAACATAGCAAAGGCAGCTGAATCTCAACAGGTCAATCTGACACCATGATGTTGAGTTAGAAGTTACTGTTGGGTTTTTTAAGATCAAATAATGCTTCCAAATGAAAACACCAAATATAAATTTGGCATGCCACCTACAAAAGTAAATGCCTCCAGATGACGCATATAATCAAGTAAGAATTTTTTAAACAAGCAAACTAAAATAAAATAATACAATATTAATAAGTTGGACTTGGAAGGGGAGGCTTCATGAGCAGTACATGAGAAGTACCTAAGCAGCTAGTCTGGGAAGGGCTTTTGGCAGAATGAAGCAAAACCACAGATGGTGATCATATACTGCATCCTAATACGATATGCTCTTGGTTCACTGAAAGTATTCAAATAGTTACTTTCCTTTGTTGCTGCAGCTATATCATATAATGTTCATATTTATGTGCTGTAAAGCATTCCTGTCTCAACTGCATAATTCAGTGTCCTCAATTAAGTCTTCCACCTAATAGCAGCCTAACAGCTTTGATAGGCTGCCACAACACACTCACCATACAGCATATCATCAAACCAATAATTAAATCAATCTAATCAACAAATTAGGCTACTTCACCTATGACTAAGAAAATTATGGAGCTGACTTTTCACATTGTAGATGTATATACATGCACATTTAAATATTTAATGTGTTGGTAGTTTTACTAATGTCCTAGTGGTTAAAAAACACTTGTAGTATTGGAAATCCAAAATGTTATCATGCTGGTTCATCTGACAACTTACTGAGTTGCTGTAACTTAAAGAAAAAATAAGCCAGAAATCAGCCTTTTCAGCAAAACTCCTTCAGAGTTCCAGAGCTCGAGAAGTATTCACTCCTCTCAAGTGCACCAAGGGTACAATTGTTGACAGAGGGAGAAGTAGGAAGAAAAATCTTTACCTGTTTTAAATACCACATAATAATCACATTTCTGGGTTTATTACTTCAAAAGGCAACTCCTCTTTTTTTCTGAATGACCAAGAGTTTAAGTTGAGAGAATTAAGCAACCAGTGATATAGTTCTCATTAAGTCATACTCCCTCTCAAGAATTGCTCTAAGGTTAGCAATTACTGACTTCATTAACTACCAGCTATCTTTTCCTGTCACGTTCCACTGGTAACAGAAATACATGGATTAAGTGTTTTAAGACATGCTGCTAGAAAAATTCCTAGCTTTCTTTCACAGAAGTCCATGCCAGACACTATCCACAAAAGCAGCACATTCCAGACCCAATGACAATTTTCTACTGAGAATTTGAAAAGGTGTTCATACTTCAAACACTGTAACTGTAAAATATATCAGTTCTAAATACAGCTATTAAGACCATGTACTTACTTAGGCTACTCAGTTGTCTGATTATATTCGCCAAGGAGATATTGGTGACACATTCCAATTCATTCTTGATACCTCGGGGAAGAGCTGTGTGGCACAAGTGCCTGGGGTCTATGTTCCTTTTTACCAGCGGCATTCTGAAATGTACCAGAGGACCAGCAAACCTGCAAAGAAAATAGACACAGTACTGTTATAAGTTTAATTGTAAATATTTTAAATTCAGGTTATGTCTGAAGTTAAATCGACTAATCCTAACAGATAAAAATAGCTCCATAGTACTGATGGAATTCATTGCTCTGTGAGTACCTAAATATTTTCTTCTTTGACTAAAGAAAGATTATTTCATTGTCTCTCTTTAAATTTTTACCTGATTCAGATTCCAGTGAAGTGACAAATAATTTTTTACAGTTCTTGTTTTTATCTAAACCTCCCACCCCCCAAAAAAAGACAGGAAAATCTTTGCAGTACAAAACCATTAGAGAAAAATTGTGTTCTTGATGGACTACTTCCTTATTTGGGGCAAGCAAAGTCCAACAAAAAATTCTTTTTATTGTGAGATCAAAGTCAAACTAGTCATCTATTACACTCGAAAGGCAGATATGATTCATTCATTATGTCATGTCACCAGCAGGAGTCACCCTTCTAATCTGAACATCACTTCTAAATCGTACCCAGTTACGGTAAGAAAAGAGAAGATGTTGCCCTTCCCCCTACACTGTTACTGACAATAAATTCAGCCAACAATGCATCTTCCAAATATGAAAATCTCCACAGTAAACTTGTCGTACAATATCCTCCAGGACTCAGAAATCCTACCCCTTCACACTTTTCCAAATTCAAATGATAAATACAGCAAGAGTCTTTACTAGTTCTACAGGCAGTGTAAGAATCATCTCAGGCTGTGAATCCCAGGCTTGTAATTTTCTGCACCCATGACACTGATTGGAAGGAGTTTCCCAGAGGGCAAGTTACATCCCTCATCTTATCAGTGCTTCTTATTAAGATCCATCTACTAAAATTTTTCTTCATGAAAAACTGATTCCCTAAAATTATATATTTTTTCCATCATTTGTCATGTAACACTCTGAATGACCAATGCAAAATTCACACTTGATACACAGAGAATGGATACATTTAATATTGGTATAACTTAGTCTCCTTTTCCACTGCAGAAGAGGTTACACTTTATCCAGACTGAAAGGCAAACAGGTTTTCCAATGCAACCGATATGCAGTCCTAGTTCCTCAACCATCCAGCCTGCCTGTTTCATTTGTCCTCTGCTCAAAAGTTTTACCCCAAAATGTTCTCGGGATGCAGTCAGGGCTTTGTGTTGTGCTGCAGAATGCACACAGTATGTATTTAGCCACTGTTAACCTTACTTGGTCAAAACCAAGAGAAGGTGTTTTTGCATAATAGCATAAGGTAGAGCTGAAATTTCGCTGATCTAGAATGGCACAGTGAATTAGAAGAGGCAAAGGTGACTGTAAAGGAGTACTTTCACCTCACAGGCTGCTTAGATTTCTCCTTGCCATGTTTCCTGGGAGTATATTCTTTCACTGAAGCCAGGGCTCATAGCTGAAGGACCCAGATGGGATCCTTACGAGGACCTGAGAAACATCTCCGTGTTTCCAGGATCTGATTGCATCTCATTCATTGCATTTTAACATCATGTCTACCACCCTTATTTTCTTGACTGAACAATCAAAAATACTCTATGCTTTTTATTTGCTTTTATTTTCTCGAAATATCCCAAATCTTTCCAGCCCCTAAGTACTGAAAAGCTAGCCTTTACACACAAACTAAATAAAATAAAAAGTGCAAATCTGAACACTGTCTCAGATAGAAACAATGAAAAGAGTCTATAAACCCTTAACTACAGGTTTGTTATCATGGGTCCCCAACAGAAAATAAAGAAAGTATTCTGTCACTGTCAAAGAAACACAACAAATGATATGTGAGCAATGTTCTACAGAAGCAATTAAATATTAATTCCAAAGTTGAGCCCTTTCTTGATTACTGCTTTAATGACAGTGTTGTATAAACATCAAGCAGACAACTCTTTTAAAGATGGTCCAAACAAGTATGTAAAAAAACATTTTCACAGAAAAATTTCACACTTTCAACATTTTCTAATATCTGAATAATGCTGTTGTGGCTGTCCTACACAAACACATAGTATAACAAGAAAAGGTAGCAGTAGGAACAGTAAGTATGCTAAAAGGTGTAGTTTTCAAATAATAAACTTGGAAGGGAAACAAAAGACAGAAGATATAACTGACACCTTCAAAATCATGCCTCATATTTGAAAACTATGCAAAACCTGAACAGAGGATATTTACCAGATTCCCACAGAAACAAAACAAGGGAGGCAACAAAGGAAAATATCACTTAAACATGCTTAAAACAAGGGAAAAGGCATTTCACATAATGTTTAGTAAGTTCTGGAACTAACTGCCACAGAATGCTTTCTACAACAAAAGTACCTGCTGGTAATTTGTCCACTATAGACCTCATATTCTTAGCAGTTTGTTGCAATGACTAGAAGGTCTTGATGATTCCTCCCCGATTGTAACTAGTGATCCCAACACAGGGAGCAACAGGTGTGCAACAGCAAATGGAACTTTACTGTACCCACACAATTTCTTCACTCCTATAAAAGACGTTTTTCCTAACGTAGTTCATAACAAGAAAGCTGAAAAAATCTGAGACCGCTATGTTTATTATGTAGCTTTAGAGCTGTGAAAGAGGAAAAAAACAAAAAAGGAATTGTTACAATCTATTATATCCTTTAGGCAAAACGCAAAAAGATATATACACACCCCCTCTCCCCAGCTCCCAAACCATGCATTACCCAAGCCACTGGGGCAGAAAAGGAAAAATTCATTCCTACATCATGAAATCCTGTTACCATGTCACTCCAAAGTAAGCCCTGGGAAGTGTTCATAACCCCAGCCAGGCAGAAGAGAGAAGCAGCTTGTCAGTGCATAAGAGGATCCCTCGGCTGAGAGGTTACATGACACCTCCTCAGAGGTTTACAGCTCTCCTC
This sequence comes from Corvus brachyrhynchos, assembly GCF_000691975.1. Classification (NCBI taxonomy): domain Eukaryota; kingdom Metazoa; phylum Chordata; class Aves; order Passeriformes; family Corvidae; genus Corvus; species Corvus brachyrhynchos. The sequence goes on from NW_008239110.1 coordinate 7,779,865, forward strand.
CTGTCACACAGGTCTCCCTCCCCTCAGCTCTGCTGCTTCCTGGCTCAGAACTCAGGAAGGCAAGGCAATCCTGAAACACAACTACCTCCTCCTCCCTGCAATTCCATGCAAATCTTTTGAGGCAATTCTTCTGAAATGAAGCGGCACTAGTTTACACTCAGTTAACTGCAAGTACTTTACTCCACAGTGATCTTAAAATGAAACTTCTCTCTACAAAGAGATGCGGATGCCTTTTGTAGAGCTACTATTGAAAACTCTTCTGCCCCACTTCCTATACATCCTTTGAAGCACTCTGAATCCACTTGAGAAGCCAACTCTAATCTTCTTTGCAAAACCCTTTACTACTTCAGTTGCACAATGGCTGGCACAAACTCATCCCCCTCACATATGCTTCAAGTATGAGTACAGAATACGACTGTGTGTACATAATGCCTGCCTAATGTTTTTGTTAAGCTACCATGTTTTCATACGTGATTTTTCAGGAATTAGGTAAAATGCTCAAGTTGCTTTTCAATTAATTCCTATTACTTAAAAAAAACCAGCAAAACAACGGCACTAATGAGAGCTAATTAAAATGTTTTCAGAAGAACAGCCTTAATGAGATTCGACCACACTTCTTTTCAAAAAAGCAAGTTGTTGAGTGTGTTGCAGTCCTCTTCAGCTCTTAGGGGTCTTAGGGAGTGAGTGAAACTCTTTGTCTCATACTTCTCAAGCACTGCTGGCAGCAGCTGAGAAACCTTCTCAGGGCACCTGCCCCTCACGCCCACAGCCCCTGGCTCTGAGCAGGACAATGTTCCCCGCTGCTGGTGCTCAGAGAAGGTCCTGGGGAGCACTGGGGTAGGAAACAAGCTACCACTTCCCCTTCAACACCCTCCTGTAGAAAAATTTCAGAATTGCAAGATGTGTGGAGAAATGTTACATGACTTATAAGAAGCTTGTGAAAAATCTGAAATGTCAGTAGTCACAGTAATGATTCAGATTTTCTAACGAGTACAGTAAGACAGGTAGGAATGAAAGCACAACAATAAGGTGGGGAAAATGAACTCACCTGCCCAACAGTTTAACTAGAAATTAAACTACAGTTTCATTTTCAGGAGAGTAATGAAATTTCACAATCACATGGTTTTATTAATGAAAGTTTACTTCTGATTAGGTTACATTTCACCCTTACTAAAATTGTCATTATTTTCGTAACATTAACAAAAGATATTCTATAACATGCCAATAACGCAGGACTGAATGCTCTTGCTTTGATGGAGTTAAATTAACCAGCCATTTCTAGAGTATATCTTTAGACTTCAGTATTACAATACTACTTGTAATTTTCCTTTAACAATGTGCAACAGCAATGCCTTTCATATGCCCCATTTAATTGATCACGTTCCAGCTGCTGGCAGAACAGACCACAGTTTCAAATGCAACAATCAATTTAACACTTCCCCCACCCACCCTTAGAAATACAAATAGAATATATAATAGTTTTATATTTGCTTACATAATCATGTACTAACTGCACCTACGCTATACACAAGCTAATAAAAAAAAACCTTAAATGTGTTAACAAATCTGGTAAAATCAGAATTGCATAAGTTAAAAAACCAAGCTCATTCACCTGGCAAATTTTCTTTTAATTATATTACAAGACATTATAAATCATATCAGTTGCAGAAAATCCAAACATGAAGTTCTTATAATGTCCACCTCTACTATGAAAGGCAAATGTGCAAAGAATTCATCTTCCTTGTTTTTCTGCAGCTCTCACTGCAAGATCAAGATCAGGTATAAGCTTAAGAAGGAACAGACACCTACAGTGTGGTGTCCTTCAACAAATTAGGCCACAACCACCTACTGCTGAGTCAACATAACAATTTTAAAACTCTAAAGGCAATTAACATCCCTTAAAGGATACATCTTAGAACTGACAAGATGACAACTGACATCTTAAATTGGCAATTCAACAGAAATGTGTTAAAATTACAGTTTTGAAATCCTTTCTGTTGTGAACCATGTCACAGAATGGAAAACCTTCTCCTTGGAACATTTCCCTCAAATCTCAGTCTTCTGCAACTTGCTTTCAAAAATTTTTTCTAACTGCAACTAACTAGGAAAAGACTTTATTGTAACTAAAAAAATGTGAAAGAAAATAAATGCCGAATATATTACTAGAACGTGATGTTGACATCACTGCTCTTTATGAACGAGTGTAAAATGAATTGTTTGCATCTTAAGACCTCCTATACTAGATTGTCTGTTCCAAAAATTGTTAAACAGTTACAGAATCATAGAATATCCTGAGCTGGAAGAAATCCATCAGGATGATTGAGTCCAACTCCAGGCCCTGCACAAGACAGCCCAAGAATCACACCATGTGCCTGAAGGTGTTGTCCAAACACTTCTTGAAATCAAGCTGGTGCCATAACCATTTCCCCAGGGAGCCTGTTCCAGTGCCCAACCATGCTCTGGGTGAAGAACCTTTTCCTAATATTCAATCTAAACCTTCCCTGACTCAGCTTCATGCTGTTTCCTCGAGTCCTGTCACTGGTCACAAGAGTTTGATCAACCTAAGGAGCAATTCCTATATAGGGCATAGAAAGGAAGTTGATAATTTATTTCTTAATTAAACCACAGAGTCACTACTAAAATACTTCATATTTTATTTGTAGTCACAAATATAAAAATACTGTTCCCCAAGTAATACCAACAACAGTCTCTCAAAACATTCTCTAAATATGCTGTCGCTGAACTGAAGATAAGATTATTCAGGGATAGATTAATATGTCAATGGGTCACTGAAGGCTCTATCTCAATAACTTTGTATAGGAAAGCATTTGATTAGCAAGACAGTAATTAACAGATTGTGAAAACCAATATCCCTCATATAACTATAAAATAGTTTTAAAATTAATTTGTAATATTTATTCTGTATTTAATATTGACTGACTTCTGTATTGTTTAAATTGTCTGTGGCAATTAGTATTTTCCTCCTGTAGAACAATCTGTAATCATTTCAGCACATCTGTCACATCAGATAAGCAGAAAAGACAGCACAGTCACAAATATGGGTAGGACTTGAGTTCTACTCAATCTTTAAGGCATAATTACAGACAGTGTTAAAAAATTATTTTTCAGCTGCTACCATCCAGCCAATTTTCTCTCAGATGTGTATCACAAGACTACAGTCTCTCCCCCACGCCTGTATGCACACCTGCACACAAACCCACACACTCATCTTTAAAGCACATGAAAAAATATTTGAAAATCAATTTGGATTTGATTACAAACACAAACCACAGCCATTTCTACTTCTTTGTCAAAATTTATAAGTTTAATATTTATTCAGCTAAACAAATGGAAAAAAAAGGGCAATAATTTTTTACATTGGAAAAGAAGAAGCTGTCTTTTAAGCCCTATGTAGCTTGTGACTATCATGAATTAGTATCGTAAAAGTGAAGGCAATTTTGGCAAGCTATGGGTGGGAAGAAATTGAGTGATTAATAATTTGTATGCTGACTTTTAAGAGCTTTATCTGTGATAAATTAGCTTTTCAAAAAAATCTTAAATAGCTACTGTCACTGAGAACTCTGGTGATGGCAGTGAGAGCAGAGTTCTCAGTATGGGCAACAGTGCAAAATACAACTCCTCAGCAGCAATGGAAGAAGTACAACCTCACTGACAGAAACGGCAGCAACATATCAGGGAGAAAGTCAACATATCAGTTCATATCTACAGGGCTACCTCAAGTTTGAGAGGAAACACCAGTGTATTTTCAGAGTGAAACTGCAATCTGGGTCAAGTCAATGAGCTCTGCGTAACAAAATACAGCATCATAGCATGCAGCAACCACTCTCCACCCTGAGAGCCCAGCCCTTAGGGCTTCCACACCATTTCCCTTTCTGCTGGGGAGAATCATTTATCGTCCAACTCTGGCTACAACCTGCTCTTTAACTTTGGGCTTTCCTCAGTGTCCCCACTTGTCTGGAATTCCTCCCACCTGTGTTTTGTTCAGGCTGCCTCTGGCCCCTCTTGTCCCAGTATACAGGTGAGAGAGGCTGTCACCCTCTCCTCTCCTTTCACTCCAATTACACGCATAGAGCAAAAACATAAGATATCCTAAATACAAGGGGAGAATATTCAGGTCAATATTAGTTTCTTTTTATCAATACGAGTGCAAAATGCAATAGGGTTAAATAAACAGCACGTGGATTTTGCAAATCTCGTCCATATTGTTAAGCAGAATTCCTACTAATGAAATGGAATTCAAACATAAACAGTTCAGAGTGAAGCAGCTTACTAACTGTGGCTTTTTAAGATAGGCTCTTTTTACAAGGTTAAACTCAGCTTGATTTCACATAAATGAAGTTTTGCTTTTGTTTTCCTACGGTTTTGCCTATGATTTTCCAGAATATAAACAAGTACCTACTGATTTGTCAATTTCTTAAGCATCAAATGTTACTTCCTTCATTTCCCACTACCTTTCCAACAGCTTCCATCTTACTATGGTGTCTTTTAAAGTCATTCATGTCAAATTTAACAAATTTGCAGCAAAGGCAAAAAGAAAAAAAATCCAGCCATCATTACTGCAGTTATTTGTCTTGCTAATAACTGTAAAAATATCTCTGTTCATCTTAATAAAGCAGCTATTTAAATCAAATTGCTCTTGGAAAAAAAAAAAAAAACATTAGAAACAAATCAGGTTCAACACTACCTTCCCTGAACAGCAGGACTGCTGGGGGCAATAAGGCACTAAGCCAGTTACTCTTCTGGCTTATAGACAAAATTCAATGAACAAAGCTACACGTGACACTGTTTAGCATGTCTACAGCAAGAAACATTTAGACTTACAACTTTCCTTCACATTAAGTATGTTAAGCAAAAATAGAAATAAGAAAATTATAATGATCTTTTTTTGTATAATAGTTTACTTCTGAAATACATGTAATATAAAAAACCCAGAACATACATATACTAAAATTTCTGATTAAAGAAACTCTCCTAGGTCTATTAAAAAAATAAAATAACAACACTAAGGATTTCCAGATGTTAGATGCAAATTAATTGGTATTTAGGCTTGGTTTTCCTTATAATTCTACTTCTTAGTACCTTGAAACTAAAACTTTTATTACATGTATGATGACCCAATCCCTTCATGACCTGTCATATTTTAAATTTACAAAACAGTAAATAATCAGAATCAGAAGAGAATAGAATCGCATTTTTCAAATCCAAATCCTAAAGGCACAAAATACTAATCACCAATTTCTTTTCTTCCAATACAGCACTAAATTACAGTGAAGACTTACAAAATCAGTCTTGTAAATAGTTCACAGAAAAGATGAGAATCATTATACCCAAACAGGCACAAGTTGCAATGATAGTTTACTAAAAAAGTTTTTTAAAAAAATTAATGAAATTAAACAAATGTATCCATATATTAATGGAGAAATATTTAAGTCATATGGAATCACATCTTACTTCATTGTTAAGATAGTAATCAAGAAAAAAGTGACTTCTTGCACTTGTATTTCTATTAAGCTTCCTGAAGAAGTTAATTTAAAAAATATAAAGCATATGCACAATATATTTGCATAACATACATGTACAGACACATATGGCTACCTCAAAATAGAAATATTTTAAATTATTACATGTACAACTAGAAAAAGAACAGCAAAATTTCTTAGCAGCATTACTAAATATTATTCAGAATAGCCTGTACTCATTAATTTTCTCCTAGAGAGCTCCTGTCAGGTCATTTGATTAATAACAATTTTGGAAGTATCCTGGGTTCTAATTTAGGTACAGCCAAGAATGCTCAAATTAATTTTTGATTACAAGTTTTCCTCTTTACCCCAAAGGCTAAAAATGTATTAATGCATAACATAGTATGGAACTTGAAATTGCTTTTTGAGACCTATGTTTTATCTGATGACATTTTTTCTCTCTGCATTAATCTAGTCTTCCTGTTAACAGTTTCTATGTATAGTGTATAACTCAAAAGCCCTATGATGGATTGCAACAAAAGCTCTTTATTATAGTCTTGACAGAGACAGATAACTAATCCAGTGTTAATTTAAAATCAAAACCTTAGTACCAGAACTAAAGGTACAGTTTCTGTGGTTTAAGTATATCTTATCATAACAAGCTGCCTTTGAAAATTTTCTACCATTTTCCTTGAAAATAAATATTCCATGCATTAACAGTTACCTTTGCTACATAGTCCTTTGCCAATCCAGGATAAGACCTATTACAAGCACACGTGAATTTTATAACAATCTTACAGAATCTACCAAAAGCACATAAAAATCAATGCCAATATACTTCTGTTGCACAGATACAACAACCTGCTTTTGAATGAACAATATTTTGTGGCAGCAAATTATAAATATTTAAAGAAAAGGTACCTGAACTTCCCGGCTGCTAAGAAAAGCAGCCTGGTAGGTACTGGGGGGATGAGGTGTTTCACCCTGGCTACTGCACTGAATGGCTGCGTTTCCCATCCCCGACAACTTCCAGGGCTCCGCACTCCGAGGGAGCCCCCGGGCTGGGGCTCTGCTGATCACAGCCAACACCTCCCACGCCGGCCCTTCCAAACAGGCTGGCTCTTGCACCAAGGCATTAGAATTCAACACACAGTGCCCTGCCCTAACAACAGGGCTGTCCTTACAAAGGAAACACAGACACGCTCCCTCCTGGTGACCAAACTGCCCTTCTTCCCCAGACACAAGGGGAGAACCCCCTGAAGGCAAAGTGATGAGGAAATAATTATTCCTTTGGTACCAAGCTACAACGGGTAAATATTAAATTAGGTTGTGCCAAAAATGAAAGAAATGAGTTGCTGTGCATTGGTGAGGAAAGAAGGGAAGGGGAAAACAAGAGTCTGGGCGTTGTGTTGATCTCATCGATGAATCTAAGAAGGAAATTGCATATTAATCAAATAATAAATGATGTTGGGAATCTACAGTAGTAATCAGACCAATGTACAGAGGGCTGTGACTAAGAAACATCACACAATGCAGGAGCTACTTATGCAGTTCCTGTACATTAATTCAGCAGTGATACACACTGTATAAACTAGTACTCCCTTACTAAACTAGGTAACAGGTGCCAACAATGACTATCAACAGCTTTCCGTGCCTCAAAACATTATTAGAGATTTGAAGAAGTGATGTTAAAGTGCAAGAGCCACGGATGAGTCATGTATTTAAGAATGAAATCTTCCCTGGACTTTATGCTATGACACCAAGTGCCTAAATGCATTTTATGCTTGGATACCAAACACACAAATGACAGACTGTGGTGATCTGTTTACCCATTGCTTTTCCTATCCCACATTGTTCCCGCCCTGTTCCTTGCCCCTAGCCCTGGCCATTCCCTCGGGCTCTCCCTATTGGCTCCTGTACCCGGATCACAAGGTCTCTCTGCCTCTGAGGGTTGCTGAGACAAGGTGTAACTATTAAAAGTCCTCTCAAACCCTCATGGAGAGACCCTTCTCACCTCCTTTGCCATCACTGGTTGTAGGGCTGACAGCTGCCAGAGCAAAAACCGCGGGGCCGTCCGAAATGGACTACGGGAGGGTGACCATGGTCATACTGCCCTAAGCAGCCCAGCTGAGCTCTCAGGAAAGCTGCAGCCTGCTAAACTAAATCTAGCATTACAACAGACAGATTATTGGGTTTGACTTTCTTTTTCACAGTTTTAAAGAAAGAACTAAGATATACCAACTACCAAGTGGGATATATAGATGTGTAATAATCATCTTATTATTACTAGATGAGCTTCTTCGTAGATGAATTTTCCCCCCCTTGTGAACAACGAAATTCCTGAGAAGAGGATTTGTTGCAAAAAATACCAATGCACAGAAACAACATTTTTCCCTGTCTACCGCCATTTATATTACTTAACATGTTTGAAGAGCCGTGCTGGAGGAAAAAGGTATTAGCATTTACAGAGAAGTTGTTTACTTTTGAACTGAAATGTTATTAAATATCCCACAGTCCAGAAACACTGATGATGATTTAATAATGATTTCTATTATTATAATATATAAAATACAAAAATGAATATTATTTTAGTAATGATTTATACTGCGGCAGGCTAGAAAGAGGCAATTTCATCCTTCACTCTGTGTAACAACAAAACTCCCCACTGAAGTGAGTTAAAGACTTGCTAAGGAAAGACTGGAGGACTCAGAGGTGCCTGTTTTCTACACAGTGAAGTGTTATTAGGGACAATAATTTTTCCATTCAAATATCATCATTTTAAGTAGGGTATTTCCAGTAATTTCTTGCGTAAACTCTTCTACAACCAGCTACATCTCACACACACAAAAATGTGTCAATTCTCCCTCGTTCCCTCTGAGCTTTGTTCCCCTATACTTTCAGATTACATATATTAGTTCTTATTTCTCATTGTTTGTAACATTCAGGTATTTATAGATGCCACATGCTTCCTGTCCTAGCAATTTTACTAAGTTATAAATTTCTGCTCTTATTTAGCAGGAAAAAAAAATTGAGGGGTCCAGATAAGGACGACAGAGGTGGATCAGAGGGCTGGAGCCCCTCTCCTATGGAGACAGGCTGAGAGTTGGGGTTGTTCACTCTGGAGAAGAGACAGCTGTGGGGAGACCTCACAGCACCTTTCAGTACCTAAAGGTGGCTGCAAGAGAGCTGGAGAGGGCCTTTTTACAAGGGCATGTGGTGATAGGAGAAGGGAGAATGGCTTTAAACTGAAAGAGTTATAGTTAAAGAGATATTTAATGTTTAGATTAGACACTAGGAATATACCCTTCACTGTGACGGTGATAAGCCACTGGGACAGGTTGCCCAGAGAAGCTGTGGATGCCCCTTTCCTGGAAGTGTTCAAGAGCAAGCTGGATGCAGCTCTGAGAAACACGATCTAGGGGAAGGTGTGGAACTAGAATATCTTTAGAGGTCCTTTCCAGTACAAATAATCTTCCGTTTCTGTGAATGCTCTTAGTTTGACATCATTAGTTGCTACCATCTACTCTAAATTTGCACCTGCATAACTTCAATTTTGCAAATTTTTTTTCCCCAATTAAGTTTCTTGTTTGGATGTCCTTTGAAGGTTGAGGTCTGAGCTCCAGACTCTCAAACTCCTAGTCTTTTAAGTAGCTATTCTGAAAGGAAATGGGATTCTTTACAGGACCACATTTAGAACTTGCAATAGGAAGTTTTTTTCTATTAGCCTGATTTATATGACTTCCAAAGAATAAATAAATTTTTACAGAAAATCAAGGAAACTAGTCATGCCAATATTTATTGAGAAGAAATGTGAGCTATTTGCCCTTCTGTCATAATACTGATGAAAAATTGTATAAAAGAATCAGCATTCATTTAGCAAATTTATGTAGCAAGTAGGGATTACATGCATGAAGGTTTTTAAATGTGCTATATTTTAATAAATTAATTTTAATATTCTGTAGTTTCTGCAAGCCATAATTTAAACACCTTAAAATATCTCATAAGGAAAAACTTATTTTCCAGACAAAATTAGATTTCTCTGTAATTTTGTAAGCAGATTTAAAGTACTCATATTTACATAAGTATTTTTCCCTAAGTTTAAACACTCAAGTTAATTATAGCCAGCATTTACTTCCACTGTCCATGCCTGAGTTTGAGAAGTATTCTTGCCAGGAAATGAATAAGTATTGGCGAGAAAACTAATTTTTTTTGTGAAGATTAGAACTAATTAAAGCTAGTCCTCTCAAGGCTTTCATGTCATGGTTGATTCTGAGCTTTAACTAAAGCTGTTCCCATAACTGGGATATCTGCAGAACTCCTTCCCTCTCTGGTTTCCTGTAGCTATTTACATGTAAACTAACACTGTCACCTTTCCATTGCCCGTAACATTTGCAAAGACATACATTTTAACAATATGTACAGGAGTTCAACAACATTTCAAATATCTGTTCCCTATGAAGTTTCTCCTAAATCTGACAGTCACTTAAAAATATTGAGATGAAATAGGAATCAGACAAACAGACAAAAAATGACTGCATTCACCTTCTTTTCTTGACTCCAGGTTTGGAAACTTGATTTTTAAAATTTTTAAGTTGGTTTTGTGCTATGCATCAAACAATCATTACGTAAAGTTACAAGCTTAAATAACTGAAGGCACAAATGTGAAAGAAGAACATTTTGAAATTCACACATTCTTGTACTTTATGATTTGGGCTTGGAAATACAAAATCCATGCAAATGAAAACTACAGTCACCAAACTGGAGATGCCATCTCAGTTTCAAGCAGAGAGAAACTAGTCCCATTTGGAAGCTTTTCAAGGGAACTTCTCTCCAGCAGGTCAGAAGAGTCTTTCCAGTTGTGCATTCACCTTACATCAGACTTCTCTATTATAGACAGTAAAGGTACACCTACACAGCTTATGGCACCAACAGGATTAAGGCACTGTGAGCAAAAAAACCTGCAGGTATCTATTTATTCAGGAAAAGAAGGTGTTCTCAGTCTGCAGGGAAAACATCCTCAGGCCCATTACGTGTGACAATCATAGCACCTTCTATGATAAGGGAAACACCGACTTAACGCAGATCTCTGTTGGCTCCTTCAAGGGAGTGAAGGGACCACAAACAGGAAAAGAAGGGAAATCTGTTTATTCTTGATACAACGCAGCAAAAAGATTAGCCCAGCCAGCCACGAGAAAGGGCAGATCTAGTAAGGAAGTTAATAAAGCTGGCTCTTTGTCTCTTAACAAATATTTAGCGGAGAATAGATAGTGAAATCATAGGGATGTAGAAATGAGATTATCTTTAGCTCTCTCTACAGGGAGCTCTGACAAGATAGCTTGGAATTGTTAGACTTTGAACTAGTACATATAATTATCAAGTAATAAAGATACCTGTTTGCCTCAAAGGTAGATAATGTAAGAATTCAATTATTTCAGTAATTCCTTTTGCAATTAAGATTTGCTAACTGTAGAAATTCAGAGAATTTAGGACACAATATTAGAACAGAACTGTATAAAATGCTACTTATCAAATATTGGTTCTGTCACCAAAATACTGGTTTCAAGCACAGCAAAAAATAGGAAATTGACATGTCTGTGAAGACACCAACATAGTCGCTTCAGCAGCCTCTGAGGACAGCAGTTGGAAATCACCATAGCCAGCTCAATGCTGGAGATTCCACAGAATGCCAGAAACCACAGGTGCCTAAAAAGAGCCATCCATTTCATTCACTTTTTTCTTTTTTTTTATCCAAGGACATCTGGAACAAACAGGAAATCAAAAAGGCCTCCATGTACTTCAGGTTAACTCTATCTACCCTCTTTGAAGCACAGGCACCAAAGGAAGATTCTTGCTTCCTGAACAACAGCCTGATGTCTGAAGAACTCACTCAAGAAATGGAAAGACTGATTAAAAGATGGACACAAGATTAAGAGGAATGAATTCATGCCTCCCATACTGCAGTAATCAAAAGCGTTAAGCCACAGAACACTTTTGTGTGAAGGCACTTGAAACCAAGCAAGCAAACAAGGAAGTCAAATCTTATCCAGAAACTGGGATATTAGCTGAAAGTGGCAGAACTAAGTTCCCAGATCTTAATCCCAGAAAATAATTATGCACTTAAAAATAAATATATATATGTGTGTGTGTGTAGTCATTAGATAAAACCATTTTCAGAATTATTGATTAGAAAATTAGATATGTGTCCTTAAAGTTTAACGTCCTGGTCACTTGAAAGGCATTTTTTCCTCTATTACTTAGCTCTTTCTCCCCTAGAAAGGGGAAGACATAGGTTTAAATCACCTGTCTTGAGTGCTGTACCCATATTTTTCAGTGGTCTAATGTGGGGTATGGGGGCTAATGTGCGGTAGGCCCAGCCCCTGCCCTAGAGGGATCTCTGCTGAGATAAGAGATTTCGCAATCGCCCAGCAGGACTCCCTGGAAAGGCAACCACTTCTTTGGTCAAGGTGAGAAAAGACAGACCCACAATCCTTTAGGAGACACTATGCAGATCATAAACCTGACAGGATCAGTTGAAATTCAAACACAAAAAATAGCAAGTGGCAAGGAAGTTATGGAGAGCAAAGCAACAAAAAGCAGAACAACATTGGCACCAGATCCCCTTAACTTTCCTTTGCTTCCTGCTCCTTCAGAGAACTGAAACAACCTCCTCCACAGAAAGAGCAGATCCAGGACCTGGACAAACACCAACCCAGAAATATGGTTAAAGCCTGGAGTGACAGGAAAAGAGGGAATGACTTCAAATGAGTAGGTTTAGATAATACGAAGAAATTCTTCCCTGTGAGGGTGATGAGATAACTAGACCATGTTGTCCAGAGAAGCTGTGGCTGCCCCACCTCTGGAAGTGCTCAAGGCCAGGCTGGACCAGGCTTGGAGCAACCTGAGATAATGCAAAGTGTCCCTGCCCATGGAAGGGGGCTGGAATGAGATCATCCTAAAGGTTCTTTACAATCCTGGTCATTCTATGATTCCAAAGCACACTTAATTGGAACAAAATAAAAGATATGCTACAGAGAACTCAAGATGGAGAAGTTTGTCTAAAGACAGGAAGAGACTACAAGTAGTTGGAGGTAGAAAGAACAAATTTTTATACTTCTATGGGTTGAAATTTAGTTTACCACATGATTATTAGAGAACAAAAGAAGTTTAAACCTAGAAGATTGAGTCTGACGTAGGAACAAGAGAAAACCATGGTACAGATACACATTTGCATCCTTCAAGATTAAAAACAGACACTTAATTGTGCTGTTGAAATAAAAGCAACTGTCTGTTCTTTTGGTTTCAAAAATGGTTACTTACCAATCTGCAGTTTGCAGCAAAGGGCACGTAGCAGAGCTATTTATAGAGAGGAAGATGCAGTCACAAACACACAAACAAGCTGCCCAGCACAAACTGCTAAGCTTTTGCTGATGTCCTCCTCCATCATTCTGGAACAGCCATTTCTTGCAATACTTAACAGTGCAACCACACTCAGAACCCTGTAACTGAAAGACTTTTTCATTTGCAACATTTCTCTAAACACACTTAGAAAATTTTGGGATAACATGGTATTTAATGCTAGTTTCTAAACAAAGTTTTCCAATGATTGCTCTTTCAAAAGTTTTTAAATAAAAGTTTATTACAGAAATTATTTTGAACAAAAAAAGACAACAGTATCTCTTGTAATTTAAAAAAAGGTAACATTGTATTCATGCCCTATAAGGTGAACTGAAGAAACGCTACAGGTATTTCTTCTGCTGTCATTCTGTGATGCTTTCTAGTATGGATTAACTCACATCTGCATCACAAGAATTGAGTCTGATCAGTCCCTTTCCATGCTTCTCTCCAGAAAGTGCTGCATATTAACAGAAAATATTGCAGACAAACCACAGGTCTATTCACTCTGCAGTATTGGAACCAGTGTTTTTTCTGTCACATGCTACAATTTTCACTTTATCCACTTTCACAAGTTCAGTGACCTCCCTAAATTCGACATCATTCAGTACAAATGTCCATACGTTGTCACAGAACCTGTAAGTGTTCAGAGACCCCCTGAAACTGACTCTGTTACTGACTCGCTGCACCAGTGCTGAATTTATAGCTTTATCAAACTGAAGTAGCACCTGAAGGGCCAACTGAGGTGTGATTTGCTGTGACTGTATGAGCTCATCCAGACTCTCCTGAAGGTTGTTCCCCAGCGTGGTGTTCCTATACAGCTGATAGGCCATGGTTCACTGCGAGGGCTGGACACGTCCTGGTCATCCACGGCTGCGCGCCTGTGCTGTCCTCGCTCGCGCGCGGCCAGAAGCACGCAGGGGCTGGGCATACCCCACAGTCTAATATGGCATAACCAACCAAATGTTCTATCAGTCAGGGACAGTAATGACCACTCTCAGATGAGATGGAATTAGTCATAGATCTAATCCCCAGCTCACCTTTTCAAGCTTATCCTGGGAATAATAGAGGATTCAGGAGGCTATCCACACACCTAGACAAATTAAGTACCTCTAAGCATATGTGGGTGACTTAAGTTAAATGTCTCAATTAGGCAGGGAGGAGCTTAATGTATTTATAAACATAGCATTAAGCAGTCTTGGAAAATAAACAGATTTTACTATCTGTGATGTATACATTTTGGGTAGGATATGTCGTGCTTAAACCATTAATCTAATCCTATGTAATGCAAAAGACAATGCTGTACAATCCTATTTATGAGCTAAACTAATCAAGCTCCACTTTAAATCTACTTACAACCTTGGCCCTAACATTAAATTAAGTACAATTCACTCCTTAGATGACAAGAGACAATATGCCAATTCCATTCTATATTAATAATTAATATTAATTTTTTCCCATTTTAGAAGTGTTCTTCACTGACCATTTCCCTTAAAAAATTCTGTCTCTCCAACTCTACTTTTATGCTTTATTATCTTTCCTGCTTTACATAACTAAAACATATTATAGCTGAATTTAAGATCATTAAAACCAGGAAACAGTATGCTTTTCCAAGGGAAGTACAAGTTGTATAGTCAAGGAAGTTCAGAATACTTCAATTAACCTGTGGACTTGGTTTCAAGTCAGGTGCTTTTCGGATATTGATTCGGTTATTTTATTAACTTACAGATGAGAAGACTGTCCAGGAGTCTGGAATTAGTACATTGAAACACCAGTGAGGAACCCATATAATCTGAGGACATCCGAGAAAAAGAGTGGATATGGAATTTAACATGGGATTCAGCATAAGGATGGGCTGTTATATGGCACAGAATACCTGAGCCACTTAGTATATGGGAAGAGGATGTAGGCTTGGAGGACCAAAAGACATGTAGATGTGGCACCTGGGGACATGGTTTAGTGATGGCCTTGGCAGCATAAGGCTATTGATTGGACTACATGGTCTTAAAGGTATTTTCAATCAGAATGATTCTATGATTCATACAAAACTTCGTGGGAATATTCATACAACAAATTCAGATAGTCTTTTTAAAAGTTAAACTAGCAAAACTAATAAAAATAATACTTCTCTGTAGTAAAATCTTGATTTCAATGATAGTATAGAATATTTTTATACCACTAAAATTCTAAGCAACAAATTTGAAATAATAAAGAAAAGCTAAATTTCTATTTTCCCCAATAAATATAATAAACAAAAGTCATAAATAAAATCCTTGCCTTACCCTATATAGCACAATGACAGATGCACTCAAATAATAATAGCCTGCTTGGTTATTCTTGGTTATTCTGCAAGATCTTCAATCAAAACCTTTATCAAAAGACCAGAAAATAACCAAGTAGGAAAGTAAAAAGCTTGCTCAAAAAACCCCCTACCTTTAATGCAATCTGAAATAATTCTTCTGAATGCAACAAGTAAAAGCTAAAGCAGCCACCAAATGTCATTTATATTACTTGCAGATCAATAGTACAAGAAACATGGCTATGCACATAATAGAGTAGATAACGAGTTCCTACTAATAGTCTGGAGATGCTCTGCATCAGTAAGCAGGAGAGAATACCACACTGGTGACAAAACTGATACTGATGTTTATTCACTAAGAGAACACGTTTTTATATTATATATAGATACAATAAAAGGTCCCAAAGACAAGATTTAAAAAAGAAAACCTAACTTGGATTGGTATAATACAATTTCTGCACATTTCTGAAAAACCACAGCAACTTTATCTGTTTGTATAATCCATAACCTCAGTTTGGTAGTCTTCCTGAGGGGCTAGATTCTCCTGTGGTAAAAAGTACTACCAGAACTCATTGCTGACCCCGGACTAAAAATGCTAACAAAATTACCAGTGTTGATAATTTATATTTAACTCACATGGCAACTCCTACATGCTTGGAGTTCTATAAGATCTCAGATGATCATTGCCATGTACATGTTTAGAGGAACTAAGATTTATCTTGCATGGCAACTCCTATGTGCTTGGAGTTATTCTGTGAGTGTTGAGATGATCCATTCCAATGTACATGAGCCAGGGGGAGGGAGCAGCACAGTAATCTGAGTATTAGAGCAACAAGAAAGGAGGTTTCAAAATTTTTATCTTGATCATACACTGAATCCACTTTCCTCTAAAGAACTAATCAGAAAGAAACTAACAAAAAAAACCCTAAACAAACAAAACCAACAGAAAGTAGACACCTCCTCTGTTTTACAATTTAAGCTACTTCACAAGTCCAAAGTACCTTCTTGCAATACCCAGTTTATACCAGGTACCACCACAGGGATAATATTTTGCTAATATAAGAGAAAAGGATGAAAAAAGTAACAAACAGCAATTTTGTACAAGAGTTTACAGTTACACCATTAAATTATCATTGTATAAATATTTGGACAACCTTGTCCATAAATAAAAAGGATTAAAGTAATTGTCCAGTCCCTGTAGTCATACAGTCATTCCTAATGAAGGCTGCAAGTTTACCTAGCCATAATTACTCCTCACTACCGATGTCACTGAAAAATATTACTGCTTATTGAAGAAAGAGGAGCATCTTGTCACCTAATTAAACAAAATAACCAAATGATTATGCAACACTTAGAGCAAAACTGTTGAGTATGAGGAGATTCTTGTTCTTTGTAGATCTAGTCAACATAACAACAGTAACAATTAAACTGAAAAAAATGCTTTAGGAACAGGCTTTTCTCACTACAAAAGTAGGTAATTTCACAGTGAAGGTGCTTTGCTGAGAATGTTTCACTTAAATAGTTCTAAATCACTACTGTGTATTTTTACAAATTTCTAATAGCCAATATTGAATGAGCAGAAAACACATTCCCACACTTCTCAGAAGTTTGCATGAGACTGATATATTTTTTGTCTTCAAGGGGCCTCAGTTTCTTCACTGCTACTTCCAGCTTTCCTGAAGGTCACCTGTTTTCCTAAAAAAACCTGTAGATGAGAACACCAATTCTAAAAATCTCCTTTCAGCTTCTGGTCAGGGTCACTGAAATAGTACTGAACACATTAAGGAGGGCACCCCTGGACATCAGGCAAGTACAAAGAGCATGAAGCCTGCTGAAATTGCTCCACAGGGTGAGTTCCTCGGCATGAAAGCGCTCTTACCCAGAGACTCCACCTCCACTTCAGGAAGCCCTGACATTTCCTTCAAGACAAAGTCACTCCACTTTGCACTTCTGTGCAAAAAAACCACAAGAAGCTCTGCCAGGACTTCTCAAAGGAGAATTGCCTAGGGACAGCTGGCAGAATTTCTTGCTGGTTTGAGTCACTTTGGAGAGACCCCAACCTGGGAGCTGAACTCTTTAATCAGCCATGTTCATCAAAGCACATTTTGAATTCCATTTTTGCTTTCCCCTCCAGGCTTTCTTTTTTCCCCTTTTTGAGGGGAAAAGAGGCAAGCAGCAAGCAAAGGCAACTTCTGCCACTCCTCCCTTCAGCCTGCTACCCTGAAGAGGTCACTGAACAAGATCTGTCTCTGTGTTGAACACACCAGATGCTCAGGAGACTGAAGCCTGCAAGAACCCATAAGGAGCAAATCACAAGTGCTCCTGTGAGAGCTTTAAAAGACTCAATCATAGACCCGAGTGAAAGAGAGGGACAGTTTCAGGTCATCTACAGTCCGTTCTTCCACCACAAGGGAGGATCAATTATGCTCAAGTTATTACCAGCAAATGCTCAGTTAACCTGTCCTTAGAAACATCCACAGGTGTCTTAAGAAGTCTGGCAAACTTTCCCAAATAAAGTTGTTGCAACATCTCACAAAAACTACAGGTCGTCTGCATACTTGAGAACAAGTATATTTCATTATACCTGTGAATAAATATTATTGCCACGAATAAAAAATACTGGGAAAACACAGGAGAAACGATGGAGGGGTGCGTGTGGGAGGGAGTTATCACAACAAAAATGGCTCATCTAGGGAAACAATCTAACCTCCAGAAATATGTGCCTTGGTTTTGTGCCTGACTCAAAGCTTCAATCACACAAGCTCTGGCATATTTAGCTTAACCTATCAGTGGTATCTGCTGATGTACTGAGCTGACAGTAAATGTCTGCTACCCGAGAGGAAAATTCCAATTGTTACAAATATTGTACACATAGAAATTAAATTCTTAACTGGTAATGCTACTCGATTATTCACTTACATTTTCCTATTGAAAAGAGGAAGTAAACACTATATTCAGTATTCAACAAGTTTTAAATTATCATCTTTGGCTTGGTGCATACTATGTTAAAGAAACCCTCACACTTCTTTTAGTATTAAAAAACACTCTTTAGAGATGCTATACAAATTAAGCATGAAGTTACTGCTTGCTCCTCTGTACTACAGATTTCCTCACGCATTAATGGAACATATGTATAAAATAAGACAATTAGAAAGTGACAATACAAAAATACAAAGAAGAGGGGAGGACTTTATCATAGAGCTCTGAAGAGCTGGCTGAATTTCAGACAAAGAACTTAGTGGGTGGGGGAGGGAACACAGAGAGTACTTACTTATGTTATTCTCATTATTTAAACTACAAGCTTCCTGGAGCTTGTTCACTGAAATGAGGATGGTTAATCTTAAGTATTCAGTAAATTCCACAGATCAGCTGAAAAGTCTTCTGAGGCATGGATTAAAGAACTTTCACAAGGCATCCCTAGTTTATGCATGGGCTAACTGCTTCAAAACACCATGCGCTAAGTCTGTATAGGTAGAGACCACACTCTGCAAATCCTGCTAGGATAATTCTAAAGTGTTCAGCGTGTTAAAACTGGATAGAATTAATCCAAAAAAGGCCGAATTATTTGTGCAGGTTCTTCTAGTAGAGCACACAGAACAAAGAGTAAAGAAGCAATGTTGAAAATTGTGAAGGTTTTCTTTTTTTGCTTATTATTTTTCCTGCAGTATCATGTTGAGACTATTTAGTGTTAGATGGGGAATTACACAACTCCTGCCCTGAAAAATCTCATTTAGTTTTAGAGGTTAAATCTCAAATAACAGTGGAATCCTGACCTACTGGCACTGTACTCACTTAATACTGGAGATCAGAAGGAGGAAATGCTTATTATGCAACTCGGTTGTTTTTTGGATTTTTTTCCTAATTAAAGGTAAAATGCCATTTCCTTTTTTTGAACAAAAAAATTCTTTTCCCCTTGTAATGACGGGGATATACATTTAAAACAAACACGTTCTGTCAAGTATATCATTCTAATGTTACTATTCTGGCTGATCTGTTCAGCTATTTGTTCCATTTTACTATTCTGAGCTTTCAACAGAAGAGCTGGAAAAAGTACACATTTGCATATTTCTACATTACCAGTGTTTCCACATTAACAGCATGTACTATACAGCTCATACTTCCACTGCATAGCACCGAAGACATATAATTTTGTACTTCTCCTTGCCATTTTTTCTTTTCTAACTTACATTTTATATACAATTACATTTTAAAATGTGTTTTAAATGCTTAATTTTATCAAATTATTAATGCCTGTGTTTCAATATTTATGGAATGCATTAATAATTCAGAATACCTTATTTATAGTTTCAGCATTAGAACAGGAATTGAAAATTCAACGGACCATTTTATATCAATTTCTTGTCCTAAATAAAAACATTAATATACCAGGCATATCAAAAGCTTTGTGGAAGGAAGACTGGGGACAAAAAAATACAAACAGTGATAACAGAATTATGTAATAAATAGAGAGTTTGAAGTCAAATCTAAGTAACAAACTAGCATTTCAGTGACTAGCAAACAAGCTGGATTGAAATTTTAGACAGGAATAAAAGGTTTTGCTGCATATTACTACCTGCCAACCATGATAGTGACACCAATTATAACAGAAGCATCACTTGCTAACAGACATTAGAGATGTAGCAATGGCAGAGCATTCAAGTGCATTAGAGAATTATGCAGATGGAAAAAAGCAAAACAAATATGACATTTTTTAGGTCTTTCAGATCAGAGGTTGTTTCATGGTTAGCATGACAAAACAAGCAACCATTGGCATGTGACCTCCCTAGTGCTGAATACAAGTGGACAACCCCTGCCCTGGTCCTGCTGGCCACACTATTTCCGATACAGGCCAGAGTGGTCATCTGGGCACATGCTGGCTCATGTTCAGCCCCTGCTGACCAGCACCTCTAGGTCCTTTTCCACTGGACAGCTTTCCAGCCACTCTGCCACAGCCTGTAGTGTTGTGACCCAAGTGTAGGAGTCAGCACTTCACCCTGTTGAACCTCGTACAATTGGCCTTGGCCTCTCCATCCAGCCTGTCCAGATCCTGCTGTAGAGCCTTCCTGCCCTCCAGCTGATCAACACTCCCACCCAACTTGGTGTCATGTGCCAAATGACTTGAGAGAGCCCTTGATCCCCTCATCCAGATCTTCAATAAAGATATTGAACAGAACTGGCCCCAGTACTGACCCCTGGGAACAGAAAAGCAACTTCCTGAAGTAGTACTTCCAGAAATTGAAATTTGTGTAAGAATGAGGATGGCTGTCAAAAAGCCAGAAGGGGCTCCTAAAACAATTGACTTATTCTAGGCAGAAGTAGAGACTACTGAAGGATATCACATCAGAAGTGCAGTGCCAGAGAACACACTTAATAAAGCAAATGCTGGTACAGGGTAAAGTGTAATCAGCTGAAATAACAACTAAAACATTAACTAAATGATTAAATCAATAAGCAAAGGTTTAAAAGTGAAAGTAACTATGGAACAATCTACGGTACAAACACAAAAATTAACATATCGCCCAGGCTCCATGGTATCTGCACAATGGTTCTAATGAAATACAGGATGAAACAAGCCAACTTACTACAACTTCTTTGGTACCTAAACACTGGAGCTGACAAATGCAGGGCCAAGCTTGAGTAACAAGGAAGTTCTGGGGAGTACATTTAGGTAAGCATGAGATTAGATAATAGAATGTATAATAAAGAACAGAATTAGCGAACATTTCACTAAATACAATCCATCAGTGAGGAGTCAATATAGCTTCTGTAAAGGCAAGTCTCACAAGAGCTGAAGTTCTCTGCAGGGGTTGCACTCTCATGCACAAGGGTGATCCAGCTCATGCGGCCTACTCACTTTTTTAAAAAGGCTGTAAACAAAATTCCTCACTGACATTTTTTCAGGAAAGTAAGCTGCTGGAACATAAAAGCAAAGGTTGTGGAAAAATAACTAATTAAAACAGAAGAATCAGAAGATCAGAGTTCAGACAGCTCTCACAGTGGAGGGGAGTCACTTGCACAGGGGGCTGTACTGGGAATTGTCTTGTTTAACACATTCATAAGTAACCTGGCAAGGGAGAAGGAGAAAGGGACGGCTGCACTTCAGTGAGGTGAGAAAATCTGCTGATGGTACATACTACAAGGTAGTAAAGAGGAGTGCCTTAAAGACCAGTAAAAATGCTTATTGGTCTGAGTGACCAGGTAATAAAATGGCTGAGGAAATTCAATTTAGATTCATGTAAAACAATACACGTATGGAAACCTAATCCTGGCTTCATATATAAAACAAGAGGCTCTGAGTGGACCACTAACACTAAGGAGCAGAAGAGGTAATTCCATGAAAGCATCAGTTTGGTGCTTGGCCATCCTAAAAAAGCTAATTAAGAAATTCAAGAAGCATTATGAAAATTAGGAAATCTTAAGAAAGAAAACGAGTATCAAACAGAAAAAAAATAATTCTATACAATTCTATAAAATGATGCTTGTTCCACCGTTTAAATATTGCATGAGGCTTCTGCCTGTTCCTCTCAACAGAGAGTGGAAAAGGTTCCAAGCAGGCAAGAAGGATCTATGGTATGACCTGTCTCCATACATGGAATGCTCAAATGCATGGAACGCTTCTGTGTGCAAAAAAATGTCAGTTTGGGAGCTGCTATGACAGGACCTACAAAATCTTTAGTGGAAATATCTTACATAAGGATTAGGTATTCATGTTTTCTTCCAATAAAGCAAACAAATGGATAGCACGAAAAGGTAAGAGAAGCCAGGTTCAAGGCAAACCTGTGGTTGGACTTCAAACAACGAGCAGCAGCACCATGGACTCCATGCAGGGGACACTGAATGTAAGTTCACGTGATAAGGGAAGAACAGACAAGCACCTGTGAGAGTTCACTGCAGATACCTAAATAAACTAACTCCCAAGAGTTTACAAAACCTTCAAGCTGAAAATGCTCAGAAGCTGAAAGAATATATGAAGGAAGTATCATATGGGCTAATCCTTACTCTTCTCCAAGAATCTGCTGGTGGTGACTGTTGGAGTACAAATATTGAGCAAGATAGATTGGTGCAGAATTCATTTTCTGGTTAGATATTTTGGGGCAATTTTCCTGCAAACTAGCACACAATCACATCACAAAGGCTGAGTTAAGGGAGTACAATCATATCTAATAACTTTGCAGTAGCTGAAATATTTAAAAGATAAGCACTCAAATTGCATTCTGCTGTCCTTTAACTCATGTTCAGGTGGAAGTTCCTATCTTTAAAAGTTCAAACCCTTCTTGCAACTTAGTCATGGAACCTATGAAAGCTAGGTACGATTTACACAAAGTAGTTTTCCTTTACTTAAACTAATCTTTTCTCTTTTAGGTATTTTCCTGTGTTTCTTGCTCTGCGTTACTCAGCCAGCAACATACAGCCAGACTTAGGCAAGTAAGTCCAATATGGCCAATCCTGTCATATCATTTTTCTTTAACCAAGTTCCATTTGGTATCTACTGCAGGGCAATAAAACTTTAATGGAAAGCTATTTCAGAACCACACAACTCTGTATGGTTAAACACTCCTTCCAGTTTCCAACCTAAGTTTATTCATGCCCACCCTTATAGATATTTGTTCTTTTGCCAAAACCATCATTTATCTAAATTAACTCTTCTTCCTCCATTGTTTATGCTCTGATGTATTTACATGGGGGGGGTGTGTGTGTCACAACTCCTTAAAACTTTAACTTGTGTACATCAAATAAATCACAATCCTACTCCTTAGCTGCATGTATTACAGTCATATAATCAAAATTATTTAACAATATATAATATATTGTAATAAATAATAATATAGTATAATACATAATTTCTGAATACAAAATTTTACATTAGATCTTTCCACTGTTTTGTAAAATGTCACTATTTTATTTCTAGATATTTCAAAAATACTTCATCTGATACAGCCTAATAGCAAATTTGCCTTTTACAGAATTCAGACCCATTTTCACTTGGCAATTATTATCTAGGTCAGTCAGGGCTTCTCAGGTTTTCTCATGCACTCTTCTATGGATAAACGTAAAAATTGCTCCTTTTGACATTTACACTTTCTATAGCATTTCACCCTAATCAATTCAGTCTTTCACCATTTAATGAGGCTTTTCATTTTCTCATCTACAGATGAGAACATCAACAACTTCCCATTTTCTGTCTACTGATTAAGACTGGTATCTCCAAGAGACTTGCAACAGGAGATAAGTAAATAATACAGAAAAACAGAGGCACACATTTATGCTTTAGTATTTCTGGTGACTGTTTAGGTAGGTATTTGACAACAAGTTACAAGAAGAGTTTTGATGGACAATAATGAAGTAGTTTTACGGATTAATGATTATCATTAACAGCAATGTGAAAAGCAGCACAGTTTTGTACGACTGTGCATGCAAATTGCACCTGGAAAGTGTTCTTTACACATGCACGGCCCATATGGTAATATACCGTGCACTGAAAACATTTTTAAAGGGCTTTTTTTTTCATTGTTTGTGTTTCTTTTCCATTAAACATACACTCATTAGGAATCAAAGATTGGGCTGCTTTCAGAATGTTTACATTAATTTTTTATACAACTGAAAAAATGGAATATTTTATTCTCTCTATACAGAACTATGAAAAATAACAAATGTGCCTTAAGTATCTCACTGAATTAACTGTACCAGTTTCAACTGCTCTTGTTAAAGTGTATCCAAGAGTCAGATGCAAAATAAAAAGCCCTGCACTAAAGGACAGAGCAAAAGAAAATAGCTGGCTGGTTCTAGAGATCGAACCCACAGGGTCTAGTAGGCACCATAATTTTCTAGACACAGCCTTAGGTATAGAAAAATAGTATTCACAATGCTCAGTATCCTGAGTAGAGGAAATACCTACAACTACCAAAATGAAATGTGCAAGAAAAATGTGTTTCTGAAATTTTACCTCTTTTATCTATTTAGATACCCAAACTACACTAGAAGTAAGCACCTCCAATTATGTTAAACATTTTCAACATTTAGTTTTTTCAAGCATATTGTCTGTGTTCCGACAACTGGATTAATGGATGCTATTGCCCATATCTCACATAACATCTGATGCACTATCAGGAAACACAGATTCAAATCCCCATCTACTCAGATCCATCCTTCCAGGAGATCCTCCTTTCTAGGAGAACGCCTTAAGCACCTGGATACAAGCATTGTTTCTGAAATTCGGCAAAGAAAAAAAAGCTGTGGTTTGGGTTTAACACCCTACCGGTCTCCTTGCATCAAATGTGCTCACTTAATTCCCCGTGGTTTACATTCCTGGCAGAATGAAGTAGCACAAATGTCCAGCCATGGTTTCTAAACAGCCCTTGCTGGAAGCTGGACACCTAAGCATGATGATGGCGCTATCTCCAGGCCTGGAATGGGCACAGTCTTCAAAGATTATGGAAGTTTTTACTAGAAACTTTTAGACACTAGTGGCAGCTAACTAGATTTTTCAGTTATTCAGATCACTCTCTTGACTTTGGAAATCTGAATCCCACGCAAAGTCAAAGCTGGCAAGGTATTTCAGAGTAGAATAGCTGTATATATGCCTTCCCTGTTCTTACTCTTACCCAGCTCCATAGACGGAGTATGAGATTTTTTCCCTCCGTTTTGGCTTGGCTCTGCACAGCTCTTAAGCAGCCCTTCACATATCTGTTTTTCTGGAAATTCACTCTTTCGTTCTGTTAATTTAATTAAGTTGGATATTTTACATGTCTTTTTCCTAACATTAGTGACTTTTTTTCCCTAACATTAATGTTACTCTACATTAACAACCTCAAAGTTAATGCTTTGTCTGGAAAGCTATTTTCTAGTTCAGAAAACATTTCCAGTATAAAATATAAATCTATCACGTCAAAAACTGTGTCATTTGTCATGATACTTAATTATATGTGTAATGCAGTGATGATAGGAAATGTCAATAAGAATTTCTTTAGCCCAATACTTTCTTAAATACTTTTTAACTTATGATGAACATAAAGATCATTATATACTTGTGCTCAATCAGTCTCTAAAATTTTAAAGTTCCATTTATTTTTAATACACTTACTCTCTAATCTCCCCTGCCCTAGTGGATTATCCCACAGGAAGGGATATCTCAACAGAATCATACGCTTTCAAGACTTCTGACAATTTCTGTGCTTACTTCTACCTTAAGTCAAGGTTGTACATATACTGTATGCAGAATTGTATATAAAAAGATTTCTACCACCTCTCTTCCTCGTCGTGAAGAGAAACATATGGAGCTTACTATGACAGGCAAAAGCAACTTTTCACCATAAATGAATTTTTAAAGCTTATGAAAACAAAATAACACAGGATAATAAAAGCTGTTCTGTTACAACTATAGGGCATTCTCCAGTTCTGCAACATGTATATAGTCATAGAAACGCAAGTGTACACACACACACACAAGAAAAAACAGCTGAAGGACAGATTTCATGTCACAACACAGGAATATGCTTGTGAATTGAGGCCCTTAAAATACAAGATAGGCAGGAGAATCTTGTGGTCAGTTTTCTGCCACTCACACTTTTCCAGAATTCTAGAGCTTTGCCTACATTTGAATTATAAAAAAAATTCCAAACAAAACCACACACCCAAAACAAGCAACCCCTAAACTATTATTCACTTCACTTCCCAAAGTTCATTTCTGTTAGTGCTTAGGTTTCTTTACAGGTGAGTGCCAATACACTTTGCTGGTAGGAAGCAAAACCAGCTTCTATCATTCACTTTTATCACTCCATCTATTAACACCATTTCTCAGTGGTAGTACTGGATTTGAAACAAAAAACCAAACAAACGACCAACCAAGTGTAGATCAAGGCACAGAGAAAATATTTTTGATTTGTGACTTGCGCAAGCATACCCTGTGAAAATAAATCTGCCTTAATCCTCTTGCCTGAAAAAATCTGAAAGTTCTTTCCAAGCACTTTAAAAATGCAGTCTCTTTAATAACTTTAAACTGCATTAGCAGTGAAAGCAGCACTATGCAATGAACATTTCAACCAATCCGTCCTCAGTATTCTCTGTATATCTACAAGATTCATGAAAAAGGAATAAAAGTTTGCATCTGATAAGCTGTTTCTACAGATAAAGTTAACCTCTGTCTAGAAAGTGGTGCTACTCCTTCCACAAACATCCTGGGAGGTTTCTGTAGAGCAACTTTCCAAATAGTTCTGGCAAAGAAACATGGGCTGACTCTGAGGAGGAAAGAAAAAGGACATTATGAGGATGATCTCCCCTAGAAGCAAGATCCAAGGGACACAGTTTGCCAAAGAACTCATATTTTAAGGCTACAGAACCACCATTTGGTCATATATTTGAACAGCTGAGAACACAGGATGATTTCATGCCTAACACAAGAAGTGTTATCTTTATTACAATAAAATATCCTAAATTAGATTAATTTATCTTTATTTCAGACAAGCTCGGAATTTTTAATCAAACCATTCCAACAATCCTGGGCAACATATGTATTTGGGAAGAGTTCTGCAGAAATTCTGGACTCAATCATATACCTCTCACTATCAACTAATAATAGAATTATTATGGTATTATATAATATCAAGACCAGAATACATAGTGAACTAGCAATGATAGTGATTTTTTTCCAACACAAACAATGTATCTCTCTTGATTTTTGACGGTACTCTTCAACCCGACTCCAGTGGAAGGAGCAAGGACTCACAATTAATGGTACATGTACCTTACAGTACCTTCTTGAGTACAGTCCCCAAGTTGTACTTAGCCCAACACAGAGCTGAAGTGTTAGACTACGGTTTCCATTGTCAGTGGTCTACTTAACATGGAAAAACCCCAAACAACACTACAACAAAACAGCTCAGGAAACTGGATCTTAAATGGTAGATTCTGAACACTTATACAGAAAGATCACTGTCACCTACCTTAATTAGTTTGACTATAGACAGATGCACCAATAGAAAAAGGTTCACGTTTCTTTTTTCTTCTTCCACGTAGATCATATAATATACCTAATTATAAAAGGCCATCACTTTCCTTGGGTGACGTTACCAAGATAAAAAATTATTTCAAGCCAAGAGTAAAGAACTGAGTTGTATTTACACATTCTTAAAAGCAAAGAAAGAATAGAATTTGTGAAGTAAACAAAACACCACCATTTTTAAGCCCTCCTGAAATGAATAGACTTTAGAAAAGTAATATTTTTTTCCTCTGAAGGCTGTTCCCATCAGTAAAAGGCACCAGCATCAGTCACACCCCAGTTACTCTCTTCTGTTGCTGATATTGATGCTTATTTTTTCTAGTTTTTCTAATACACTAGTATTTACCAGCATAACTTGGAGGGTAGGCTAATGGATTGCTTCACAGCCTAGGTACCAATTCTGCTAACCAAATCTTTTAAAAAGGCACAGACCCCAGAACTGTAGTCATAAATATGTACAGAATTCTTAGTGTGATTACTGTGATCATGCTAAGCAGGCTGCATAAAAGCAAGTAAAATAGTTATACAGCATTTTTTTTAAAGCTGAGGAAATATACAACGGTTTTGTTAAAAAGAAAAAAAAGTTTCAAATGTCACAGCCAATTTAGCAGATATAAGCCAGCTTTTAAAATTGCTACTTTAAAGAAAAATCAATTTAAATAATAAGCTTGCCATAGAATATGCTACACAGATAATGAGAGAGAAGGCTGCATGTCTTTTTTTAAGTTATTATGTAATGCACTTACTCAATATTGCAATAGAGTCCCTAAACTGGTTTAGGATGCGGTTATCAGCTCAATTCCATTAACATAATGTCAAGATGAAAATCAGGAAAGAAAAATCTATAATGTACATCTTTTTAAGTCCCACTCTATGAAATAAGATACATTTACCATATCACCTAAAAATATGATATATGCATTCCAGAAAATAAACGCTGAAGTTTGTTTTTGGTACCTTTATAGATGATTAATTACCTTTTTCTCCCTGCTCCCTTTTTAGGAGAGCTGAAAACTTCAGATAGCCAAAACAGGAATTATTTAAATATAAAGAAAATTAATATGATGCGAGATCCCAACTATCATATTAAAATAAAATCTCATGCTCTATTACAATGTCTGAAAAGAAGCCTCTCAATTAGAAATAAGAGTTCACAGATTCCTAGCCTGTGGAAATCCCAATCCTATAAAGTCATCTTAAAAAGAATGCTTTTGTAGTTCTACTCTGCCAAAATAATTTGTAGTCACGAGACCAAAAGTCAAATGGATGTATACATACTAAAGACAGAAGAAATTTTAAAAAATAATCAATCCTGTAATAAATAGCCTATGTACAAGACATTAATGACAACAGGTTTTGGTTTGGTATTAAAAAAAAAGGGGGGGGGGGGGGGGGGGGAAGATTGTATTGAGGGCTCCTGAGTTCCTAGGTAGCACTAGTTCTCACTCTAATTTTTACCTTCTACCTGAAGGATGACTACTCCACAATTTTGCTGTATTTTACCGCAATTATCACAAGCCTCCATAGTTAGGTCCATTGGGGGTTGTTTTTGTTTTGTTTCATGCACTTTTGGGTGGGGGGGAGTAGAGGTTGTTTGGGGGTTTTGGTTTTGTTGGTTATTTGGGGTTTTCTTGTCCATTTAGTTTTTTCTTGTCCATTTTAGTTTGTCTGTTGTTTGGGACTTTTTCCCCCTCCAAAAAAAGCATTTTAACATCACTGTTTGTTGTGTAGAACTCTTCTTTACGTTATTTTTAGGTCTTTTGCAGAAAAACAATCACATGCTCTCAAAATATCGAGCTCAGGATCCCTTTTTTTCACCACTAAAATACTGCATGGGGGGCGAGAGGGTTGGGAAGGTGCTGAAGGACCATCCATACTTCATACCTCAGTGAGTCTGTACATTTCAGTACGTAACACGTAATTTTATTAAAGCCCTGGAAGCAAGATCAAACAAAACCATGCTGTCATTTCCACGAGTGGTCCCAGCCACATCATGTGTATTTCTTACAGGGAACAATGCCATCTTCTTCCTATTATGCATAGCTCTCAGCTGCTCATCTCTCCTTCTTTTTCCAGTCTTTGAGCACAGTAAATTGAAAATCAGAACTGAAAGAAAAGCCAAACCAACCCACAAATAAAACACCTCTGTACAGAAAGACAAAATCCATGTATTTCAAATCATTATGCTTCTCTAAGGGTTTTCAATCAACTAAAAATCCAGCCATTCATCTAGAATTAAATACCTCATTCAGGGTGAACAGTATGGGTTTTAATTCTACTATTCTGTGAGTATGAAAATCAGAAACACAACTATTGCCTTTGGACTACGCAGGAGTTCAGCTTTTTCACAGCAGATTACTTCTCCTTAGAAACCTAAAACACTGTCAGTACAGGGGCACTATAAAAATTATTAAGTTTCTGTATCTGTGTTGGTTTAGAAAAACTGAGAAACCCCCCAGATTTGCAGGTAAATTACATATAACTATTCCCATTTTGTGTGCTGAAGTATGTACATCCTACTCTTCCTCTGCCTTCCATTTCTCCCATTGCGTATAAATGCAACTGAAGTGCTTTGTGCAACACAAAACAATAGTTTCCTTGTACATGCAATTTTGCCCACTTCAGGTCTTCAACTAATTTACTGATTTTCAAAATAACTCAGAAAACACTGATTTAAAAATTAATGTACTTTTTTGACTCCTCCATTACTATATTTAATGAAGATGAAAGTGAAACCACCTTTACTAGAGCATAAACTGTGTTCTCAAGCAGCTGGTAAGTTTTGCTTCTTTATGGCCCCAGATGATGCCATAACAGTACCTAAGTATTTTACTTGATATTATTAAAAGGGAGAGAATATATTTACAATCTGTTTAAACAACAGTTTAGGATGATGGTTTTTCATCTTCCTTTTCATTTTTTAGAGTTATGTAACCCATGATTAGAATGAGAAGTTTCAGCAACATCTTTGGTAGGGACAGAAAATGAGAAGGAAAGAAGGGTATTATTTGTTGGGAGTGTTTTTTGTTGGTTTGTTTTGGGGGGTTTTACGTTTTTTTTATTCCAACAGCTTCTGTTCATCTGTCTTGAGAACAATAAATGTGAGCAAAGATAAAATTATTTAATTTGCTATTGTCTATATCCTTATAACCCATTGTTTTGGGTTTGTTAGTAATAAATTAAATTAATATCTCTAACTCTAGCCTGTTTTGCCCATAACAATATTTGGTGAGTGATCTCTTCCAGTTCCTAAGTCATGAATCCTTTGTTATATTTTCTTTCCCCTGTTCAGTTGCAGAGGGGAGTGAGAGAGAGGCTTTGGTGGGTGCCTGGCATCCAGCCAGGGTCAACGCACTACATCCATATTTCCCTCTTGATCTTATTTCCTCATGTATTCTCTCCTTTTTTTTTTTTTCTTCTTCTTTTTTTCAGTTGAGTAACTGTTTCTTCTCTGCATTTCAGTTCTGTTTTGGCAGATTGGATCTCTGACTCTTCCTTCTTCCAGTCACCAAAAAGCTATGTGTTGCTGGGTGAAGAGAATGCATTACTTCACCCAGAGTGCCAGAGGCACAGAAAAGAGGGATAGGTCTGTGATCTGTTGTAAGAGCTCCTGCAGCCAACATTAGAACTAAGACAAAAAGTGGAGAGGAAAATGGTATCATTTTTTTCAAGACACCTGTTGCTTTCCTACTGGCAACATTTTCTCTGTATATATATGTAGATCATAACTTTCTAAACCACTCAATTTTTCCCCATGTTCTCTGTTTAAACTAGGCTCAAAACTTTAAGATTAACAAATACTGGGCACAATGTAAATTGCCTAAAGTTGCATTTACCGAAGTTATTTATATATTCATTTTCATTGTACTTTATGATACCTCTTTTGTTTATTGAGATAAAAAGATGAGTAATTCCTAAATACTTTTAATTACTGGGATGGGGAGAATAAGTCTTGAATTTACATAACCTGACAGAATTCTACATAATTTCTGACATTTCAAATGTATTTTAACAACTGCTACTGCTATTACATATCATACAGAAAACAGAACTATATGCGATATATAGAGGAACACGTGCCAAGACATACAAATCGTGCTTTTCCAGATTTCAATCAAGCCACTGACAATAATTGTCTGAAACTAAAGTAGGCATATCTATAATTAGTTGTAAATGTGAATAACATTTTTCAAGTCTTTCACTTCAAAACTATATATGCTAATATGATACATTAATTATAGAAAAACAAGTCAATTTAGACCTATGTGCAACTGTGTGCGTAACTACACACTGGGTCACTCAGTGAAGTAATTATAATTTCATCAGCTTCATGGTTTTATGTCAGCTTCTGAAAACATAGAATCCTAAAATGCACACAACCTGAAGCCACCCACCATTCCAGAAGATTATGTGCTGCAACATGATTTTCAGTGTTGCCTCATTCTTCCTCCTTCCCCCACCTCCCGCCCATTTTCTAAGGGAGGAAAAAATACAGAACAGAGGAACGAGGACAATCTTCCATGATAATCAGCATCAAAAACAAGCAAAAGAAGCCCATATGCTATAACTTTTCAGAGATATGAAAAGCCATGAAAATGTATCATTATCTCATGATACAGTCAATGTGACACTAGCTACAGCAAAACCAAGTTAGCAGATAACATGAAGGGATTTGATTACTCATTACAGCTCATTCACTGCACAGAATCATGAAAATGGATCAGCACAGAGGTAAATGATCCTTACCCCAATGACAACCTCTCCACATTATTGCTGAGGAAAAGAGAGAGCAGTGGAACTTAGGTACTTTTGTTGCATAAACTTCCATCTGTTTTATAAACAGAAAAGAGTTACTAATCTAGAAGTTATTTTATATTTTAATGTTTTTAAAATGTTTTATTACATTTTATATGTGTTGACCACAGACTTCTCACTGTTGGTCTGCAAGCACCCAGGCAAACTCAAGCTTTTTAACCAGAAATATGTTCTTTTGCTGTACTGTCTCCATGTTATGATACCTGCAGATACAACAAAGTTGTTCTTTATACATGTACAGTGGCAGGAATCCTCAGCTGCAGAAATTCCAAACAGCAGGGATAGAAGGTAGGGTCACCACATACATTTATGACAGCCCCTCAGAGTACTGCAGCTACAGGAAGTTGCTTGGATGACTTCATCATTCTGAACTCATTCACAGCAATTAGCAAGAATCCTTACTCGTTTTACCTCATGTTTGATGAGCACATGGATCTAAAATTCACAGGGAGACACAGAATCACAGAGACATTTCTTTGGAGGGACCACCGGAGATCATCTAGGCTAAGATCCCATTCAAGTGGAGATTACTACCAGCATTAAAGCAGGACAGCCTTGGTTTTGATCCATCATGGTCTAGAAATCTGAAAGTATGAAGATTACAATCTGTCTGAGCAAACTGTTCCAGTGCTGCTCCATTCCTGCTAGAATGTTTCTAGAAGGTCTAAGAAAGACCACATGTTTGAAGATTTAAAAGCTCTGTTCCGTAGAAAAGCAAGTCAGAAGAACTTTGGCCAATAAATCATAGAACCCATGCAGGTCAAAAAGACCTCTGAAGATCATCTAGGCCAAGTTATGTTGCTCCAGGCCTTTCCAGTCACGTTTTGAGTATCTCACAAATAGAAAGTCCACAATGTCTTGACAGCCTGCTCCAGTGTTTAACCAGACCCATAAAGTTTTTCTTATGTTTAAATGGAATTTCCTGTGTTTGAGTTTGTGCCCATTGCCTCATCATGTCACTGGGCACCACTGAGAAGAGCCTAGCTCCATCTTCTTTACTGTTTTCTGTCAGGTATTTATGCACATTAATGAGGTTCCTCTGAGCCTTCTCTCCTCTAGGTTAAACAACCTCAGCTCTTCAAGACAATCCCCATGTTACAGATGCTCCAATCCCTTAAACCCTTTTGTGGCCTTTCACTCCAGTACGTCTCCGTCTCTTCCAAACACCTCAATGTGACTAGTACACTCTTTTCTATACCCAAATGTTAAAATAAATAAAACCATTAAAAAAGGCATCCAGACGATTACAGAAGGAAAAAATCCACCAAAATTTGTCACCCTCACAGAATTCAAATTTCCAAAAACTTTTATTGACATTAGAATTAAATGAACATCTTAATACAATATTCAAAGACTTTTAATCGTATCACAGTGCTAACCTAGTGCTCATTGAGTAATGACTCTTAATAGTGCATTCACCAAGCAAGCATAGTGCATGCTTTATAATTCCACAGAAAGTCTTCAGTAATTTTTTTACATTCCTGAAAAGCAGTTAGAATTAATTTCACCAAAAAAGCTAGGAAAGAAATGTACCTTTAGTAATTTCAAGTAAACTTCAACTATGCATTAGAGGAAAAAAATTACCTGAGATCACAAAACATACAAAATGTGTGCACTTTTCTATTCTGTAAGCACAACATCTCTCTGCACAAACTACACAATTTCATGTATTTGCAGCTCTGAATAACATCGACCATAGTGGTATCTTCTGCTGGCTTAGAATTTATTATGCTAAGAATATAAATGCAAGCAGGCACACAAATTCACTCTGTTTGCTTCAGGGACATAGATGCTATTCCAACTCATAAATGAAGAAATTTAGCAATAAGGATTAATGATCCAATCCTGCAAGATTATGTAATCTCCAAATGCATTTCAATGCAAATCAAGATAAAACAATTCCTCACAAGTTTATTTTCTAAATATCATCCCAGGGACACAAAACCCTCAAAAATCCTAATTCTCTGCCCTGCCTGCAAGATTGCAGGCTAGGAAACAGGATTCAACATTGTTCTTGCCAATAATTTTCAACTCTACATAGTATGTGGTTGGTTAGATCCAAACACTGAGAGAAAAGCAGGATCACCAGAATGCTTTCAGCCTCTCTGGAGCACCACCACTTCCTGAATGAGGTAATTCAAGATACACATGCAAACGACTATCCCAATTCACTTGACATGTAGTCCACACTCTGTTTAGGACTTTCAAACATGGCAGGGGAAAAGGGGCTGCAGATAACCAAAGTGCTCTGCAGCTGCAGTCTGCCCCTTACTGACACCCGTCTCTCCCTCCCTCCATACAAGAGATGCACATCCAGAAGACGGAAATAGATTGGCTGCCTAACATCAGCATAGTGTTGATGGTTCTGAGGAATGATTACAACTAGGAGCATACTACATAAATCGTTTTGGGGCCATTTCTGGTTGCTGCCTTTCTGACAGATGCAAGGAATCTCTGTTGGTGCTTATGCTGTACCACACATGTACAGTTAGCAACAGTTCTGTAAGAAATATACAGATCTCATGTTCTAAAAGTGAGCACATGACAAGAAGGGGGCTGTGAGAAACATTCCCTATAGTTCAAGCTATATGGAAAACATGGAGAAAAGCCTGTCCATGATAAGTTTTGAGAAAAACAGAGGTCCTGCAGACCTAAAGGAATTTGTCTTACAATTCGAACTAAAAGCTGTATCTTACAGAAAGAGATCACTTCTGATGATTTCATTTCTAATTTGTAGCCTACCTCCCTTACGGCTTTTGTCAGTAAGCAAACTGTCCATTAGATGCCCACTGTTGACTGGTAACATCATCTTTGATTTTCATTAGTGAAACGCCAAAATGATGCTCCCTGCATGCTTTTCAGTCTCTTTTTTTTCTTTTTCCATTTAAACTGTAGACTATAATAACACTGCATGTTTCTGTCAGGAAAAAGAACCAACCAAACCACACTGCAAACACAAGAGAGTAAGAGCCCCTTCCCTCAATTACAACTAAACTAGGTTGTAAAATTTCAGGTTTAGTATCCAAGAATCTTTTGAGATATATGATGTTTATGTCAGCACTGTTCTGTAAGCTACAATTTTGAAACTGTCTAAAATTAAATTTTGAAATTAAATTCTGAATGCCAAAAAATTAAAAACAAGAATTTTGAGATTAGGGTATAAGGAGTCTGCAGAGTTGGCTCTAATTCCAAGCTTCTCACATTGTGTTAATTTTAAGCAGTCCACAAAGATTCTCCATTCCTTCAGCTTTTGTTTATGAAAGAAAACATATACTTCCAATATTTCTCACATGTTTTACTAAACCCAATTAAGCCTTGAAGTACATAAATACTTTTAAACAAAAGATGCTGCATAAACAGAATTCTTAGAAGACCAAACTGCAATATTTTCTGCAATACAAACTGCAGAATTATCTCACAGCAAAGAACAAAGTAAACACTCAGGTTGTACTGTGTTTGAGTTTTTCTTTATAAAATATTTGTGATATATAAGTTGTTGACATTTTCTACATCTTATTTTGAAAAGTATACATTTCTTTCTCTATGTTAGGATAAAAAATACTCTGCTCCTTTACATACACAAAAACCCCCAAACCCTGGAACCCAACTTCCATAAATAACCAGTATCTCTCTGCAGCAGCTGCTTATGCATCAAAAGCTACCCTCAAAATGATGCTGCCCACACATAATGATTACTCATTTAAACCAGAAAGAGAAACTTTAAAATAAGGGTAAGCATTATCTTTATACCAAAAGAAATTGAAAGCAAAAACCCCAAAGAGTTAAAAATCACACTTGTGGTCACAGCCAGGGAATTTCAGTTTCTATTTCCTAACTGACCATCAAAGAAAATGGACTGTGGCCTGTGTGCTTGTGCACTGGGTACCAAAGATATTAGTGTACATCAGGTTTCCCACCAAAACGATTTTCCTGTTTCAAAAGGTTTTGAGTTTCTCTGAAGAATAATTCGTGACACAACAGATTTGCGATCACAAAACATTTGACTCAAAATTAGTTCATTTTCATGCTTTAAGCTTAAAAATTTCAATTCATACATGCATGCACATCTCCCATTACAATGCCCAGCTGTCATGCACTGCAGCAGTTGTTTCCTTTGTGCACCAAAAAAAAAAAAAAAAAAAAAAAATATTTACCACAGGCCAGGCGTTCAAAACAGATGTTAAAAAAAAAAAAAAAAAAAGTTATTTCCCAATCTACACCCTTCTCCACTGCATGAGCTTTGGCAGGTTTTTTATAGAGCTATACCAGTCCCTCAGATGATCTCTCACTACTCATATATAAGCATCCCCTCAGTCCGCTCCTCAGACAACTGAGAGCAGTTTGGCTCTATTTGCACACACCTTAATGTTTACCTATACATTTCAATTATCTCTTTTTTTCTTTTTATTTTGTGTGTATTTATATGCATATCTTACTTTTGAATGTATCTGAAAGTACTTTTATTTTTAAATAGATTTTATGTTCCACATTCCTAACCCTCAAACATCAATTCTTAGCAATTCCTTCTTGTGCAAAATATTGGAGACAGAATAATATAGAAAGAATTGTATGTGCTCAAAGCTTTTGTTTCCTTTTTCTGTGGTAATTACTACATTTCATATCCAACTAGAGAGTAAAACTAAATTAATACCGAACAACTGAGATTTCACACATAACATAGCTTCCCCTATGCACAATGTGAATCACCTGTATCTTCACAATAGCACTGACTAGTTAGTGTACTTTCCACACACTGGAACTTACACAGTGAAAAAGCTTGTAAATTAACTTGGCATTCAGGGAATTTCCTCAACACCCAGACTAGGGATATGTCACATTTTCTCATCTATCTGAAGTGCTCATCTGGTGACGTATCAAAAGGCAGAATTGTTTTTCTTTTTGCCTCTACTCTGAGCCCCACTGTGGGTTTTTTTTTCTTTTAATGGTTACTTTTGCCCTTCTCCTGATGCCATTTCAGGTTTCATCAAAATTATTTTGGCTGAGAACATTGGTAACTAGAAAAAGAGACCTCTCTCCCCCAAACTCTAAACTTTAGTGGAGTATTAAATAACAACAAAAAAAATGGGCAAGATGATCTGAAATCCCTATTCTACAGCAATCTTTGATCTGTCTCAGAGATTTCCATAATTTGCTTTGGCTGCTAAGCAACAAATTAAATATGATTTGGTATATTTAAATGCATTATTCCTCCTACTGCTTTTCTGACTGAAAAAATACAGTTATAATAATGCTGTTGGCACAGAGCAATAGCCTTGAGCAAAGGTCTTATATTTCAGCAGGTGTACTCATTGTGAGCCAAAGAATATATATTTGCTTGTCCTGCAGTAGAAATGAAGAAATACTGAGAACATAATGTCCTACAATCTATTTCCAGAGTCACTATTGCAAACAATATATATTGCAAACAATATTGTCATCATACCTACAGGGATTACAATTTTGCCTAAATTAGCCAGCTCATGGCAAAATAATAGGTAAGACAAACATAAGATGGATAAGTAACTCCAGTACCAGTGTCTCACCACTTTCACAGTGAACAATTTCTTCCTAATAAGTAATCTAAATCCACCCTCTTTCAGTTTGAAATCATTCCCCCTTTTCTGTCACTACATGCCCTTGTAAAACAGTCCCTCTCCAGCTCTCTTGCAGCCCCATTTAGGTACTGGAAGGTGCTGTAAGGTCTCTCTGGCACCTCCTCTTCTCAAGACTGAACAACCCCAGCTCTCTCAGCCTATCTCCACAGGA
Source organism: Corvus brachyrhynchos (assembly GCF_000691975.1). NCBI lineage: Eukaryota > Metazoa > Chordata > Aves > Passeriformes > Corvidae > Corvus > Corvus brachyrhynchos. Next base: position 7,817,612 of record NW_008239110.1, read on the forward strand.
GAGGTGCTCCAGTCTCCTTTGATTATCTTCATGGCCTCCTCTGGACTTGCTCCAATAGGTCCACATCCTTCCTATGTTGGGGGCCCCAGAGCTGGATGCAGCACTTCAGGTGGGGTCTCACAAGAGCAGAGCAGAGGGGCAGAATCACCTCCCTGGCCATGCTGCTTTGGATGAGCCCAGGACAGAGTGGGCTTTCTGGGCTCTGACTGCACAATGCCAGAGCATGTTTGGCTTCTCATCCACCAACACCCCCAAGTCCTTCTCCTCAGGGCTGCACTTGATCCAAGCTCTGTCCAGACTGTGTGGATTGGGATTGCCCCAATCCAGGTGCAAGACCTTGCACTTGGCCTTGCCCCAATCCAGGTGCAAGACCTTGCACTTGGCCTTGCTGAACTTCATAAGCATCAGAAAGTTTCTGAGAAGGCAAGAGACTGTTCATATCTATGCACCTTCAATTTAAAACACAAAATAAAGTACTGTTAAAGATGGAAAATAACCTTTGAGTTTGGAGAAGGAAACCAGCTTCCTTTCACATCCTTTAAGTGACTATGTTAAATGTGAATTGAAAGCAAGTAACAGCATTTGGTGTGTGGGCAGGAGGCTTGCTTTGCTACTACCAGTGTTTGTCATACATCTACCAAATATAAGCACTTTTGGTCCTAATCTTGCAGTATTAATTGGTAAAACAGTAACAAAACCATCAGAATCACAGGAAAATTTTATTTGTATACATCTTAGTGTCTGTTTTTGAGACCAAAATACCCTTGCATTTTTTATCTCAGCCACAGTAACTTTCTGTGCACACATTATTCAATTATTCTTTATTATCTATGTCATTACTAGATGAACATTAGCCTGTAGTAACAACTTTGTGAGGAATATTTTCTTTATTTATTCCCATCATTATGACGGATGCCTTTAATTTCAGCTGCAATATTAAAGAAAAATAAACTACTGGATTAGGTTGTCAGAAAATGTCTTTTAAAATTTTCATGAACAAAAGATTAAGAAAAATTAATTTCTTCAGACACAAATCTATCAGACCTCATTCCTCCACTCTCTGTTCAAACTATATCTTCAAAAGAAATACTGAAGAGGTTTAGTTTGATCTCATTATTTATGTAAAATAATCCCTATATTAACTACATTAATCAAAACAAATTATGATGACACATATATTTGACATACATGGGTATAGCAGGTTTTATTGCAAATATTCACAATGTGACTGTAATGTCGTTTTTATGTTCATTTTTCCTCATCTGAAAGCTGCTGGTATTCACATCCCCAAAAAGGAAGTATTTATTTGTCTATAAAAAAGATTCAACATGTAGTATATGGATGGACAGTCTCTACTAGGATGACATCCTCAAAAGCCAACAGAGAATTACACTGAGTTAAAGTGATTGTATAACCACTGCTGGGACTACTACTAAGAAATTCCAGAATTTTCAACACTGTACAACTGTTCAGTAGAAATAACTTCTCATCACTGGAAAGACGAAAAATAAAAGAGATGTATTCCTTTTCTTGTTAATTTACAAGTTTTGAAATTTAGCCTTCTTCTCTAAGATATAAACCTAAGGAAGCCATTTGGAGACCGGGCCTTTAAGATGTTCAGGACCATTTTTCTTTCACTTTGCCAAGTCATTGATTCCTGAGTCATCTTTAAATGATCACAGATTGTAAGAAGAGTTGTACAGAACATCTAATTCTGATCCTGTTTTGACATGGAAAAAAAAAAAAAGCCACAAAACCCTAGACAAACAAAACCCAAACAAAATCCCATACCCAAACTCACTGTATGATAGAGGAAGGAATGACATGGAGAAACTTGAGGAATGAGTATCTCAAACTGTGTACGTACAAGGAGATAAGGCTGACAGCTGGCAGCTGACTGGGCAAGCGGCAGCCCCACTGAGAAGGACCTGAGCGTTGCAACAGACCCTAAGCTGAAGACAAGCCAACAATGCCTTTTTATCACAAATAAGGCAAATGGCACACTGGGCTGTATTAGGAAGAAAAATAAGCCAGAAACAAGAACAAACAGAAGAAAAGTTACCATTCTGCCTCTAACTCAATACTAGTAAGGGAAAACCTAGAATACTGGTTTTGGGGTTCCAGCTTCAAAAAGACTATTAGGAAATTGGACAGGGCCCTCCTGGGTGATAAAGGGCTGAGAACTCAGCCTCCAAGACGACTAGGCAAGCCAGATCACTTCTGCCAAAAGGACTCAGAAGCAATTTAGTAACAGCAAATGACATAGTTCTCAGTTCAACAGGTGTCTGGACTACATAAAGCAAAGCTCCCTACTCATCACAACTGTGGTTTTGTCTTATGAAAAGACTTTGAAATTGCTAAGGTATTAAAAGAATGGGGAAAGGCATATATGGAAAAATTAACGAAATTTTCCTAGTGTTATGGTAATTATCTAAGAACTGTAGGACTATCTCCCCTTACAGAAGTTGTTTCAATACAAAATTAAACAGGAAGGAAGACTGGAATTACTACTAAAATAAAACGTGTCCCATCAGCTGAAGCATATAACATACAAAGAAATGGTCTGAATTAAATGACTACTGATGATGTACCTAAAGGATTACTTTCTGAGAAGAATGCAATGCAAAACAAACTCCCTGCCCTCCCTCCTCCCCCCAGCACAACTTTAACATTTTATTTTAAACTATGCATTTAATTCTTCTGGAAAAATAAACCATTACAAATGTCTCTCTGTCACAGCATCAGATTACTGATAACTAACTTGTGCATGCAAACTACTTATTAGATTTTAGAATAATCTCTTTCTACGATCTTACAGAGCTGACAGCATAAAATCTTATTTCATTTTAACTCTTATTTTTTTAAAATAAAATAGGCATTTTATTGCCTATTTTATTTCCAACTCCCTCATCCTCAAGTTCATTAATAAAGCTTCCCTATCAATAATGTCACATTTACAATTAAGAACTGAAAGTATTTACAGAATAGGGTGTCTCCAGTTTGAAATAACATATTTACAAGAATTATTTTCCTCTGAAAAACTGTCCAAGTTTAAGAAGAATAAGGACCAGTTACAGCAGAGATCTTAGAAAGAATGTTCTGTGTAGAATACTCATTGCAATTATTTCTGACAAAAGCCCAGCTGTAAAGTCCAGTTCCAAATCTACACAGATGCCTTATTTTATTACTCCTCTAGTTTAAAATTAAGCATAATGTGATGAGAATGAAGAAGACAGCTTCTGTCTTGAAAGAGAAACTTCAGGAATTCCCTGCAGCCACTCAGCTTTCCCAGTCTACTTCTTTTCATAAGGAGCCTGATTCTATTGAAATCAATTACAAAGCCTCCTTGATTTCACAAGTGCAGAAATAGATTTGACAAGAATTCTTGGAAAAGTTTTGCATAAATCTGTGATGAATACTTTGGTAATAATTTAGTAACCACTTTTTAAGCAGTAAAGAGAGAAATCCTGCAGTTTCTACCCCTGTGTTTCTACTTCAAGTATGCAGGTAACATTTTCTGAAAAGAACAGAATGTTATTCCAAGCAAAATATAATCCAGAAAAAAAGAAAAAAACCAAAAAGACCTTGGATGAGTACCCAATCCTACTTATTGTAAGACCACACAACTGCATGGTGCCTTGAATGCAAGAACCATCAGGAGGGACTGCTTAATGAAATTGGTACCACAAGAATTTCTTGACAATCTACATTCTAACACATTTCTGAAACTCAATGAGCCTTACAGATATTAAAATAAATTTTATATGTAACTTACATATTACAATTAAAATATTATATCCATATAAAATCCATAATTTTTCCAAAATACAAACATAGAAACAGAGACAGTTTTTCTGCCTCAAGTTCAGTGTCCACAGTGCAAGAATTTTATACAACATATCAGCCTAAGTTAGTCATAAAGTTTCAGATTGCATAATGTTCTTAAAACCAGGCACTGCTGAGGCTTTGTGTAGATTGTTAGCATAAGGCACTCAAGCCTCATACCCACACCTAAATAACTGGCTCTGCAAACCCTTGTGTTGCTATCTTTAAGGAAAAAAGCACTGTCAGAGGGTAAGATGAAAACCTGATATTCTAAGATTGTTGGATGAATGACAATAGTTAAAAAAATATTAGACTGACTGTCTAGAAGTTCTTCAAATAGAACAAATATTACCCATAAATAAGTTCTACTAATACCTACAGGCCTTTCAGTTCTGCATAGGGTTTCAAGCCTCAAGTTGCAGTTTAATCTAGTTTTGTATCCCATAACCCTCCTCCTTCCCTCAAATTTTTCTAAGATTGTAAATTCAGGTGGTTTTACTTTCTTAAATAAGACCCTGATTTAGGAAGGATCTGCATTTTGATCCTCTGCATCCTTAGTATTTTTGTTACCTTTCTCAGCTTGCTTTTTTCCTTCCACTTTGTTTTCAATCATATTTTCCACTGATTATACTTGTATATAGGATTTTGTTTCCCAGAAGGAAGCCTATTTTCCTTTCCCTAACTGCTACTCTCTATTTCATCTGCATGCTTGAGCTTTCTTCCAAAGCTCCTTCACCTCCTCTTTTTCCTGAATTGTTTATCTACACACCAGATTGATCTTTCTTTCTTCCTTTTCCAGCTCCCAGATTCATTTCCTCCTTATAGCGTATATTCTACCCTTCAATCTCTCTCCACTCTTTCAACTTCCTTCACAGTGCATACCATCTATATCTAGCTATATATAAAGCTATCAACATTCAATACATCATTAAAGAAAACCTTGAGAATTTTACTACCAATTTCAAAGGGGTGAGGGATTTCAAATAATTTAAGAGAAAAACTGGAAGTTTTAAAAGTTAATTTTCCTAGGGGAGAAATCACACAGAAGCCTCCAATGCCCTTCAAATTCAGTAGGCATTTGGAAAAAATCACTAATGCTTTTTTTTTTCTATTCCATCTGACTCCTCCCTACAGTTTCTTGCTGTACTGCTGCACCATCTTAACTTGATGATAAACTTCAGTGCCTTCACAGATAATGCCATATATTGATCGCACTCGTCCACATGTCTTGCAGCTTCATCACACCAGGATGTGATCACAGACAACTATGTACATCATCATTCTTACTCCATGCTGAAAGGAACCAAAAAAAAAAAAAAAAAAAAAAATCTTTCTCTTCTTCATGGCAGACTGACCACAACAGGGGTTTCCTCATGTTTGCAGAACTATTGTCATCCCCTTCTCATCATTTGTCAGGTTTAGCTTTTTTCCAAGGAGGGACAGAAATTAAGTAGATTAAGTACTTTGAAAACAAAACAAAATGTCAAATTAGTGGATTCAAACTATGACTGACTAGTCTGTGTTCTTGTTTCAGCCTTCTAGGTGAAAGAGAGGGGGCATTTTGCTAATGCCTTTTTAGCTACAAGTTTTCACTCACCTCTTACTTAGTGGTTTGTTTTTTTCTTCATGGTACTCATCTGGTTTCTTCCCAAAGATCAGGCTTGGGAAAAGAACTTCAAAATCTCCCCATCTCATCCCCACCCACAGCCCATCTGAGTAGTTGCATTAACACAAGAGACCTTTAAACCAAACTTTTTCTTTTTGTGGCAAAACTGCTCTATCCATCATCTGTAACTGGAAAGGAAAGGAATATGACAAGGTTTAGATTCTGACTTTCCACTTTGATGTTTTCTAATAGCTACCAATGGGAAAAAACCAAATTCATTGACAAGCAGACAACTATTAAGCTTCCTGTTTCAGGAAAATTATGTATTCTATGTAAAAAGCACAAGTTTATTGAAAGACAGTCAGGATTTTACTTGAACATGGCAACTCACCTACAAGAAAAGAGCAAACCAAATAAAAGGTTATTTTGCACACCATCTTAGCAGATTTCAAGACTGTATTTTATTTTGCTAAATCTGGCTCATTACAAAAACCTGTAATACTTTAAAAAATGGTTTCCTGAGATGTCCACATAAATTGTGTTATAATGGTGATTTATCAAAATCCAGAAATGAGACTATTATTGCAAACAACACTTGAGGTGTCCTTTAATTTGGTGACAGAATTTTTAAGACTCAGTTGGGAACCTGAGAAAATTTCTTTCAGAACATAACTGCCAATGTGATGCTGAGGCTGCTTACTGTTCTTGTTAGTAATTTCCTACACTTTTCCAAATTCTATTTTTCACCTGTTAAACCTCATTTGTAGTTATTGGTTCCTTCCAGTCTTGAGACAATAATAAAATGAAACCAAATAGGAAACCACATATTCCTCCTTAATAACACTGCTGCCCAGGTGTTAAAGAGAGCAGAGAAGCTCTGAAAGTTCTGTTTGGCTTTCATTATAACAATTATAAATGCTACGAGGTGTTATATGATATTTATATTTACTACAGTTGTGAATGGTCACACAGCAATCCTTTGGGATTTCACATACAAATCACCTATCACCGAAGATGACTTGTCTGACCTCGTGTGTCTTTATTTTAATAAAACTGTTACAATAAAAAAAAACCCACTCAGGATTATGGTTTTATTTTGTTGTCTCTAAATACAGTTGTGTCTACAATGAAAGCATAAACAAATATTTTAAACAGTAACTGCAAAGTTTTGGTTAGAATTATATTTTTTCATGTCTTAAGTATAAACAAATGAATTGAGTTAGCTAAAAATTTCTTTCATGAGCAAGCTTTATATATCATGATGTAAAAACACTCCCCAAAAAAATCCCCATACATATCAGCATTGTTAATAATTCAAACAAGCAAACCAAAAAACATATGACATAAGATTTCAAAAGTCCGACAGCAAATTTTACCTTCTTTTCATATCACCAAGTCATAGATAACCGAATATTTTGAGTTGGAAGGGACCCACTAGGATCATCAAAGTCCAACTCCTGGCCCTGCACAGGGCAGCCCCAAGAATCACAACATGTGCCTTATCAGTAGCTCTTTAAATTATACTAGTTATTACAAATAAACCAAAATGTTTATAGTCTTTACATCCTAGAATTTACTGGTCAAACATTATTCCTTTGCTATCTTCTTTATCTTGATACAAATTTCTAGCTATCAGTTTAAAATTCAACTCCTATTAAATGCAGTTTTTTCCTTAGATATATAATGTTGAACTTGTGAAAATAAGCATGGTATAACACATCATTTTAGCAGTACAGGCTCTAAAATATTTGAAAGAGTGATAAGCCTCACAACTAGAATAACAATGGACAGAAATTCTTTATTACTATTTAGAGTAATTAGAAAAAAATTTCAAGCAATGACTTTAATTTACAACTCATTATTTAGGCTGTTAAAATGATTAAGCCTTCCACATCCATTGAAGTGACCTACCAATTTAAGCAAGCATAGCTTGATATCAGCTCTAACATTCTGTAATACATTGCCTAGCCTTGTGTATGATAGCTACACATTAAAGCAAGTCCTGCATGTCATCATTCGACTTTATCATGCAGACAAGACTTACTTCTACCGCAAAAAGAGAACAAAGCATTTTATTTACTGCCTGACTTAGCAAGGAGCAAAAAGGTAAGAACTGTGAACAGTAACTTAGTCCACAACTGTTTCTGTTGTGAAACTGGCTGTTCTCTCTTGCTCAAACTAGAGCCTCAGCAAGCATCACCATTTTGTAGAAAACAAGAGAAGACAATGGGGAGATGAGGGGAAAAAAAAAAAAAATCAGAAGACTAATTAAATGCTTCTTTTTAGTGTTTACCTGACACAAAAACCAGACAAGGACAGTGTAAAAAGTAAGAACATCTACTGAGAAGAGTTTATTTTTTTAATTATTTTTTAAATTATTTTTTCACTTATTTTTTGCTTACTATTTTATCTAAAACCTCAAAAATTAGCAGTCAACATTTTGTCAACATCTGCTAAAATATGCTGTCAACTTTTGTCAATTTTTATTGTTTGGAGTACAGTTATTTTTAGAAGAATTATATTTAGGAGTGAGTTAAACTAGCCTGTTCACATTGCACACTACTGCTTAATACTTCTGAAGTAGCTGTTGTCTTTCTTTTATGGCCAACTTAAAAAAAAAAAACAAAACATTAAGAGAACTACACTCTTGAGATCAGAGTACAGCTCTAGAAATTGTTTAATGGCTGAGTGAATGCAACTACTATTTCAAGCAGTAATGTGGATTGCAGAGGTCAGCAAGGGCTGAAATGAAATGTTCACTTCAATTAGTTTCTAATACCTGAAGTTCAAAATGTTCTGACAAAGAGTAACTTATGAATTCCATGAAATATCCATTATATACATGTCACAACAGAATGTTAAAGTGACTTAAGGCTCTTCAGCTACTTAAAAGCAGCAGTCACACAACATCTGCAGAGATCTCTTTCTCCATGACAGCAGCTGTCAATCTGAGGGGATTTTAATGTTGCACTGAAGCATAATGTCCCCTTACAGATGAGGCTCTCTCTGGGGCTATTTTGGGTAGGTGTGACAGACCATGGACGGCAAACACTGAGGTGAGAAGAAAGGCATTAGATGGCATTCTCTAAGGGAAGGTCATCACTGTCCTTCAGAAAAGCAGCAGTTTTGGGTACCTCCCTTTCTCCACTGAAAGACAGTGAACCTATTGCATCTCTGCATTCCTCTTTCTCAGCTCTATTTTGTGGGTACCCACAGAGGTATAACTGAGCAGGGATAGTCAAACTAAGACAGTGTTTCTCAAACTGCAGTAAACAGATGCTCAGCAGCTTCAAGGAAAAAGGTTTGAAAATTACTTGTTTTATAAAAAGTTCGCTATACACTCCTATTAGCTGCATCACAGCAGTGAAGGTTTGCAGCACCACCAGATTCAGGAAGAAATGCTTAAGCATATCAGGCACTGAAAATGGGGGAACAATACTGATAGGTGTTGAATTTTTTGCTCAAAGTCTCTCTGCTGCCTGTAGGAATAGATCACCTTTATAAATTCATGCTCCATTGCAATAAAAAAGCTGACAGTAAATCAGCAGTTACGGAGGCACCGTATTTAGAAGAGCGAGAGGAAAATACTGTGACTTTAAGCTTAATACATACAGGAAAGAACATGATCTTTCTGAGACTGGACTTTGGGTGAAGGAGAGAAGTTTGTAATGACAATGAAACATAGTTGCACAGTCTATCAATTCTCATTTCCCTACCAAGCCATGATACGACAGTTACTGGTCAGCTTATTTTTGTCTGTCCCCAAACAGCATTCAAGACTACTAATATGGTATAAAAAAATTTTAATTACCCAAAATGCATCTAACCACTTCACTCCATACTGAAATATTAGGAGGAAGGGGAGGTATAAAAAAACCCCAAATCACCAGCAGTGTTTAGTTTGAAGCATACTTAATTTTTCTAATAAATACACTAAGAGACACTGACTTCATTTCCACAAACCTAAGTGCATCAGCTTTTATTTAAAAGATACATTTTTTCAGTACCCCATAGAAAGCTTTATTTTTACAAAGACCCCAACGAACAACAAAGCACCAAAACAAACAAATAAAAAACCTCACTCCAACTTGCTTTTATTTACATGTTATGCCAAGCAACTTTCATTACATTCAGTTTGGTCAAATCTGACCATACTGTTAAAGCCTAGATCTAATACAACATTTACAGTACACCTACTTGGACAGCTGAAGACATCTATCTGTTCATGTCTGGAAATGAGCCAGCACTGTCTCACCCCCATCATATTGCCCACAACAGTATGGACTGCCTTTCAGAGAAGAAACCTCTTTTAACCTCTTCCAGACTACTGACATACAGTATGATATGAATCTAAAATCTATGAATGACAGTAAAGACAGGTAAACTTTATAGTCCATCCCTTTTCTAGTTTTCATCTGTCAGATTTAAACCTATAGGCAACCTTTTCTATGCACTGAAGATGAACACAGTTGCTACATTCATTCCTTAAAAAAAAATGAAGCAACTGTCCTTATTTTTTCTTACAAAATGTGGCCAGGAAACAGGGTACCCATCTTTGATATTAGGTTTGTCCCCTACAAAGTAGAAGCATCTTCCTTGGCTTTCTGGGAGTTCAAAAGCATATCTGCTACTTCCTGTGGGGGAGAATATATATATTAAAAATACATTAGACACAAAGTGGAACACTACTTGCCTTCCCTTTGCCGTAGTTCCACTAAGCACAAAACCATTCAAGATTCACAAGAGCAGAAAAAGATCAAACATTAGAGTATGAATCAGCAGTTAGGACACAATAAATCCTCCAGATCTTATATTTTTAAAATAGACCTGTATGTCACTTACTAAATCTTATCTCCAAGGCTTGCATAATTCTAGTCAAAATTAATACATGCACTACAGTGAGACCACCACATACCAGGTATAAATTTTCTTTAAGAAAGTTAGGAAAAAACTCCACGCCAATCTGAACAACAATATAATTATAATTATATCCAAGTGTTTCATTGTCTGTTTTAAGCATTTGAAAATATCTCCACTTTTTGAAGAGCCATAACTCTGTGTACTTTACATGCATTTTCTTTCTATAGGGCTCCAGATATTTCAACATTAACAGTCACACACGATATATATTTTCTGAAGTGTTTCTTTTGAATCAAAGTACTGTTCCCAAGTACAGGTGAATCAGGCTTCTCTACAATCCTTTCAACAACAATGTCCAAATAGTTGCTCTTGTTTCAACATGAAATCAAAACCATCTATAATTTTGTCAGCAACTCCAGCTAAGAGGTAGCTGAGCACTCTAAAAATACAGCTAACAGATGTGTCTTGGGATCTAAATGGACATAATGTCTTGAAAATTAACCTAAACTGCTAACCTGCAAAAAATGGCATACACGCAAGCTGCAAGGAAAAAAACCTAAATACTAAAAGCTTCATGCTGGAAGTCAGACTTCTGAGGAAGGTGGGAAATCAAGGTTAAGAGGTCTTATAGTGCACGTTTCAAAGTGTTGCAACATGATCTCATGAATTGCAGAAAAAAGGTGACATAAAACAGGTAGAGGAGAATCTGCACTTAAAAGCCTCTCAGCCTTCTAAAAGGTTACCATCAAGCAGAGTCCTTAGATCTCTAGCAAACATGCATCAAAACAAAAACTGACCAAAAAACAGAACAGTACCTCAATATCCAACATGCTTTATGACTGCATTATACAGCTCTTAAGGCTTTTTTCCCCAACTGTCTCTATTTTAAAACCACATCCTTATCTCTTTGTTTACTAAAGTTAATACCTTTTTCTAAAAAGACTCTTTCTGTAATGACACAGTTTCAAAGAAAAAATTACTATTAGCAAAGAAGCTCATTATAATCAAGGATGGACTAGAATATCTATAATCAGCATATGGTTAAGGATTCCAAAAATCTGAAACACTTGCTTCTTACCACATTCAGGCTCAAAAATCAGCCTTGGTAGCCAGTGCTCCATATGCAAGCACTGAGCTACTGGAAAGCACTTATATTTCTGACAATGTTCAGACACAGAAGATGACCCATTTAGATTGTTTCTATATAAAAATGGCTTTGCTTTTCAATGTATTCCCAGGAACAATGAAAGAAAGAATTAAGGGGCTGTTTTATGAGACAGGGCAAGAGACTGAAAATATTTAAAGTAGCAAGGATTTTCCTCTACCAGTAAGTTATTCTACATGAAACTTCTTACCAAGTATTACTTTAGGACAACACTGATCATTAAGCAGCTACTTCCCATGCAAACTCTCTAATATCTAGGCAGAGAGCATAGTGTCAGAAGTTCAGAATTAAGAAAAATTTTAGGTCACAAATTTACATACATTTATTAAGATGTCCCATCACTGGGCCACAGCAATCCACCACAAGAAGGTCATTCCAAGTATTTCATGCTATGCTGTATGAAGCAAATCATCAGACACTCATACGAACGGTCCACAGGTTTTGAACTTTTTGCAACACTTTTTGCAAATCAGATCTCTAATGAATAAAGAGATAATAAACTTGTGAGGAATCTACAGCTTACTAGAAGACTGCCTATAAATATGTTAGTGCTTTAAGAATCTATCAAACATGATAGATCTTAAGAATCAATCCCATCTACCTCAATTGGTTTCTTTTCCTCTTTGATGTAGTATCACTACTACCAATTTTTTTATGAATACTGCCAGTACTTGTAAAGATTCGAGCCATGAAGCACCACTGTGAACTTTCCTGCAGATAGGACAGATTACCATATAGGAGGAATACAAACCTGTCCAGAGCTTAAAGACATGTACTTAACTTGTCACTCTGGAATTAAATAATGTGTTGACCAGCTGAGTAGTGACAGGTATGGAAGAGAGGTCCAATTTTCCTCCCACAAAAACTGGACCTCTTTTAGACCAATAGTATAAACAAAAATATTTCTCCTCGCTAATAAAAATTCTTCCATCTTCTAGACAAAGAAAAAAACTCTTTATAGTTAGAAGTGGAATGGATAGAAGTCTAGATAAATTGGCTAGACACAGATAATTCCTAATATCTGACTTCCATTACTGGAAACATCATAGCTGGTAGACAATATATTCTTTTTGGACTGAATTGCACAGAACCTCTTCCTGCAGCATGGGACTTGCTGAAGGCAGATTTGCTTGAAGTTCATTTCCATAGGAAACAAAAACTGTTAACTCCTTTTTAATTCAGGGATTTTTTTTTTAGTAGACCACTCATGCTAGCCGGAGTCACAGAATGCATCCCGTTGTCTTGCCTGGGGACACAGACAGCATTGCTTCCACGTGGGTAGCCACATTGGAAGTCTCTGCGGCACAACAGTCTTGACTCTTCAAGACTGCAGAGTAACATCAGCTCACTCTGCATATGACTGATACGTGTCTGTACTGTGCCATACAATGCCATTCTTCACCTGCAGTGTAGGGCCCTGCAACACCAAATATGTGTTGTATAGGGTTTGATCTGTTTTCAAAAGAGCAAATTCAGATAAAACTGCAATGCCAGAAACTTTCATTACCATCTCTACAGCAGTCTAAGCCACCTATCACTTCTCCTGAACTAACTGTAAGATAATTTTTCCTCCTGCTGTGAAGACACAGGACACTCAAGGTTGCCCAAAACAGGATCAGCCAGAGCAGTTTGCTCAGAGTATTAAGACATAACAAATACCACTGTCTTGTATTACCAGCAGAGACTAACATTTGCCATACTGGATAGCTGGGTGGCATAGAAGTGAAATTTCCTTCCCCACAAATTAGACAATTTTTGTAAAGTCCTTGTTGCTGAAGAGAAGCTTCCAAAGAGGGAGTACCTACAACAAACTCAACTTGTACTTTTAGTTGTGCTCTCAAGCCTGCTAAGTTTCACAACTGCACATGGAAACACAGTTGGGAGAGTTTGACAATCACAGCCTTCTTCTTTAATATCAATAAAAGGCAGAATCAGTTGAGAGAGTTAAAAGACCTCTCCAAGCATTTCTGCACACACACATTCAGTGGCTAGTGGCCGAACAAGATTTAACAAGTTACGCATTTCCTTTTTTTACTGAGGAGCTGACTCTGCATGCCACTTTTACAAGAGCTGGTTGAACTACTTAAGTTCTCACATATTATCAAGTTACAAATGACTTGTGAATTCTCCTAAATATTTTTTTTTAATTACTTTAAGTACTGTTCCAAAATCACTATGGAGGGTGATGTTTTGTTCTATGATAATGAGAACTTTTTGTAGAAAACTACTTATCTGGTACAGCTGATCTGTCAGACAATCTATGTGAACCTGAATATGCCTGGACGGCAAAAGACTCTCAAACCATGAACAGCGTCATGAGAAATGTATCTAAAAACTCTGACTTTGGCCACTCCATAGCCATTACATCAGAAGTGGCAACTGGGAGCTGCTGGACAAGCCTCTTCAATACAGTATTTAGCATAAACACCACCAGTAAAGTATCTTAGTGTCAATCACTCTTTCAGTTTTCTATAACCTATGCATCTATTATGCAGTGCAGATACCAGACAAAAGAGTGAGTCTGAAAGAAGACTCCATACCCCAAAACGGTCCTCATAAGCTTGCTGGACTGGTCTAAACTTCCCTTCATACGTCAATTTTCATTCATGATTTTTCAAACTTCCTATCTCCATGCTACAAGCCATTTCCATATTTGATCTATCAGTGCAGGAGTTTTACTCATTATCCCTCTGTTTTGGACTGCTTCACTTAGTGTAAAATAGTTCATTACATCAAACAGCCAGGAAATTACTACCAAACCCAGAAATCACAACATTTATTTCAGCTACAGAAAACTGAGAATGCCTCACTGCAATGAACATTAATTTATTTGAGCAGTTTTCTCTGATAAGAACAAAGTTCAAATTATTGGGTTGAAGCAAATAAAGCAAGGAGTTTAAGCTGGTTCTGTGCGTTCAAGAGAATTAGTCTAACAGTGAATGACAGATATACACATACACACATTTATCAAGAGAAATACAGCCACATTTCGTGGACACGGGGAAAAAGTATCAATTCCCTTCTCCTCACAAAAAATGTATGGCTTCAATAAATTGCTTTTTACTGATTGAAGTTTTTTTTGCTTTTACATCTGCTGTTGGAGAGCATAAATTCACATGTACTTTACAGCCCACTCCTCACTTTTTTGGTCTTTCATTTCCTGGGGTAAATAATTCCAATCTTTTCATTCCCTTGAAAAACTCTGCCATATCTACCATATCAAACTCTTTACAATACTGTCATTTATCTCTTTTAAACTAATTGACAGTTGTTAATGCACTTTGAATAGCAGACAAGAATTAATGAATTTGTATACAATGGCAGTTCCTTCTCTGTTTTTTTGCCCACTTCTGATTATAGCTACAATTTGGGTAACAATACCTTATCAAATTGTAATAGGGCTCAATTTTTTTGTCATATTAATACTGTTAATTTAGAAACTCTTTAGACATATAAATGGAATCTTATTTCTGCTTCCAAAACACACTGGTTTGCATATACCAACAAGCAGTTTTACGTGTCATCCTGCTGTCCTTTCACAAAGCTTGCTTAGACTTCTCAGGTGACCTTTCCAGTATTTGTGAATTTGATTAAACAGTTTTAAATCCTTAGTAAATAATTCTACTTTATTAATCAAATTCTACAGATGACTAATAAAAGATATTGGACAGCTCCTGTTTAATATTTAAGAGAAAAAATTAAACCTCTTACAAGTTAATATCTCTGTTATTTCCTCTCAGAGATTTTTGGGATCCATTAAAATATTTTGCTTCTCATATCATGGCTTTTTCATTTAATAGGCTGGTGTGAGGAACCTTGAATTACACCTTTAAAAAGTGTATGCAAATTAGAACTCTATTAAAATTTAATCTGCTACGCCACTATTGCAATCAAAACCCCTGGTAGATTAGCAAGGCACATTTTGTCATTGCAGAAGCAGTACCAACTACATCAGTAATTTCAGTTAGTATTACTGAGTCTACCACCAGTCTTTGTTGTCATCACATACGTCTGTCTACAGGCAGTGTGATTGTAAAGGATGAGAATTATGGGTGCATATTTTTTCATTAAGAGCATCCAACAATTTCCAGATGTGTTACCTACGCAAACTTTATGAGATCATTTGCAGAGTATTTATCAGAAACTCTCCTTCAGTAATTTAAAATCAATTGACCAATTTTCTACCACATTTTTTCTTCAAATTTGTGAAAACAAGAGACAAATAGAGAACAGACACTCTATTAATACTTGCAGAAAATGAATACAGCTTACCACAGAGCAGGAAAAAAGAGGGAAAGACAGTACAAATGCCTTGGCTATAAAAAAAAGCCCCACTTCAACAGAATTTAATGCCTTTTATTGTATGCCAAAAAACACAACTAGCTTTAGTTTAGATTCCTGTTTTCTAATAAGTTTGAAATGTCATATTGCTAGGGCATTTATAATATTTTACTTCTGCATGGAGTCAGTTGTCAGAAGACTAAATTCATGTCGCAACCATAGCGTCTAACTGAAAAGTCAACCAACAAAAAGGTATCAACTCACTGAAAATTATCCATTATTTCTCCTCTTTGTTAAGTGCTTTGCTAAAATGTAACCATATTTGTTTGTTATTCTGTAGTTCTTTGAATGCATAAGGTAATTTATTACACCAACAGACTAGTATAAGCAAGCTGTCAATCTAGCTTCTCCCAAAAATACAGGCACGTATTTTCAGAAATGCATACACTTTTGATGACATTTTCTGTCCTTTAACAGATTTTAAAAAAAATTTCAGAGAATTAAGAAATCCAATATAAATTTGTAATTATGCTAATTAAGTGTATATTCCTGGAAGTCTATAATTAGTTTTGCTGCCTCTCCGACACAGTACTCATTCAGCTTGTGCTATAAGACACAGTTCACAGCACTGCATATGCAGCTGAGTAGTTCAAAGAAGCTGCACAGCTCCCATCCTCTAGGGAAGAGGTGGCTCTGCAACAAACATTACTTAGTTTGCAAAGTCATTTGAAATAAGTACAATAGTCTAAGTTGCTCCAGTCTTATCCCATATCATTCTTTCTTTGAAACTACACCTTGTAAACAAGAAATATATAGTATGTAATCTGTGTCAGACAACCTCAAGATCCCTTCCAAAATACTTAAAGAGACTGATTCACAGATGTACTGGAACAGAGAACTCTTTTTTGCAATCTGGCGCCTTTATATCTTTCAGAATCCGGGACATAGTCCAAAAAAACAAAAACTAGAAAAGAGGTATTATCACCCTTGCAGCAGTCAGAGGCTCCAAGGTGGTAGAAATAGCAGAGCGGGAGTTATAAAATATGCTTCACTCTCCAAGCAGCTAAATTAGAGTACACTGAGATGCATCAGACACACAAGCAGGTGCATATAAAAGGGCCCAATACAAATGCAGTAGGAGTAATCTGATAAGACTTCCATCATGATACCTTTCCTCAGCAGCCAAAAGCATATGAACGAAGATAAAAAACCTAATTTTCTTTCAAATGCTGTAACTCCCACAGACAATAGACCTTCATATTTTAGTTCAATCCTCTGTCCGATAAGTATCATGCTTTTATTTTTTTTCCCTTTCCTCCAAACTGCAGACTTACAGATGTTGGTTGATGAGAAGTGAGTGTATATGCAAGCGGGCTGAAAGCAATTTAAGAGTATTAAAAAACATAGGGGAAAAAAATAGAATAAGCAGGATTATATGTATCATTTTCTGTGGGGAAGAAAAACCAACCAAAACCAGAGGGTGTAAGATAAAGCACATCTGTCATGGAAAGCAACAAATAAAGAACTATGAAAGAGCAAGTAAAGGGAAAAGAAAGTAGGATAGAATACATTAAAAGCAGAGGGAAACAGATTTTGTTATCAACTATAGGGAAGAAAAAGACTGATGTGGAGGAAAATTTGTGAAATGTTGACTTAAAATTTGATATATTATACCCCAAATTGTGAAGCAAATCAGTCTCATACAGGAGGTGTTGGTGGGGAGTGTTTGATGGGTGCTTCTCCACTTGGAAACTGGCTGACTGAATCCAACTAAATTTGTCAAGAGGAGTAGAATTCCCAAAGATACCTGTAAAACACTAAGTTCATGAAATCAAGATGCTGTGAGTGTCCCGACCAAGGGAAAGGATTCAGAATGCTTTAACAGCTTCTCGGACATTAGACGATCCACAAAAGAATGAGACTGTACCAAAAAAAATTCCATTAGAGCTTACAACCACTCTCAAGACTTAAAAAAAAACCCAAACAAACCCACATACAAAGAAAAGAAGAAAAAAAGGTGAAAGCCAGGCTTCTACTGCTCAAAGAACCACTCTTTAATATTTCTTCATCTTTCCTTTCACCAGGGGAAAAGACATGGTAATACTTGGTATAGTATTTACCACTATAATAACAAACAGGTGTTAAGAGGTCCTCTTGATATGCAAAAGCACTGTACAAAGGGAGACAGTTTTATCTTCCTTTGGAATATTAAAGCAAGAGAAGCAAAATGACTGCAAGGAAAAGCAGCAGTGAAAAAGCTGGATGGAAAGCAAAGCCAAGCAACCCAAACCACCTTCCACCCACTACTTCAGTCTGCCGTCAGAACCAGCAGTATCCAATGCATAACATAACACGTTTTGTGGAACTCAGTTAAAAGAGAACATACAGCACACAGTAATTAATGAGCAGAGCATTTTAGAAAAGCTGTATCATTCTTTCAGTTTGTTTTACACCGATCAACCCCTCCTTGAAATTACAAATATGCAGTTAATAATCAAGATGAGCTAGTATATTAGGTCAACACAAATGACCAGAAGCAACTCCTCAGCTTTTTTGACAAAACCAGATTTTAGATAATGGTGTATATTAGCCATCTACACTTTTAGAGCATAGTCAAGTCAGTTTTTCATACCCAGAAGTAGCATCAGCTTGCTTGCTGAAAATTAATCTTCGCTACTGTTTAAGCAACAAGAATCTTGAGACAGTATTCCCCTGAATCCCTTCTCATGTGTTTGCTTATCTACTACTGCTGGTACCAGAAAGGCAGCTAATTTAAACCTGTAAGTGATTTTCGTAGGTTCTACAATGAAAGCATCTAGAATGCCAGATGATTACATTTCACTGGCAAGCAAACTCCGATGCTTGGACACAACAAAGCTGAACATACTTAAGCCAACTACCAAAGCTTTATGAATCAAACATTTAAAATTCAAGGATAACAAGGCAGAACTACTTTAACGATTTTCAACACAGTTCTCCCGATAGAATATCACAGACTGGTTGCACAAAAAGACCTTGAAATGTTTCACTTTTCAGGAAGGACACCTTTCAGCTTTAGACAACACCTACAATCTGGATGCCAAGAGAAAAAGGAATGCAGTCATATGGAATCAGTTAACAATTACTGCCAGTAAACCAGACTGCAGTGGTAGAACCACTTTTGATATTAATAAGTAGTGATTCATGTGAAACATCATATAGCTTTCCTTACTTACGGATTCATCATCCATAGATTTAAGATGAAAAAGTCAGCTCATTACCATATGAAATGCTAGTTCAGTGTAGCATATTTCAGCTGTTGTTGATGCAAACAAAAGGTCTTGGTGTTGAAATGTGTGGGACTTTCACCTAAAATCCTCATTCTATCGTACAAAGACATAGCACACCTGTGTCTAACAGAACAGGTCCAAACGCAGCACCTTGCTCCACTCCACGCTATCAACGCTTTATGTATGCCTTCTACGTTTATTCTATCCTTTTTTTAAAAGCAAATGAATCCAAGTGATACCTTCTCAAGCTAAGAAAACAAATGTTTCAAACCGTGACTGCTGAAAAGGGTGGAAAATTCAAACTAGAGCATTTAATCAGATTAAATGCCACTGTGTCACAATTAGATGTCACTGTGTGCTCACTTTAATTCTGAAAGCACATGCAGCTCGAAGGGAAGTCATGGCACTGTACCGCTCCAGGTGCAAGCGCGTGCAATGCACACACCTGGCGTTACAGCCAGCCCTTGGCCAGCGCTCCGTACTTCCCATTTATCCTGTCCGCGGGCGCGGCGGGCGCGCAGGAAGGCGTTCGGGAGCGGGCTGGGAGAAGTTGGAACCTACGTGCTTCTCCTCGCTCCCGGCCATCCCCCGCGATCTCCAAGCCTTCCTAACAATGGTAGCAGTGTTCCAGCGGGCAGCACTGCCCTGGAATCGGACCGAATCCCCCTGCGCTCCGACC
>NW_008239110.1:7838918-7922724 GCF_000691975.1 Corvus brachyrhynchos
TGGTCGCCGGCTGCGGGTGGGGGTGGGTAATTTCCAAGCACGGTGCCGCGTTGCATGCTGGAGCTTGTAGTCCTGCTATAGAGTCCTGAAAGGTTAAGCACCATCAACAGCCAAGGGGGATGATCCCCCCTCAAACGCCTTTATATCCAGTAACAGACCATAATTTATCCTTTAGAGTGCGTTTTCTCTTTTAACGAGCAACAATTTTAAGACACAGCCCTACGCCGCTCGTTCTGCGGGGGAAGGGACCACTCGAGCCCCGGCGGAGCTGCCAGGACCTGCCCGTCCCGTCATCCCTCGCGTCAAGATGTCGGCGGCGATCGCCGCGCTCGCCTCCTATGGCGGCTCCGACTCGGAGCCTGACTCGGAGCCCGAGACCGAGGGCGGCTCCCAGTGCTCCGCCGCAGTGCTCGCCAGCCGCGATGCCGTGCTGCACCTCCGGGCGCCACCCGCCGCGCCCCCGGCTCTGCCCGTCGATGCGGCCCCGGAAGTAGCCGTGAAGGTAGGCATCCCTCCAGGGCCCGGGCCGCCTGCCTGCCCCGCGTTATGTCCGCACCGCCGGCCTCGGCACAGTGCTGGGACAGCCCTGGAGCAGCCCCAGGCTGGGGAAGCGGGGCGGAAAGGGCGTGGTGGCAGCAGGACCACCTGCCCTACCTTGCCTTGGAGTGTAGGGGTCGGAGCTGTGGAGGGGGAGGGTGTGTGTTGGGGAGCTCCCGTGGATTCCAGCTGCGGGGGTTAAGTTTATTAAAGAGTGTTAGCTCTATCTTAGAGCGTGCCTTGATTGTAGTTCCTTAGATACTTGCTTGCTGTTCCCTGTGTAAAGTGTTTTCCTGTGTGGTTTTCCCGGGTGGTGGGGTAAAGTCGATACTTGACAGGGTGACTGAATCCTGTTCTTAAGGGCAGCTTGAAAACTGATTGGTGTTTCAATTTCCTTATTGCTTGGGGAACCTTTATTTTCCAACTTCATTATCACATTGGCTCGCTTTTGTGATACCAGAAAGGGAGGGGGGAGGGTGGTGGTTTAGCTTTGGGATTTTTTGTACAGGCAACAAATTTCTAATCGAAAGCAGGCATCTTGCTGTGATAACTGTCACTGTTACTGTCCTGCTGCCACTTGCTCAGAAAAGTTTCTTGCCTTGTGACCAAGACGT
Source organism: Corvus brachyrhynchos (assembly GCF_000691975.1). NCBI lineage: Eukaryota > Metazoa > Chordata > Aves > Passeriformes > Corvidae > Corvus > Corvus brachyrhynchos. The sequence goes on from NW_008239110.1 coordinate 7,840,070, forward strand.
GGATGGACTCTTTCACTTTGTTGTCATTAGTTGATTCATATTCTATCACAATTTATCATATTTTTGTGTAGATGTTTTATGTAGTGACTGCATTTGTTTATCTCTTAGAGGCTTGGAAATCTGGCTTCTTCAGTTGCAGCAGCCAGCAGACTGTCTTATGCAGGTTTCAAAAGAAATGCTAATTAACTAATTAAATATAATATTTCCTGAGTGTTAATGATAAGTGACAAGTAGCATTGGATGTGCTTTCCACCAGTCTGAGGCCTGTAACAACAAGTTTTCCTTTGCCACACCAGCACAAAGGTTTATGTAGTTGCTTAGGGACTGACATCAGGGAGCTGATCTGAATTTTGAAAAAATAGAACTCTGGTGAAGTTATTTGTCCTTGGATCCATTCCTTGATCTGGTTTGCACAAATGCTGTGCTGGTGCAGATAAATCTTCAGTGCCAGTGCAGAAACAAGCGGCTGGAGAAAAGAGTTAGGTGTCAACAGCACGTTCAGTTCAAAGCTGTTTGCCGGGCTGTCCCCTGGGAGGGCTATCCACATCTAGGACTGCCTCTGCCTCAGACACGATGCTAACTAAGATGAAAAGAGTGTGAGGCTTCTCAGTATCAAGATGTTTGATTATAATGTTGTCTATAAATTTCACTTGAGAACACAGATGAGGTACATATAACTGAAAAGAGCAACAACTTCAAGCTGAGGCTTTCAGAACACAGCATACTGGAGCTTCTTTTAGCACCACAACCTACTCTGAGGAGCAACAGGTCATTTCTTTGTAGAGTTAGATCAGGCTTTCTTTTTGGACTTTTAGTGTTCGAGAAATAACTGCAGGTCTCATATGCTACATGTTCTCAACACCTTCCATGGCTAAAAATGGTAGTGTCCCACTGGTCAGCAGTGGAAGCTTGCCAGACACCCCTCAGGCATTTACCCTGATTCTTTAAAATTAGAAAGCCCTTACTGAACTAATGTAAAAGACATGGTGTTTTGAGTGTAAATCACAAGTCTTCTCTAAGTACAAGTCTGGAAAACAGGAAGCTGAGTAGTTAGGAAAGCAAAGTTACAGTTCATTAATATCACTTCACTTGTGCAAATGTTGTTTTGACATGAATAAGGATCAAGTACTCTTAAGTGCATAGATGTTTATTGTCCAAAGGACCAGGAATGGGTAGGAAAGGATGGTGGTTAGAAGGGTTGGTCATACAATAAATATAAATGACAGCTTGCATTTTTGGCAGTTGAGAATGCAAATCTGAAATGGTTGGTATTCTGCATTCTAACTGTTGTACCTGTTTCTGGTTCAGAATATTGGCCTGTTAACTGGCGTAGACCTTAGACTTATGTACACTTTAAAGAGTAATGGGTCCTCAATCTCTCTAATGCAGGCATCATTGTTAGCACATTCAGCTGACAGCATTTGGGCTACTGAAGTGTGCATATCAAATACAGCCCTAAGATGTTACTCCAATATGTATTTCATCTTTCTATAGAAATCTGCTGAGTCCTTTTTTCAAAGTACATCATAGTTATATAAAATCACATTTCTGTGAAAATAATTATTCTGAAATTGAAAGCTGTACTAATGGTTTGTAACCATTTTAAAAGTTTGAGGGGATGGCTTTTTTTAGACCCTCTTCTTACAGTCTGCTTGTTGAAATAGGCCTATTGCTGATCTTGAAGTTAAATTACTCATAATAGATAACAGCTATAATTATTGGTGACTCCAGTCCAGTAATACTTCTACTCTCATTCTAAATTGGAAAGCCCACTGGATGAAAGTTGCGTGTTTCTGTTACTGTTTTCAGCACCACTAAAATCGCCTGAGGGAAGACAACAGAGGATGAAAGTTAGTGCTTCTGGTCCCTCATGGAGAAAAGGATAGATTGTAACTGCAGGACATTCAGAGAGGGACAGCAGGGCTGAAGAAGGGTTCCCCTTCTGTATGAGGAAGTATTGAGAAGGCCAAAGGAGATGGCTGAGGTGCACAAAATCATTAAATGGCACAGAGAGGGAGTTAAGTGCTCTCTGTCTCTTCCAGTACAACAACTATAAGCTGTCTAGTAGGAGTTAGGTTCAAAGCAAATAAAAGGATGCAGCTCTTCATGCAAGGTGTAGTAGGGCTTATTGTCATGCCAAGAAATACTGCGTGTTGAAGAATTTTGCATTGTTACAAGGAGAATCGGGACAAGTACTTGGAAGAGATCCATTGAAGGATGAGGTGTCAAGAAATACACAGATTTTCTCAAGTCTCATCAAGACCTGAAAATTATTGGCTGTTGGGAGAGTGCAGAAGTATCATCAAATATGCTTGCCCTGCTCTTACTCTCTCCTAGGTGCCAAGTTTTCATAAGGCTGATGTTTTCTTTTGTAGGAACAGTGGATAGGTTAATCAAGATATTTTCTTTCTCCAAATACATCATCAAGTAGTAGGTAAGCATGACATTGTTGTAAATAGAGGCTGTTCAAGCAAGGGAAGGGAGCCCAGTTGCCCACAACCAGGTCATTGTCAAACCCAGTTATAGTTAATTTTCCTACAGTTTTTACTTCTTTGAAAATACCACCCTAACATTGCTGACAGAGTTTTACCTTCGCTTTTGAATTATAAATGTAGAAGGAAATTCAGGAAATTACACTTCCTGTGAAGAACTCACTCCACAGGAAGTGTTGCAGCTATAAGCTTTGCTTTTGAGAGAACATTTATTGTTTGATCTCTGTCCAGGGTAAGACTCAGATCAGAGCAGATTTTATGCTACTTCTCTATAGTGTGTCCTTCAGTGGTCTTGAAGAGAGGACATTTAACTGGGTTGAAATAACTACGCTCCAATACAGGAGCTGGAGGATCTGTGTTGCCTTTAATGTGAGAAGGGGTTGTATGTGTCAGTTCCTTTTGAATCTAGTTTACCTTTGGCACTATGCAGGTTTCCAGAAAAAGTTTTATGGAAGGGGAAGAAATAGACTTCAGTTGCACTTCTTAATGTTTTTTAAAACCTAATCCTGCCGGCTGTGGAGAGAAGATACAAGGTAGCATGTGACAATTCTGTAGCAGTGACTGAACATTAGTAGACTTGGAAGGTGTTACTTGTTAGGAATGTTTGTCTTCTTTGACGTGGTGGGTTTTCCAGCTTTCTTTGACACAAAATGTAGATGAGTAGATATTTAGAACTTGTCATCCTGCAAGATCCTGGGAATCTAGCCTAGTTCAACAAAACCATTTAGCATGTGCTTTTCTTGCTGGTTTATTTTTATTCTGTTGAAGTTAGTGAGGCGGTCACTTACTGTTAGGAGTGCCTGAATGGGTAGAAGGAATAGAAGCTGATAACAGCCATGTCTTAATGTTAGAGCTTCACTGAAAATGCTATTTATCTCTTGGTAATAGATTTGTAAATCTTTAGAATGAGATAATGTGCATTTGACAGCTCAAGTGGTTTAGGAAAGAATTGATAAGTGACAAACTGCTTAAGTCTCAGTGGCTCATGGGATGCAGTCTTAATTTACCACATTTTAATGTGATTGATAATTAAAACTAATTAAAAGTTAAGCAAAGCAGCCTGGTCTTTTTAGCTATTTGACTAACTGGTAATGAATTTACCTGGGGAAATGGAATGTTGTAGGTTTATTATCTGAAATGTCCAGGAAGAAAAAAGAAAAACACTCAGCATATAGACATCAAAACTCGCTGCCTGCATGAGATGAAGCTGGAAAACATAAGACAGATTATATTCTTTCTAAGGAATGGAATTGCCATCCAGTGTTGCAGTACATGCTGCACCTTGGTCTTTTTATTTAAGGCTTTGCTTTGTTGCCTGTTACAGGCATTTTGCCTCTGTTTAATTAAAGAAATGTTTTTGTCTTGCATGCACATAAAGAATCTTCTAGCAAGCTTTTTTAACATAATTTTTGTATTATTGAACTATTTTTTATTCTATAAATCAAGTAATGTTCATAGAAAGTAACACTATTGTTTTATGGCATATGGGTAGGAGTTTTTTTGAAGCAAAAGAGGACTGTGGCATGTTTAAGGAACCCGTTAAGGAGGAAAGTTAATCTGATTTACTGTATTTGTAGTCTAAAATCCCTTCTATTTCCTGTCCTCTTTCTTATGCTTTAAAGTGGCCAAACTTTATGGTAGGACTGAAGGAGCATGCCTTGGAAGGAACCCGATGTTCGTGGTCTCTGGAGAGTTATAATGAAGCGCCTCCTTGTCTACACTTAGCATCAAAAGCTTCTTTCTGTCTCAAGATAGATTCCTTAGGCAGTGCTAATACTCCAGAGGACAGCCCTGAGTGCCATTCCCCTATAATAGTGTGATCATGTTTTGTTAAACAAAAGGTGCAAAAGGACAGCATTTAACTATCAAAAGAATTTTTTTACCTCAGCAAATAATCTCTGAACTGTAAAGCAACCTGATATTGCAAGTAAGTAGACATCACATCTATTAAAAAAAAACCAAAGCAACACAACCAACACAGTAAGTAGTTTGGTGAAAAATTACATCATCTGCCTCTTTTTGCCTTGTATCAGCAGTGATTCTTGCATCTCTCTGGACAGACACTCATTTAACCTATCAAACTTCAGTGGATCTATGGAGTGAGCATTTTCAGTTTTTGGTTGTCCTTATTTCTGTGAAGTTGTATAATCTGAATCTCTTCCTATGCTGAATTAGGTTGCTCAATTTTTCTATACAGGTCATATTTTCTTAGGCCTTTGATCATTATTGTTTTTCTTTTGGACCCTTTTCAGTAGCATGTGTCTTACCTGATGTGTGGTGCCCAGTGTGGCCACTGTATTTCAGTTGGGTGCTTGTTACTGGTGCTGAGAAAAGCAGAGAGGTGACACAGAGCTAAGTTTGCAGCTTCTTTCTATTATGTTTTTCAAGATAGATGTATTCAGTAAAACATAACTTCCTAAAATCTTAATTCTTCGGTTCAGGTTGTATGGGTGTACAGCCTTTGATGGTATTACAGCATGCCATAAAGCCCATATTAATACAATTTCTGAGTTGCAGCAAACACCAGCTGCTTCTCTGCCAGTCATACATCTGAACTTTTCTCTTTCTCTGGAGGAACACTGTATCTGTTTGAGAGCTTTTTGACCCCTCTTTTTATGATTCCTGTGCCTTTGAGAGTAGAAGTAATTTAGGGTAATACTTAGACCTTCACTGAAATTGCAGATGCCCTCATCTTTCAGCTTAACTACTGATCATATCCCATCCCACAGAGCCACTTGTGTCACACTTGGCACATAAGCTACATGATGAATTGCTCACCTTAGGCTTTTAGATAAATCAAGACATTCCTGTGACCAAAGGAAAAGCTACAGCACAGCAGAGAGGAGATCTCTTAGATTACCTTATCTCAGTCACAGCTCTGCCAGACAGCTGCTCCTATGATCCCTTCCCTGCTAGCTGGAGCTATGGCTAATGCATCTAGAATGCATGCAGTTACGGCTGTTGCCAGCATAAAGGGACAGTTGTGAGACCTGTATTAACTTTCCTTGCTTTCTGGGTCCTAAAAAGATGAGCTCTGCTGAAATGGTCTTCAATGCATGGAGTTCTACCCAGAGATTTTCACCTTGTGCAGAGGTTGCTGATGAGTTCTTTCCTCTCATCCAGAAAAAAAAAAAGAAAAGAAAAACCACAACCAAAGCACCCCAATGCAGATAGCTTGGAAGTTGGTGAATGAATGATGGGCTAAGTTAATATTTTTAATGTTTCTGCTACCTACTAGAGTCTCATAACGCTGTACAAAATGGCACTTACCAGATGTTGACCAAAGGATAATTTGTCTCTTGCAATTTCAACTCTTGCTGTAGACTAACATTCGGCAATATGTTGTGTCAGTACTTTATATTCCTATCAAGATTTCATCTTTTAAAAATACTGATAAAGTAAAGTGGGTAGTTGGACCATGTTCAAATTATTATATAGTTTAAAGCAAAGCGACGTAATGAAAAGATAACCATTATGTGCTTCAGCAGCATGAGATTGTTATTTGATACCCTAATATATGAAAACGTGAATAAGACTGGTTCTGAGTGAATACGCAGGTCCTGAGGAGCGTAGCTCTGTTAAATATAACATGTGCTTCAATTTCAAGGCTCGGTGGTTTTCACACAGAAAGAATGTGCCTGTGGTGGTCTAGGAGTGAACATACTGTGTGGCTTTCAAGTGACTCAGCACTGTTCCACCAGCAGCGAAGTAGAACCAGAATTGCTATAATCCTCCAGCAGAGGATCGGCTTTCATGGCACAATCTGTTTCTTTTCTCAATTACCAAGCAGCATATAATAGAACTTAACAGGAAGAAAAGAGGAGGAAAAATAGCAGAAGTGAAAAATTCTTGGCATTTTTGCAAAAGTGGATTTTTTTGCTTTTTCAGATTAAGGAGCAAGAAAAATGTCTTAATCTCAAGTAAACTGGTCACTGTTTAAATGTCACTAACCATTGATGAGATAAATTTTGCCTTATCAATAACATTAGTTGTTATTTTCTCAAATTTTGAGTTTTGTGGATGAGATGTGTGGTGTAACTGGAAGAGTAAGCTGTATGATGTGACTTGAAAAAGTTGTCTGTGGAAAATGTCCTCACATCATGGAGCTGTGAAAGGAAGTGTAAGTTTGCAGGTAGCACAGGTTAGGAAGTGGTTTTGATATGCTCCTCTTCTAACTGGGGATGTGTGGGTTTTTTGCTGAATGACTGGATTAGGCCTGCTGGGCTGTTTCCAGACAAGTTCATGGTGTGTGAAAGTCAGGGCTGTGAACGTACGGATGGCTGTTGTCATCCAAGCCCAGTGAATTGGAAAGGTCGTGTGATAAGCAAAATGAGGTCAGGCCAAGAACTAGCTAACATATTAAACAAGTTGAGTGTGCCATTTTGCTTTCAAGATACTGTAATACAAAGCAAGATTGAGTTTGTTTGAGGTAATTTTCTATTAATAAAGCAACTGCTAAAGTTTGATTCTCTATTGTGCCGCTTTCTGTGAGTCGCAAATGCTTTTGGATCCTGTTGTAGGTAAGCACTGACTAAGCAATGATGCTAAGATAGCTTTTTCAGTATGATTATTAGGGGTTTTGTCAATATACTAGCACATTGTGTGTCCTCTTCAATTGCTGTTTTTCTAGAATAAGATACAGGAAGCAATGACAGTAATAATTCTTCAAAGTAACGTTCTCCTTCATTAACTGAGGTCTTGATGAGGGGAGAGGTTCTGTTGATGTGGAAGAGCCTTCATAAAGCTCTGAAGCCAGGTCTTTTTGGGCACTGCTACCTTACCAGCTGTTTTCTTTCTTCTCTGTCTTCTGTTTCATCTGCATGTACCCTTCTGAATTTTTCCCTCTGAGTTCCTTGAAGTTATTATTTTGGTTAATCCCTCTTTCTTGTCCCTTCATCTATCAAGTTAAATTTTTGTCACAGCAGGCTTGCAAATGTGTTTAAGTACTAAAGCTGAATTATATTTATACCTTTCAGTATAAAAATGTACCTTTTGGAAATAAGGGTTTGTTGGATTCTGTGAAAAACGTTGTTGTACTTAATGTTTGTGCTGATAGGTAATTTTTTTTTTTTCTGCAACTGACTTTCAGAGCAGTTACTTGTGATTTCTGCCTTCTGCCTTTTGTAGAGTTCTGGCTTTCATACCTTTATATTAAATTCCTGACCATTTTAATCAGTTTGTCTTTACAAGTCTGGTTTTCAAACATTCTAAAAAAGCTTTCCTTCAATCTTGCTGCTGTTTTTAAAATGTGTGCATGAAATCTTTAAGAAAAAAAAAGAAATAATTATTCATGTGCAAAAATCTGCACGTGTCTTAGATGAGTTTCTCGGTGACTGCCTGGCATTGGTTTTGCAATCAATATTTTTTAAAAATAGAAACTTTGGCCGAGGTCCTCTTCTCTTTCATAATGCTGAAAGTGTCAACTTGAACTACAGCCCTGATTTGGACTGAAAGAAGGTTATGTCATATATTTAAATATCTGTGTGTGAAAAATGGGTTATTAAAATGCCTGTTTTATTTCAGGAAGATGTGGAAACAGGAGTCCACCTTGATCCTGCTATCAAGGAAGTTCAGTACAATCCCACTTATGAAACTATGTTTGCACCTGAGGTAAGAAACAATGTTGGTTTTTAGAGCAGAAATGCCTTTGGCTTAAAGGGCAGAGGTTCTATAAATTTTCTGTGCATTTCCTGTAAGACAACTTCTTTGGATGCTTGCTGCATTTTGGAATATAGTTTGGGCAAACTAAAAAATAGATTCTACACAAGTGGGTTGGTATTTTTAGTGCCTGAATTTCCATATTCTGCATAAAGCTCTTCTAAGAAGAGTCTTAAAGTGTTTATCAGAATTATAGCTACGAAATTAAAAACTAAGCTGGGAAAATAGCATTATAAAGATGTTGAGTTAAACATGAACTGCATTGAAGTGGTCCTTTACTATTTTCACATTTTTGCTATTTACTCATTGTGCTCATTAAAGCAGAATTAACATTTGTAAGACTTGCAGATACAAGACTTTTAAGAGGAGGATTTAACATTAAAATCAAAGTACTTTCAGTTTAATTATTCACATCAGTATTAAGAATTTTAGTAACTTGAGCTATGCTAAACTTGTGTAGTGAAAAACCATTTAAGAGTGAACTTAGACTGCCTAGTGCCATGTGAACCATTTTTCATTTTATTATAACTACAGGCTATCTGAAGATAAAAATAGCTGTTCAAACATTTAACTTTTTTCTGTATTTAACTTCTTTATACAGTTTGGCTTCTGTTCAACCAGGGGTTAGCATTCTAGGTAGACAAATAGTGCATCAATCTCAAATTTCTACATTAGTTATGCTTTATATTTAGAAAACCTTTTGAGGAGCCACATAAATTGGTCTTTTCATAGTGAGCTTGCACTTTGTGACGTATCAAAGCCATGACGTGTGCAAGCAAAAGTACTGATTTAAACTTACTCCAGTGCTGCTGTGTGTAAATGTTTTAGTTAGGGAAACGAAAATGTTTTAGTAATGTGGGACAGCCTTGGGTTTTGTCTTCTGAATGCTTGTACTGGTCACATACTGAATGACAGCATGTGTTGGTTCTGCCAAGTATCAACAAGTCAAGTAGTCAATATCAATCTGAGCTCTGTGCCAGTAATAAAGACTAGAAAGTTCAATCCTGAAATCAACTGTTCAGAACAACTGTGTGTTTACTGTGTAAAATAACAGATTAAGAAGCTTATTCAGTAGTCACAAAGAAATTTGAAGTTGAAGTGATTTTGTATTACCATTTTTGAAAGACTGGTCTCTTTTTTCTGTGGATTTTTTTTTCTGAAAAAGTAAATACACAAAAATAACAAATTACTAATTCTGCTACACCTTGTTTTAACATTTTTGATGAAGTTTGGACCAGAAAACCCATTTAGGACTCAACAAATGGCTGCACCTAGAAACATGCTTTCTGGATATGCAGAACCAGCTCACATCAATGATTTCATGTTTGAGCAACAAAGAAGAACATTTGCAACCTATGGTAAGTCCTTAACAGTGGAATTCACCTCCATCTTTATTACACCCAGGCTGGACAAATTATGTTGGTCTTCATAGAACAATTAATAGGACTGTAACTTCTAGAAATTGCTTTTTTTCAGAATTAATAAAATGGGAAAAGGCTTTTGAATGAGAATCCATATTAATAGAGTTCATAGTATTTGTTTGGGAAAATTCATTTTGTAATTCCCTTTTGAACTGTAATCTAGTGTATGATCTACTAGCAAGCCACTCTTAATTAGTTGCATCAAGTGTAGAAAACACAAATCAAGATTTCGCACTTTTCACATGACTAACTGTAGATCTGTTATGCAAACAGATTCTTTCATGTGATTCTGGCTCTCTCAAAACCCAAAGGAAGCCTTACTGAGTTGTCAGGTTCTTCCGTGGCTGCCTCTTGATACAAACTGAATGAACCAGATTCGCAGACAATGGGAATACATCACTAAAATAGTCTCGGCAAAGACAGAGCCAAAGAACTCTGTGTTAGTGGTCAGTGTAGTAACTGCTTTCTTATCTTGAATAACATTTTTCCCTTGTAAATAGTGGCGTTTGAAAAATAAAACATTTGAGTCTTGGGGAAGCTTGAAGTTCAAACAGACTTTTTATGAATTGTAAGAAAAATGGTTTTTTTTTTTAGATAGGAAAAATATGGAAAGACTATGGATTCTAAACATTCTTTTGGACAGTTTTGAAAGAACAGAGCTGCCATGGGTTTACATATAACAGTGGCTATTTTTTTCTTCTGTGTTTCATTGTAAGCTTTCATTTATGTTTTAAGTTTGATTGCAAGTGCTTGTTCAGATGAAGTATCCTTTATATACTTGAAATTCAGTTTATTAGGCAAGATCTGATACTTCCTGTGTTAACTTAAAATGTCACAATACTCAACTTTTTGCACAACAGATTTGCATCTTTCTTTATTCATGTTTACATTCAAAATACTACTTCTCGCAAACTGTTTTGCCTCAAAAATCACTTTCCTGAACAAGTATCCATAATTTCATTAGGGCTTTATGCATGCCTGAATTCACTTACTGCATTCTGTGATGCATGAGATTGGGACTTTATTGCTAACATTTGTGGTAGCTAGGTATTACAGTGGAAAAAAAATGCCTAATCAGAGATTATCACATACTCAATTTTTCTTTGTATTTGAGTTTTATTAGAAGCTTTCTTGTAAATGTTAAAAATTGAAATATAATAATGACAGTTTTTCTCTTACATAGTTTTAGCTATTAGGTACTTTTCACTGAGTTGTTAGGATGTGGAATATAAGCAAAATGACAATATTAAGAAATGGGTATCTAGTTTCATAGTATAATTTTAACTTACTTTACTGTAATTTTGATATTAGAATTTGACAGACAATGCAAATAGGAGCCTCTCTTCAAGATCTGAATAGACAGATTAGATTTTGTTCTGTGAAAATAAATGTAACCTTTTGTGGGTTGGGCATTTTTTTGTGTGTAAACATTACATACACATTTTTGTGTGTGTAAAACAGATACTGGGAAAGTGTCTGTAGGCATATAGTGTTTGGTTTGGGGTTTCTTATTTGAAAAGTTTAGTTTGGAGAAAGATAAAGCTAGTAAGTCTACTCAAAACTACTTCTGTTGGTTATGTCATCACTGTATAGCAACTGCCTTGAAAGCTGTATTACAAACGAGTATAAAAATGTATTTTTAAGCCATGTAACATTGGCAACTGTGCAGCTATCATTCAGCTTTCTAGAAATGTTCAGTAGATAATGATCTGGATACAGTGACAATGGAACTATGAAACGGCTGAGATATAGGCAATTTAAACAGCAAGAACCAGCATTGAGAAGCTGAAGTTCAAGCTAGAAGATGCAGTAAGTGAGCATGATACTCTGGCTCAGTAGAAGATCTGTTAAAAACAGCACTCCTTTAAGTTGTCAGAAAGTTATCTTTTTAATACATAACTTATTAGTAGATAATTTCAATATGCTCTTTTTCCATTTGGAAGGATGTAATAAATATCTTCTCAGAAAACCCCAAGTGTAAAAATGCAAGTAAAATTGATAGGCATAAATCCAAGCCATATATCTTTTTCAAGACTGAGTCATAGCATATTAGAAGAACAGGAGTAAACCTCTCTTTTAAAAGCTGTAGATCTTGAGACTTCTGGTCTCTGTTACTGTTTAGCACCATTGCACTAAGACAGGAGGTCTTGAACAAATCTGCAATAGCTGGCAAGTAGATAAGCAGTGACTGTAAATGAAGGACGAGGGTAGTAAATGAGATCATGTATCCAAAACAGCTCAACTGTCTCATTGTCTTTCACCAAAAAAAGACACCTTTATATTATATATAATCCTGAAAGTTAATACATATTCATTGAGAAACCTATATATTAATCACAAACAAAACCCAAGTATTTTTTGGCAACTAGTCTTTCTTACCTACTTCTTGTTCAGTAAATATTTACCCTTAAAAGTACATTTTCCTTGTGATGCTTGGATAGCGGAGTACATCCATGCTGTCATTGACAGAGGGTCCTTCTAGCCCTTTATTCAATTAGAGAAGTGGGCAGCAATGGGTACCTAGTGAGGAGTAGAAGGAGGAAGCAAAGTAGTGATACATCTGAATACTTCTTTTCAATACTCAGTCTGTCAACCAAGGGCAATGCTTAAATGTTTATTAATTTTCAGTCAGTTTGTTGGGGGTTTTCTGTTTTTTCTTTTTGACAAACTTGTCCAGCTGCTTCTTGAACCCATATAATTTTTCTTTGTACACAGTAACCTCTTTCAGGCAGCTCTGCAGCTTAGCAGCTCCTTATGTGAGGAAGTATCTCTGTTTCAAACTTGTGGAACTTAACAGCTTTCTGGTTTGACTTCATATCCCCTAGTTTCTTACGCTGGAAAACAAAATGAGCAATCATTTCTTATTCACCATATGTGTCATTCCTTATTTTATAGATCTTGGCCATAGCTTCCTCTCAGTCTGTTTTTTTTTTTTTTTCCACCTGAATAGATCTGATCAATCTTGTTCCTCAGTTTTGCAGCCTTTTCGTGCCTATGGCTGTCCTTGTCTCTCTTCTGTATCTCTTCTAGTTCCACTGTATTGCTCCTAAGATGGAGAGCAAAGCTGTGCACAGTGGTTACATGTTAATCGCACTGTGAATTTGTTCTGTGAGTAACTGGCTCAAAGCTACTTGCTGCATTTTTCCAGATCATTTATCAGTATGTTGAACATCATAGGCCTGAGCATGAATCCACCAGCAACTTTCCTGTGCTGTGCAAACTAACCATTTATTCTTGACAGTGTTTTAATAATTTTTCATCAACTGACCATGTAAGGACCTGTGGATTTTTTAAAGTGTCTTTAAGGCACTCTGTAATCAGTCTAACTTGGTTTTGTAAAGGTATCCAAGATGAACTAAGCTTTATTCATTTGCAGGATTGTCACCTCAGAAGTATTCTGGAGGTTTTGTCGTTGTAATTTACCTGTAGAGAAAACTGTGGTGTCTGCTCTCCGGCAATATATAATGCTCATCCAAGTGCATACTCATTTTCTTTATTGTAGTTTCTACTCCTTGAATCTTCTAACCATACAAATGTCTGGCAGGTTGATCTGTAATTCTTCATATCTCCTTTGAAACGTCTTTTGAAAGATGGCATTGTATTTGATACCTTCCTTTTCTGTCATATTGAGGTGATATTAGGTGAGAGTTTCTGCACTGTGGTTTGACTTTAGATCTCTTGGGTGACTGCCTCTGGTTCTGGTGTTTTGTTACCACTTACTTGACTCTTTAATCTCCGGACATTTCACTTTGAGGTAGATACAGTGTCATGTTACCCATAAAGAAAGGTTCTGGCACAAGAGTCTACCCAAGCTCCACCATAATCAGCATGTGTTTAATACAACCCTCACAGATGCTCTTTTCAGTCCTTCATCATCTGTTGGCCTACACATTGTCAGGTACACTTTCTGTCCCTGGCAGTTTTGACAAAGGACAAGTGTTAGTTTTTATATCTTATAAGATTCCCCTTGCTTTTGGGGGTGGGCTGCCTTAGTGTAATGTTTACTTTGTCTGCTGAAGTTTGGTCTTTTTATTTTCCACATCTGGATGCAACTTCAACTCTTTGAAGAATAGTTTCTTATTTCTATTAGTTTCTCTACTTACTATTCAGCTGTGCTCACTTCCTTCTGGTTGCTTTAAAGTCGTCTTTTATTAGCTGGAAGGCATTAGTTTTTTTTTCTCCTACATGGTATCTTTGAAGTGCCCCTGCAGTTGAAAGAGGCTTTACCCTTTGGTGCTTGCTTTCTGTTCCCTTTAAAAGTATTTTCTTAATATAGCCCTTCTGTTTTGAGATTGTAATCATTGTCGTAAATGTTTTTATATCTTCCTTTGCTTTGTCAACAATGTTAGTTTTGTACCCCATTATGGTCATTGTTAAAAGGTGTATCCTTGGAAAGAATATGTTAAAATTAAGTTTCCTGCACTGCTAAACTGGCTTTTTTTCATGTGAATCTCTGGCACGACTGCTTCATGGCACAAGTACATTGTGTAAAAATCATCACATCTTGGTGTGAGACTTGCACAGTCTACTACAAGGAGATGACTAAAATATGTCATTATTTCTTTGCTTCTTTCCCTGGAGTTCTGGCAACTGTACTCACCACTACTCAGACCTGGAATTTCAGTCCACAGGATCATGTAATGCTCATTAACACTATTAACTTGTTAATCTGATTTGTCTTTAAGCTTTCTATGGCATAGAGCATGTTTTTCCTCACTAGTGTGACCATCTTATTTCTGTATTCTTTCTACCTGGTAAAGCATGCATTCAATCTAATTATGTCAGTACTGTCCTACCAATTGTTAGTTTATTATTTTAAAACAAGATATTTCAATGTTACTGTGTACTATGTTTAGCCTTTGTCATTTTGCATGTGTGCTTGGGTTTTCCATTTCCCTGCTCTCAGTTTAAATAGGATTCTGTGCTTATTACTGTCCCTGCTACCTGAGGTTTCAGATTTTTGTGCTACCTTTTCCTTGAGGATATGAGTTTCTAAAGATTGTGTAATTGCAAATTGCTTACTTTAAGTATTTTTTTAATATTATATTTCTTTAAGTATTATTTAAGTATATTCCCCAACCATTTTATCAGAAAGTATTCTTTGAACCTTCTCAGTGCCATCAGCTTTTTAATTTAAATGAAACCTACTCATTTCAGTAAGGTTCCCTTTATTCCAGGAGTTTGCGGAAGTGAAGTTTTCACAGGCACTGGAGATTTTTCCACATTAGGGTTAAAATCTGCAGTGGCTGAGAGAGCTGGGAATGTTTAGCTTGGGAAAAAGGAGTCCTGAGGGGGAGACCTTATTGCCCTTTACAGCTACCTGAAAGGAGTATGCTGATGGTATAATCCGTAAAAACATTGAATAAAATAGTCCAGGTAGGCATTTTATAATCTTCTAAAAGGTCCTCTCCCAATTTAATGGAAAGCCATTAATAATGGCTCTGTGGGAGTCTGACTTATTTTAATTGGTAACCAGTTTTGCATCTGCAGTCCTAGGTAATCTACCCTGGTTTGATTCCATTGATGTAAGGCAGTCTTCTTATTTTAATTTCAACTATTAAGGGAAGGCTGTCTCTCTAGAAAATAAAATTCCCCTTCACAAGCCATTATGATTTAAAATGCTTAACTAGCATTATTTTTGCAGTGTTGTATTCCTTGGAGCATGTCAAAAAAGACTAAGAAGTCCTAACATACAGCACGTGTTTATTCTTCTGTATTTGTGCTCTCAGCTGAAGGAGTCTCTTTTCTTGAAAATTCCCTTTTGAGTATTGTTTAAAGAGTCAATATATGAGCATATATACATTTTCAGAAGCAGAATTACAGATTGTGTTTCACATGCTGCACACAAACTCTTCATTAATATTTTAGCCATTTTATAGCTATTTCAGCATCAGTGCTTGTCCTAAAAGTGGACTGTTTCATTCATGCAACATTTGGTATTTTTAAATCTCTTCTTCACAAGATATTAATGTCCTTTTTAATAAGAAATAGTCTCTCCCTGAATCTCAAAGCTCTTTATGAGTACTCGGTAACTTGGTTATAGCAGGATTATACAATCACTAACACTGATATTTTAAGAGCCTAAAATAACTGACTTGGAAATAACGCTTGTGGGGTTTTTTTTTTATCTACTCATGTTACATGCAAACCTACAGTCAGTATTACCTGGTAACAATTGTAGGCACTTTATTCTCTGATTACTTTGATTCTGCAGAGATGCCAGTGCAGAGTGGGTTAGTCCAGCTGTATTTTTCTGCATACCTGAGCTACCTTGGGTCTCTGTGCTGTATTGCAGAGTGTGGTGTAAACAGGCTTTAATTAGCTGTCTTTCTGGAATGCACATCAAAGTCTTAATTATTTAGCCAACCATTTTCAGGTGCACTGAAATTAGGGTTGTAGGTGGAATTGTATCTTTCATTGCTAAAATGTTGCCGGAAATATCTGCCTCCTAACTAAAACTGAAGGAGACATAGAAGTCAGGGCACATTATGTGGGATACCAGCTGAGTAGGATAAAAGCAAGCTGTCTTTTGCAGCTGCGTGTAGGAGTCCCAGCCAGAAAGAAAATATTCTCTTTCACATATCCACTAGAAAGTAGAAATTGTTCAGAGCTTTTCTATGAGAATGATGCTGGACCAAATTCAACTCAACTATAAGAAGTCTCCACTTCCACGGGAAGCTGTGCTTGGCCCAGGGGCCCTATTCATGGGAGTACTGTCCCTCTTTTACAAGTGCCAAGCAAATAGAGTCCCGGAGATGGTGTCAATACAGTTGGAGGACAAGTAAACCACTGTATTGATTTTGACATAAATCCAAAGTAATATCTCTCTGCTGTTAACAGAAACCTTATAGCTTGGAAGAGAACTCATAGAAATAGTGGCTTAGTAAAAGCAGGCACCTAAATTAAGGGACGTCTGATTGCAGTGTTGGCTCAGTTTGGTTATCCACAGAAGTAAATCCTGCTAAGGGTCTGGAATAAATTATTTTATGGTTTAACATAGGAATAGAGGGAATGTATATTTCTTAAGATGACATTGGTGTTTACTTCTCTCCCTGTTCATGGATCATCTGGGCATATGTTGTTCCACAGCTGGGTCTTACCAGGTTTGAAACTGCAGGGCTGGTCGGCAGGTGGATTGCTGCATTTGGATGGGGAGTACCTGCTGTGTTCTTGGAATGGCTCTTCTACTAGTTTCAATAGTGTTATTTTTCACAGCATCTAAAAAAAAATTACCTGGACAGTGTTCTAGGAGAGCAGTCTTTCTGAAAAATGTTTGGGGAGACAATCTCCTTTGGCTATTGGAATGGAGTTGATAGGTTCTCAACTTGTATGCGTTTGTGTGTGCCTTTATGAGCCATTGGTCTCCAGAATGGACTGGATAATCTCCCACTGTTCATGATTGTCTCTGTGAATCAACAAAATACAGGAATTGGATTATATGCTGTAGGATTTAATTAATTATTTGTGTGTGATTGCTTTTACTGGTGGCTTAATATCTTTCTTTCTCTTTTTTGTTTTCCATCCTTGATACAGAGAAATTCTTATTGAGTCCTCAAGAGACTTTTTGTCACTTTAATATTTAATAAAAATTGGTGTTATGTCCACCAGGGTGCAGTCTTTCCTAGAAAAAAAAGCTATGGTGGTCAGTAAGTGTTCAGTACACCACCTGTTCCTTGGAAACCAAATGAATTTATTTGTCTGTCTTATAAGATCATGCTATCCAGTTCAGGAGAAATGGAGAAAAAAAGTTAGATATATGTAGTAAAATTGTAAGTGTCCTGAGTAGCTATGAAATGGTGGTTCATTTTGTAAAGTATTTATAAGAGTAAATGCTGCAGATTTTGTTGTGGCTGGGGTTTTTTTGTTTTGTTTTGTTTTTAATGAGGCTCAATAGTCGTAGTCAGGAAAAGAAGATGTGAATACTTAATTTTTTTAAAAATTAAAAGCCATGACTGCTGCTTCTGGTACCATCCACATTAGTTAAAGCAACTCCTTTCAAGTTGAAGAAACAAGCTTTCCCAATTCTGGCAGGAGGAGGATAAAGTAATTTTTGCTGTGGGAGACACAACACACGCAAAGCCCTAGAAAACTTCATTTGATTTTATTTTTTCCCCCCACCTCTGCCCTCTGCCTTCCAGCTGCTGCCACCCCAGGACTGCCAAAGAAGAGTAGCACTCTCTTTGACCCACCAGAAATAGTGGGCAGAGCAGGAGGCTGTTGCTGAAGCCAGAGGGCTCTCTGTATGCGGCAGCCACAGGCTGGTTTCCACGTGACTTACTGGCTTTGCAAACCAAGGAGCAGTGCCCTGTGCTAACGCAGCATTTGTTTAACATCATGTGTCACTGACATAAGATTTTGAGCTAGTCTTTTCCTTGTGCCATGTTACAACGAGAAGAGGTTGCTGTGGCATTTCAAAATCTAATGTTTGCATTGCAGCAAACTGGCCTGAATTCAGCGTTGTCCTCGCTTGGAGCAGGGGCATCCTGGAGTCCCTTCCCACTGGATTCTGTGACTTGGCTTCTTGTGATTACCCACCCTTTGTATCTTATGTTATGTATCTTGTGTTATTAACTGTTCCCTATTATATTTCTTTTTTTCTCTGTGTTGTGCAAATTTAAGCATTCTGATAGCAATATGTACTCATGGGCCTCATGGTACTACTACATAGTAATCTTTATACTCAGGCCAAGTGAAAAGTTAATGGGATTGCAAAGTTTCAATCCTTCATCATCCCCAGTTCATTCAGAGTCAACAGGAAGGAATTTACAGAGGGGCAGAATAGTAAAACTTGTACAAAACTGAAAAGCTTGAAATAACAGTATTTTTTTTCCTCTTGTTTCAGGTTATGCATTAGATCCCTCTGTAGATAACCCCGAAGCTGCCACCAAATATATTGGTTCTGTAGAAGAAGCTGAAAAAAATCAAGGTAATTAATTCAGAATCCTGTATAAATTACTTGCATCTCTTAACTGTTTTCATTTCTTCTTTACTAAGAAATGGAATAGGTATTAGCAAAGGAAGGTATTATGGGAGACTTACCCATGTCCAAAAACACAATAAAGAAAGAGATGTGTTGCAATTTTAATGTAGAGGGGGAAGAGAGATATTGGAGTGTTTTGTTTCCTTGAAGTAGCAAATGTTTCAGGCTGTCACGACAAATTGCAAAATAGGATTTGCAATGTGCCATTGCATGAATACAATTTATCTGTACAATTTGAAACACCTTTTTGGTCCTCCTAAATTCTGTCTTAGCTAACGTTGTCATGTGTCTGCATTAGGATACCTGTATGTTGAGCTAATCACCATAATTGCTTCTCAGGAGCACACTGATCACTCTGTGTGCAACCTCTGGCACTCCTGTTGGGAGCTGTATGTTATCTCTGCTTAGCAGAGTTAAGCTCTTTGGGTTATTTGGAAAAGAAAAACCACTGGAAGGTTGCCAAATGGTAACAGTGTGGCGTTCCACTGGGAGGATTGACTACCAGAGGCATGGGGTTTGTAATTAATACTTTGATACGAGATATTTAATACTCAAAGGGACTTGGGGACTCAAAGTTCGCATTGGAAAACTGTACTTGTATAAACATCGTGGTTATGCTTTGCCTTGCATGTCTTTTTCAAACATCGTATTCACATGGGTACACAAAGGATCTTTATTTCTGTGTCCTCTTCCTCGGGATATATCCACGCTTATTTCACTCTTTTCTTCCAAAGAAGGAAATTAGGAAGATTAAACCATTAAAAAAAATTCAAAAAAACCCTTTTCGTAACGGAATTTCATACTTCATTTTAAGAAAACCCTTGATTAATGTGTGATTCCTTCTGATCACTACTTAACTTTTTAGATTGCCTATTTCCCTCTTGTTTGTATAAAGCTTCTTTTGTCTCTTTTGCACTAGATGGGTATTACTACTGCTGTAGAAAAACATTGTTTGAAAATTGAACATAATTGTGTATACAAGCTTGAAATCTCAAAAGATGTTAAAATAATTACCTACCATTTTTTTTTCCTCCCATGTCTATATTGTACAGTGTTTTTGACACATGAAATTCTGAGGGTACAATATTTGTGAAAAGCTAGTATTTCTATGAAAGAACAAAATAGTGGTTGGAGAGAGATGACTCTGTCAATAGTGACAGTCTTTTTAATAGGGCCTGTAGCAATAGGACAAGGGTAATGATTTTAAGCTAAAAGAGGATAGATTCAGACTAAGTTATAAGGAGGAAATATTTTACAATGTGGTTGGTGAAATACTAGAACAAGTTGCCCAGACATGTAGTGGGTGCCCCATCCCTCGAAACATTCAAGTTCAGGTTGGACAGGGCTCTGAGCAGCCTGATCTGGTTGAAGATGTTGCTGCTTATTGCAAGGTAGTTGGAGTACATGACCTTTAAAGGTCACTTTCAACCCAAACTATTCTATTATTCTATGAATTTTTACTAAATTAAAATACACAGTTGTGTTTGGGGTTTTAGGAGACTTGTCTTACTTTTGGTTTGGGGCAAGTTTTTTTGAAACTGAGAGGCGTCAGAGGGATCAGAAACCAAGAAGACTCTACTTTAGAAAACTACACTATTTAAAGTATGAAAATTGATGTATTCATACAATCTGCAGACTTACTGTTAAAAAATCATGGATACATGCATGGTTAAATACTCTAACAAGCAAGGATACACAGTTAAAGTGGTTCCTCTGTTAGTGTGCATAGTTAGCAGTGTTCGTAGATGGAAAAGTGAGCAATGCTTTGGCCAATTTTGCTCAAATACATTTTCCATGTTGTCCCTTATACTGAAAGGGGCGACAGTGGTGGCTTTTTCTTTTAAAGTGACTATGGTGTGACCTCTGATGTTGTATTCTATGTTAGCAGTTAGTCAGTGTATTGTTTCCTTCTTCAGGTTTAACAGTGTTTGAAACAGGACAGAGGAAAATTGAAAAAAGGAAGAAATTCAAGGAGAATGATGCATCTAATATTGATGGTTTTCTGGGACCATGGGCAAAGTATGTTGATGAAAAAGAAGTAGCCAAACCCTCAGAAGTAAGTACTCCTTTAACAAAATGGATACAAATTGTTAGTACATGGCAGTGGTTTCAACAGAGATACTGCTACACTAGTGCTTGTCCAAGCAGAAGATCCATGCTATGCCTTGGGCTAATAGAAACATTTTGGGTGGTATGTCCAAATAGGATGTTCCAAATATTCTGCATTCAATTATTTGGAACACTTTTTGGAAATAAAATTAATTCAGTCTGTGTATGGAGTCTGATTAAAAGAAGCAGCTTGGAAAAAAAAAAATGAAAGTAAAACTTTTTTGAAAAAAACTGGCAAATGAAAACCGCCAATATCACACAGACAAATACACACACACTGAACCATCCAAACAACAGATGTCCTTCTTGTCCAGTCAATGCTTAGCTTTAGTCTATGAATTAAAGGATAATAGTTCTTTTCAGTGTGCATAACTTTCCGAGTTTTTGTTTTGATAAGTGTATTCTCTTTATTGATGCTTA
Organism: Corvus brachyrhynchos; assembly: GCF_000691975.1. Classification (NCBI taxonomy): domain Eukaryota; kingdom Metazoa; phylum Chordata; class Aves; order Passeriformes; family Corvidae; genus Corvus; species Corvus brachyrhynchos. The sequence goes on from NW_008239110.1 coordinate 7,861,150, forward strand.
GAAATATTTCTAATCTCATCTAATAGTGAGTAAACAGTAGTACGGTTCTGGATTTTGTTATGTGATTCTGAATGCTGAGTTTTTAAGAGATCATATTTTATTTTTTCCAGGAAGAGCAGAAGGAGTTGGATGAAATAACAGCTAAGAGGCAGAAGAGAGGAAAACTAGAAGATGACAAACCTGGAGAGGAGAAGACTATATTACATGGTAATGGCATCTTCCTGGCTGTTCTCATTTTCTAGCTCGCTGTGTTTTCTTGCCTGCTGTGTTAATTAGTAAGGATGGCAGACAGCCTCAGCAGTTTGCTGAGGCACCTTGATGTTTCTGTATTGGAGATAACAGCACTAACAGGCATAAGCATAAAGGACAGAGGAAGAGATAAACTTGGACTAATTCCACTTTGTACTGTGAAGAGCAGTGTGGAAATGTTGTTTTTCAGGGTACTGGTTTTATTTATTTATTTTTAATGTTACTAGATGCACATATCCCTTTCCTGTTTCACAGAGCAAACATATTGAAGTTATGAGTTTGGCTTAGTTTCATCTTCAGAATTACTGTAGTTTTATGTCAGTATTTTCATCAGCAGGTAATGTTCTGAGTTATGGTTTATGAACAATTTAGAAAATCACTTGGACTTTACATTTCCTCAATTTTTAATGTAAACGTTCTTGCCATCATACTATGAATAATTGTGTATCAATTAATTACCCTACGGAAGCCTGTAATATGTGGCACCTTCAAAGAAAATGGTTTGCTAAGTCAGTAAAATGCAGTAATTTTTTGAAACTGTTACTTCAGCTGTCTGTATACAAAACAGCCCTGTGTTACACTGCTTGGTGCATATAGTTTGGTAAACAGGGTCTCTCTTTGTGTACCAGTTTCTACAGCCAGGCTCACATGCACAAGCTGGGAGCATCCTCTCTAGTGTGCGTTGAGGAAGAAGTGGTGCCTGTGAGATACGCGTTGCTGACACTAATACTTTGTTCTGTTTATGTGTAGTAGATCATGACAGTATTTATTGAACAGCAGTGAGTATAACAAACATGAAACTTTAGCCACTCAGCCCCCTATGGACTAATTATTTCGTATCCATGTTTTTGTGCTCTCTACCTGAAATTTCACAGTGAGAGACCTTGCCATATAAACTGTGATCTCCTCACACACAAACGTTCCAGAAATACGCCATTTTGAAGATGTGTGTAAGCATGGATACTGTGCAAGTGTACAACCAAAACTGCCATAACAACATTCCAGAAAGTGAGAAATTAATTTAATCAGGGCACAGTTTATTGTCATGGCTACCCAGCGTGCGTCTACTCTGAAATAATCCGTTTTCATGCACAATGCATCCCTGTGTTTCTGACTGTCCAGTCGCTTCTTAAATCTAGTTAAAGAGCAGCTGTTGGCTGCTGCTGACCAATATTGGTTCGTGCTGGCCAAATGAATCCTTTCTTCCTTGATTTGTAATTCTGTTGACATGACTGGCACAGCACAGAGCTGGCCAGAACGTGAGTTGCAAGCAAATGTCAGGGTTAGAGTTGCACGTTTTAATCTATGAATCTAAGCAAAGTCTTTTTGGTCAGGGGAGCTCTCTTGCTGTTTGATGATGAGTAACATGTATAGGAGAAAGATTTTCTTAATGTTTGGATTGTCAGATTCCAGGCAGACTTTGCTGAAATGACACAGTTTAACTGATGTCAAATAAGATTCCACATCTGTATCCTATGAAGTTGTTTTTTCTTACACCTGCTCTCTCACCTCTCCCTCTACAGCAGAGCAGCTCTGTTGAGAAAAATTGTAACTGTGTGAGTTGTTGAGCCTTTCAAAGATTATAACCTCTTAAAATATGGATTCTCAGAATTCTGTGTTTACCTTTTCAGTTAAAGAAATGTATGACTATCAGGGGAGATCTTATCTTCATGTCCCTCAAGATGTTGGAGTTAATCTCCGTTCTACAGTACCACCTGAGAAATGCTATCTTCCAAAGAAACAAATCCATGTGTGGTCTGGGCATACAAAGGTAGGAATGTTTGTGAGCGTACAGCGTAACAACCCATTTAATTTTCGGTCTGCAGCTAGTAATTTCTAGAAAACTGAAGAATCAGTAGAAGGGAAGAGTATTTTTACCATACTCTGCATGTAATTGGTTGCATTACATTCTCACACAAGGTGTTTGCCTGCTCAGTTGCAGTTGTCTAGCTGCATATACTTTTGTGTTAACATTGTGACTTCCTGACCTACCTTCAAGGGAAAAGTATTATTCAGTGACTTCTGCAGGTTTTGAAATGATTTCCTAAACTACCATGCGAATAACAGTAAGGCTAATTCTAGAGATTCCTAAGAATGTTTGGAGGTTGAGGGTTTTTTGTAGTAAAAGTACTTAAGGGCTGTTTCGTATCAAACTTTGGAAAAGTTACATAGCTTTTGTGATCGTGGTGCATCAGTGTTACAGGTTTCCCAAATACAGCTAATACCTTTGACATGTGTGTCTTGGTAAGAGGTTTTTTTTTTGATGCTGCTTAACATCCACAGTTCCTTCTTGTGTCAGATACCAAAACTATATACACACTTCTGGTATTAAGAAAGTGTTTCACTGCTCAGGGTAGCATAAACTCAATTTGCTGCTTCTTTTGTCACTAATTTTAAGTATTGCTTGAGGGGGAGTATGCTGCACTGCAATGGACAGCACCTTAATAATATTTGAAAGATGGAAGAAGGGAGGACACAGGGAATGTTTCTAGCTTTTACCCATTTTTTTTAGTTGAGTCATATCTCTGAGCTCTTCTTTAATGATTGCTGCATCAACGAGCTTATAGCTGCAAAATTATCAGGGCTTTCCAGAATGACATCTCCTCCCCAAAGCTCCAGTCACTCCTCTGCCTATTATCCTATTACAACAGACTGATGTGTAAAATAGCTTTTTCCTTCAAACAAAATGAATAATGATATCGGTGAGAGAGGCAAAAGAAAAATGGGCTGACAAATTTAGAAAAGCTGAGGGATATAAGTAGATAATAATAGGGAGGATAAAATACCCAGCTCCAACCAGGGATGGGAGGGCGGAACTCGATGGCATATGACTAGAGTAATTGATATGAAATGGAAAGGAGGAACATTAAAACCACAAGTACTTGGGGTTCTTTGGAGTTCCCAGAAAGGACTACATGAAATACAGACAGCTGTGAAGATGCTGTGCTCAGGAAATCTGAGCTCAGTGGGCAGAGGGCACTGGTAGTATATGTAAGAAATTATAAAGTTATAATTTTATATAATATATAATATTTTATAAGAAATTATAAAATAAAAGCTTTTTTTTTTTTTTAATTCCTCACCTGCCCCACTTGGAAAGGCTTGTTGTACAGACACAGTCCCCCAACCCTCAGTTTGTATTTATTTGCTATGTTTACCACAGTAATGGTGTGGATGTTGAAGGAGATTATATATATAGCTGTTAAAGTGAATCAATTTTTTTCCAATAACAATTGTTCAGAATACATCACTGTTTCTAAAATAGGATGTGGGCAGGTTATTTCTTTTCAAGATACAGTATCTGTATCTGTATTTTATGAAGATAAGCTTTAGCTTTTTGCTTGGAAAAGAGGGCAAATGAACTGAGGAAACATCTAGATGATTCACTTACTGTTAACTTATGTTATTATTTACAGGGTGTCAGTGCAGTCAGATTGTTTCCTCTGTCTGGGCATATATTGTTGTCTTGCTCTATGGATTGCAAAATTAAGGTGAGTTATTTTTCTGTTTTCATGTATACGTTTTATACCATCCTGGAATACAGACAGTGCATTTTAGGATACATAAACATTTGGTACTTCTACCAAATACCTTTTGTCTGTGTTGCTTTTATTTTTCTCACTTAATTTTTAAATTACAAATTCATTGGAACAAAGACAGAAATAGTACATAAGACTGAGGCTGTTAGAACAGTGTTAGTTGTTTATTAATAGCATTTAAAAGGTCACAAGTTTCTCACGTTATTGCCTTTGTTGTTATATTAATTCATTTTCTGTGAAGCGTAGTTTTACAACTACTAACAATAGGTCTCTGCTGAAGTCTTTTGCTGAGACATTTGCAGTTTGAACTAACCTCACTTCAGCATATAACATCAGAAAGCTGATGTTTTGGGGGGTTTTTTCAGTAGCAAAACCTTAAGTCATTAAAGTTGGTATATGGTATGGGAGTTTTAGTTATTCTAAGGGGATTTTGCTAACAGGAAGGTGACAGCATTCTGGTGAATTTCTGGATAGATTAATCAGTAAATGGTATATGTTTGCAATTAATTTCTTTAAAAATGTTGCCATGTATGTTTGCACTTAATTTCAGCCATTATTGTTTGACAATTGACTTGTTTCCCCCCATCCTTTTTTTGAAGCTGTGGGAAGTATATGGTGATCGAAGATGTCTACGAACATTTATTGGTAATAGTCTTTTTTTAAACTCATTTACATCTAGAACAACTTCCTGGAAGAATATGATTTAGGTTAGCTTATTAATAGCTTATTTTCATAGAGAAGACTTGTGTGCATCCAAGGCAATGGGTGTTTGGTATGATCTTGACAGTAAGAAGTGAAAAAGATGCACGTTTCATTAAGAACTTTGTCATTATATCAAGCAATTTAATATTGATGTGTAACACCTTACAACCCTTAAAACATTAGTGTACTACAGTCATCAATACTTTATGCAAGACTCCTTTTGAAAGGCAAAATTTTGACATTAAATTGCCCCATGTTCATGTTGAAAACAGCAACCCTCTGTATTTAACCGGGGAGGGGGGGCGTCTCATGATCTGATGATCCCACCTTAAATAGGTCATTCCATCTGTGCTGAGTTTTTAGTGCAAAAGCATGGGAAATCTTTTTTAGGTTCAGGTACAGTCTTTGTTCATGTAACAGGTGCTTTTTAAAGCACATAGCTGAGAGAGAGAGAAATACAAACTTCTTAGCAGCCTTGAATGCAGAACAAAAGTAGCTGATTCTCCTATTGAAATAGGAACATTTCTAGAACACTGAGTGAATATATGTTGAGTAACAATAAAGAAATCTTTTTTCACCTGTTATTTCTGGTGACAGCAGTGCGGCAAAGATGATGGCTCAAAAAGGTTCTCTCTCAACAGACTGCTCTTTTTGAACAGTGTGACTGTTTTTCTCAAAAGATTCTTATTGTCGACCAGATTTGCCTCCCATTTTGCTGTATTTCAATTACTGTGTTAATATTTTAACTAAAAAGAACTGCAAGTCTGATGTGGTGGTCAGATGAAAGTATTGAGGCTGAGGAGCAGCAAGGTTAACATCAGATGAAAGCATTCTTAGTTTTCTGATTTAATATTTCCTGTATTTTGTACCTGTTTTCTAATTATAAATGTTTCTCCATTAAATGTGTCTCATGTAGTGTTTGTCTCTCCTCTTTTTCATTAGATGTTGCCATTTATTAGTGTGTTTAAAATTTCTTCTCAAGTTCTGCTCAGTTTATGTTGTTTCTGTGCAATGCTTTTGTTTCTCTCTCCAGTGTCTTAGAGGTGTGAGGGTGTTATGGGGTTTTATTCTCATCATTCTTTAGTAGTTACTTTTTCTTTCTCATTTAAATTATTCTTTATTAGTTCTCTTGAGGAACTTCAGTAAGTGGTTTTCTTCTTCTCTTTGCATTGTTAGAGCATTTAACTGGAGTAATATGAGTTGGGTTTTTTTTAAAAACCCAACACATTAATTCTAAGTATGAATGGATGCGAGTTTACCATTGCATTTTTTCTATTTTGTAGGACACAGTAAAGCTGTTCGAGACATCTGTTTTAACAATGCAGGCACTCAGTTCCTTAGTGCTGCGTATGACCGCTATCTAAAACTCTGGGACACTGAAACAGGTAGGCTTGTGTTTGTAGGTGCTGTTATTTGTCACTGTTTTTAAGTAACAGGGACTAGAATGATATCATTCCGATTGTTTCCGGTTGTCCTTCTTATTGTCTTGTAGCTCACTGTTTAGGCTTTCATTACAGGATAATTAGTCTTTTTTCCCTTATATGTTTTGTTGTTATCTGTGGTGGTGCAATTGACACTACCTGTATTTCATATACCTTTTTATTTGAGAAATTTGATAGTTATTTGTAATGCTAGAACATTTTTTCAGCAAAAAGACATCTTGCCAAATCATTTAATTGCATGTTTACATTTACAGCTGTAAAATTACTCTTTACACCTAAATATGCTTAATTTAGAAAAATTAGCTCACTTGGTCTTTTGCTCAACCCGAACTTGAAGAGCACTCCAATTAAAAAAAGGTGGTCGTAACTGGGCTGCTGATATAGGGAGTTGAAGGGTAGGTCTGATGCTCTCATGCCTGGGAGATGCTCTGTAACATTCTGATACAAATAGTTTCTTAAATTAAAAAAATACAGGATAGATTTTGATGGTGTTCTTTTAAACCTGGGTCTCTTCCTAAGACAAGAAGTTCCCCTGTTTGAAAAAGATGTTAGGTTTCTGGGTTAGCAGTGCCACTAATCTTATACAGGTGGTAGCCAGAAAGGTGAAAAGTCAAATTCTCCAGTCTTGAGTCTGAACTCAGTTGTTTAGACAGAGCTTTTGGATTAACATGGCTCCCATAAGTTACGGATAACATGTAATCAGGGTATTTGTGGCTGAAGCTATGAGAGGAGGTCAGGGCTTTATTTTGCAGTTGCATTACTGTTACCCTTTTCTAAGGTTAATCTTGAGTTCTTGCCCAAGTTTGTTTCCTCTTGTTGAGAAGACCTCTGATCCTAAGGAGGGGATGTTTTGCAAAGACAGTGGTCAGCTTGTGATGTCCTGAACCAGTCCTTATGTTCTTGATCTGTCCTGGTGGCATGCAGGGTACTGAGCATTTGTATTGATTGGAAAGCTGTAGCAAACTTACATAACAGTTTGTATGTGTGCGGTTTATGCAGGTGCATGCACACAAATGTGAAAGAAGGTCTAATCAAAGAGCAGGGCGAATTCTACCTTCTAATTCTCTCAAGGACTTTAAAAGAAGTATTATCTGCTCTTAGTAAAGTGCTTTTTTTCAATATCTGCAAACAACCAAGCCCATAGCACTTCCAACCTGATACAGTATGAATGGGTTTTCTGTTGCAGGGCAATGTATTTCAAGATTCACCAACAGGAAGGTTCCTTATTGTGTCAAGTTCAATCCTGATGAAGATAAACAAAATCTATTTGTTGCAGGAATGTCAGATAAGAAAATTGTGCAGGTATGCCTACTCAATATTTATTTCTCTAAAAATACTGCTATTTAATAAAAAACAGGTTCTTATTCTGACTCTTTTAATTGCAGTGGGATATTCGAAGTGGTGAGATTGTGCAGGAATACGATAGGCACTTGGGAGCTGTCAACACCATTGTGTTTGTGGATGAAAACAGAAGGTTTGTGAGTACATCTGATGACAAGAGTTTAAGAGTCTGGGAATGGTAAGTTTAAAATTTTGAATTTTACTTCAAAGTGTATTGTGAGCAAACTGAGAAGAGAGTTTATTTTTAAAAGTGTACATAGCACATAGGCCACTGGAGTGTACTGAGTTGTAGCTAGCTCAGGAAAAGCTTTAAAACGCTGTTCTGACTTGATGCTTGAGACACTTCATAGATTTCCTCTTCCCCAAAGAAAACATAAGACAGCCCTATCAGCCTGAAACACACTGCACTCTATTAATGGTCTCTGCTCTCTCCCCTTTCCCCAAGGGTGTATTAGTCTTTAAATTAACCTCTTAAAGAAATATCTACTCTATTACAATTGGTGTGTGTTGGTTTTGAATGCTTTGAACTTGGATGTCCATAGTGTTATATAGTACTTGGCCCATGTTTGAAATAACTAGTTTAGTGTAGCTTTATTCTGGTTTTCTGATAGTCTGGCTTCCGGCAATCATTGATACACGCAGTATGAATACAATAGATGACAGACAAGGGAGAGTCTGTCCAAGAAAAAATAATACAAAATATTTTAAATGGTTTCCAGTTTTTAACATTTAACCTGTGGAGAAAACAGATCACTCCTACCTGAAATGTTTTTTGCAAGATTCTAGGTACTAAGATCTTGAATTTTAGACTTTTAAGATTCCTCTAGGATTTGAGATTTTTTTTTTTAAATAATCAGTCCCATATCTTGAGGTATTCATTTCCTTTTGCTGTTCACACATGCAAAGCTGTTGCATAATACAGACACTAGTTCGACAGCTCTGTGACTAATCAGTTCCTTCCTAGCTGCCTTTTTTTTTCTTTTTCTTTTTCTTTTTTCTTTTTCTTTTTTTTTTTTTTCCCCTGTAGCCCAGACAGGAGGAAAATAACTCAAAGAGGACACTAGTTCGACAGCTCTGTGACTAATCAGTTCCTTCCTAGCTGCCTTTTTTTTTCTTTTTCTTTTTCTTTTTTCTTTTTCTTTTTTTTTTTTTTCCCCTGTAGCCCAGACAGGAGACTCCAATCTGTGGTATTGGAATGCTACCCAAGCAGCCAGCTAAATCCTCAGCTTGTCTGTGATCGGCTGCTATCATTGCCAGTAGCAGTGGGAATGACCAAAGTCTGGGAACCCAGGCTTAGGCTAGACATAAAATGCTGTCACCATATGCCACTCCAAGAAAGCCTCTGTTCAGTACTTCATAAGTAGACCCATGCAGTTACTGAGCTCCTTAAAGAAAAATCTTTACAATACCATGTCTGCTATGGAATGTCTCATCTCTGGTGAGTGGGAGGATGATCTCGCTTGCACAAATCTGTTATTTCCCTGAGATTGGATTGCCCTTGTTTTATGAACTTTGTGTGACGGCTGAAATAAATAGTGAAGTGGGTGGATTTAGTCAGTCTGTGGGGAAAAGCAGGAAAGGCAAAAAGGTTCTGGCATGGGAACATCACAACCTGATTGTTCCAGTAGCAGAAGTTCTGTCCTTCTGAAGAAAAAATACGTAATAGCTGCTTGTACGCTGAAGAAAGAGCTCCCTTGTTCAAATGATTGGGAACTCGACTCTAGGCAATACTCTGCGATGCAGTTGTTGGGAAATTCTTTGGTTTTATGAAGGGCAAATGTAATGCCATCTTCCTGGGCATGACTTGTAAACCTTTCCCCACAACCTGCCATGATATATGTTAATTGGTCTGTAAGCATATATCTATAACTTCAAGATCCAGATTTTTAAAATGCCTTAAAACTAAGTTAATACATTTGTTGTGGAAGATTTTGGAGCTCAGAGACTTACATGGCAAATCATTTCTCAAATCTTTTTTTCCTAAATTGATAAGAAAAATTATTTGCTACTTAGCAGTGATTTGGTTACTGCACCTTTTGGCACTTTTCTTCATATGCTCTTCAGCACAATGTTCCTTCAGTATCCTACAGAAATAAAGTGGAAGTAATTATGACCTGAGTATGGCCTTAAAAACCAGTAATTAAAAGTTGGTCTAATTGCTTAGTTACAATTGTCTAGAGGAATTTTGTAGTGTGTTTTGTAAACACTTTGACTTGGCCAGAGCTGGTACTGGGATGGCACGTCTGACTTCATCACAGTGAGGAACTCCTGAGAACTTAAATCTCCTTTCCCCAAGAATTCATCCCATGCACAGATTTCACTGGGCTGTGCTTAGAATTGCAGTTGGTTAGTTGCTGAAAGTTCAGACTTCAAGTATAGCACAGACTCTTTTAGATTATATGGTTTATATAGGAATATTAATGGGAGTACTTGAAAATTTGTCTGCTTTTGCATTTAATGTGATTGGGATATTAAAGTTGACATGGGTATCATATTCTGTGTTCTTTCTTCTAGAAATGCAAAATGTTGCTTTGTCTTTGCTTTGTCTTTTTTTTTACTGCTTACCCGAGCATCTGATCCTACTTGGGTAAGCAGTGAAATAAGTTGGGCTTTTAACTTTGGAGGCTGTTACTTCTTTTTACCTCCAAGTCAGCCAGCAAAGCAAGAACTGTGCAGTGGTAATTTAGCTATTATGCTGACTGGCTTGGGAGGCTTGTCATCTCTGTAAAGCTATGCCCCTCAGCAGGCCTTTTTGCCCATGGTTCCTGGTAGAGATGGTGTAGTCTTCTGAGAGACGTCTTCATGATGTGTAGGTCCCAAAACTGGATTGGGTTGGACTGAGGGTTTGGGTTGGCTTCGGGTTTTTTCCTTCTTTCATTAAAGAGATTTTTCTTCCTGTTGCCTGGGGAAGAAGTTGTATCAGAACCCCAGTATAACACTTCTAAATCTTGACTAGCAGGTATCACTTCTGGTATTTAAAACTTTTCAGCCTTTGAAATGCTATGAAGTGGGGAAAGGACTTTGAAATATTTAAATATTAAAAATTCATCACAAAAAAAAAAATCATATGAGTTTTGAGGTTGGGCAACCAGGATAGCATCTATGTTGGCAATTTTTTTAAGGTTTTTTTAAGAGAGCAGGCTGACACTACTTATTTAGCAATTCGACTGGAAGCAAATGTGAAACACAAATGCATGTCTTTATTCTGCCTAATAGTTTAATGCAGCATATTCTGCTGCTGTCCTAAGTGTGCCTGGTAGGTATCAACATAAAGCAGAGCTATTGTGAATAAATTCTAGTAGATGAGCCAGGCCTCATTTGTAAAACGAGAAGAAGGCAGAACAACCTGTGCTGCATTTAAATTTCTGAGTGCAGTACAATTCAGTATTGGAGATGCATCTTCTGTGATGAGACTTTAATGGGGCTTCTGGTGGGATTGGTTCTACCTGGCATTGAGGACTCGAGAAGATTGTTGGTCTGCAGGAGTGTTGGGTGGTGGGAGTGGATCAGGGCCTGGCCTTGCTGCAGTAATACCCTTGTGTCCTGTTGCAAATGGAGCTGGAAACTGTTTGGGTAGGATGTGGCACAGGGGCTGCACTTCCTGTGCTGTTGGGTTGATCGGCCTCAGAGATGACGTGGACTTTTTGTTACTTGTTTACAGATTTGCTGCCCAACAGCAGTCTTAGGTCTGCCTGTTTGGAAGCTGGTTATCCCTGGCCTAAAGCACATGCTTTTATCCATGGAGTGTATTAAGTGGGTTGTCCTTCTCACTCTGAGGAATAAATTATTTTAACATTTAACTCACAGGAGCATTTGTGTCACTTCCTGACAACAGAGCAGCTTCTCACCCTGCTGCCCCTGTGTGTGTTGCTTAACTCAAGATGGTGGGAAATAACTTCCTCCACAATAAAGCAGGATGGTAATTACCTTGCTAATGCCGACCGTATTGCCATCCAACAAGGCTCGGGCAGCTGGGACGAGGCAGCCACCCACGCTCTCCGCTCCGAGAGTGTCTAATTCACAGCAGCCCTTCTGCTCTGTGAATTAGACAATGAAGTCATAAACATCCCCTTTGTATTAATTAATGTTGCTACAGAACATTTTGCATGTGTTTTCTGCAGAATACATTAATCAAATCTATTTTCTGCTGGAGGTTTCTTTTGCTTAATGAGAAAGCCATGTGCATGCCTTCCCTTTCTTCCAGTCTTCCAGTGCAGGGTATTAGGAATACTGTGAATATGCACAAACCGTTAGTAATTCAATTTATATAGTCAAAACCAAATGGCAGTTCTGCGAAGTAAGGGTTAAGACTGTCCTTGTTTTTTCCCTAGGCCTTTGTACAGGACAGTATATGTTAAGGACATGCTCTGGCACAGTCTTTTATGCCATTGAGCTGGGAAGTTCAGCGTTCAGTTCAGCTGTGAATATTTGGAATTGGTTGGCATGCTGTTTTGGGGAGATCAGGAGGAAAAGGGCATTATCAGAGAGATGAGAGAGAGGGAGAGAATCCTGTTTTCTTTTCCTTTAAAAAAAGTTTTAAAAAAGAAGAATTTTTTAAAAGGCAGAGCAATTCGAGTTAAAACAAAACTCAAGTCAATGAGATACTCCAGTAAGATCCATGCAAATGTCAGTATGTTCTTGCTATCTAAATAGGAACTTTGTAAGAGCTGCAGTTATACTGGAGGCAATAAAGGAACTTTGTGTAACAGTTTACGCTTAACCATTAGAATGATGACTCTAATTTAGACTCTGGATCATTTGATTGTGGTAAATTCACACACTCTGAGGTTATGCTGTAGATGGCTCCACAACTGGAGCTCTCAGGTGGACATTCATAATATTTTTGAGCTTTTGCATATTCTTCCTTTGGATGCCACCATACATTTTCCACAGTTCAGTCACCACGTAAATCCTCAGCTGACTTGAGGCAACTCTCTGGAACATCTCCACGTCTTCATAAAACACATACTTCTTCCTTTTGCAGGGACATTCCTGTAGACTTCAAGTACATAGCTGAGCCAAGTATGCATTCCATGCCAGCCGTGACTTTGTCTCCAAATGGTAGGTTAACACTTTACTGCCTTCTTAGACCTAATTTACTTAGGCATGTCTTACTGATTATATTTCTGTGATGTTGCTGTGTTGCATCCTCCTTTCAGCCCAATCTAACCCCCCTCCCCAGTCACTCTGTGCACTTATTCCAAGATTGGACTGGATCTTGTTTTGATTTAAAATTATAAAGAACAAGTATGTCAAAATGAGGGTTTATATCAGGGTGATTGTATCAGTTTAAAATTAGGCCTTCATCCAGACAAGGCAAAAGGACTCTTCATAGAGCTGCCATGTGCTGTTTGCTGCTTTTAAAATATTAAGAGAAACAATGGTGGGAACTGACAATGGCAGCAAAGAGTTAAGCAAGTTCAGCAGTCCTTGTGGTGCCACTGTTAAAGCAGAAACTGATGTTGTACATGATCCTGTCCCCTTCTGGTCTGAATATAGTCCAAAAAACTCTTGCATAAGATAAATCCCAAATTATCTCAGTGTTTCTTTATGCTAATGTTTCACTGGTGTTTATTTTCTTCAATGAGAATAATGCTGAAGGAGGATAATTGTTTAGTGCCTCACATAATCAGTGAAAATCCTTCTAACAGGACAAAAATCCTGTTATCTGTTTTGGCCAAATTTAAATACCTTAGTGTCACCATTATTACAGTGTTGCCAGATTTGCTGTTAACAGTGCCATTACGCTGAGTAGAGGCTGATCAACTTGTTGCACCGCTAATGTTACATTGTCACTGCATAAAACACTTTAAAGGCAGTGACAATATGCAGAGTTCAGGACAGAAGTCTCTGTTCTGGGTGTTGTGTAGCACATCCTCTTCACTGAATTCTCAGGCAGGAGTTAGTGCACTGCCAAGATGCAAAATGAGAAGGTTGATTAGAAAAGCCTTGATTTTTCTTTCACGAAAATATCTTCATTAATTGCATTCCATTAAGGCAGAGAATACTAAATATTTGCAAAAATGTAAGTATTTTCAAATTCCTTCCTCTACCTTAGACCTATTTTTCCCATAAAGGAAAGAGGGGATGACTATCTTAGAGTACCCACAAAACAGGTGATCAAGTAGATTGCAGCTAGGTGGATTTTTTTCCCCTCACTGACTTACGTGATTATGTGCAGCAGCAAGATTACACTGTATCTTAAAAACTTAACAGGAAGTCAGTGGGGTTGATGCAGCACATAGCTGGAACAGCCAGAGCGTTAGTAGAGTCCTGAGTGCATTTTGTAGGAATAGGCATCCCAAATCCTGTCAAACATAAGGTTTCAACTCTTGGCAGTTGTACCAGGCAGAAGCAATATCAACTGTTACCTAGAACCCTGCTACATAATGAAAATCTGGATTAAGATAGTGTAAGAAAAATTATAAAAGTCTATAAAAACATCCCAGTTAGGTCTGTTTCCTCAGATGCAGCACCCTGATACCATCTTTGTTTATTGCATTTACAGGGAAATGGTTGGCTTGCCAGTCAATGGATAACCAAATCTTGATTTTTGGAGCTCAGAACAGATTCAGATTAAACAAAAAGAAAATTTTTAAAGGTCACATGGTAGCTGGCTATGCTTGTCAAGTGGATTTTTCACCTGATATGAGGTAAGTTTTTGTGGGAATGAAATTCGTCTTAAAACTTGCAGGTATGGACACTAAATTTCCTTTTGAATCCTCTGCAACATTCATGAATGCACAGTCATCCTATTGGCTCAGCATCAGGCAGAGCTCTCTTGCCAAGCAGAACAGAAAGTTTACTCTTAGTATCTGATAAGACTAAGAGAGGCTTCCACATCTGACTCCCATCTGTCTTTCTGCACGTGGTGTGCAGTGCAGGGTCTATTCCCACAACGTGCACTTGTCTAGAGTATCTGGGGTTTGAACTCACCCCATTCCCCCAGTTCGTAGGTCTGGTTGGGTATCCTCACTTACTGTTCAGAGAACCATCTCTTTCTTCCTGTTGGCTTAGTAATATGCCCATACATTTAGTACTGTGTGTACATAATATACCAGTTACTGTAAACCTGGGGAATAACCTCAGCAAACCCAGAGGAAAAAGCATCTATAATTTTAGAGAAACTTGTGGCGCTTTTTCTTTGGTTCCGGTAACACAGTGCAGGGTATAATCACACTGCTTAGCACATTTACCTCACAGTTGAGGAATCACCTTCTGCAGGACTTGTGTGCTCTTAGAGCACAGCATGAATGCTAATTCCTTGGTAGGTATGTTTGCAGGCTGTGTCAGATGGGAAGCTCCCTGGGGGAAGCTCTTTTCTGTTGCTCAGTTGCTACTTGTAATAGTATACAAGCAGTCTGTACACATAATACAACTTCCATTTTATTCCTGTTAATACAGCTATGTAATATCTGGAGATGCAGATGGGAAACTAAACATCTGGGACTGGAAGACAACAAAACTCTACAGCAGGTTAAAAGCACATGACAAAGTCTGCATCGGTGCCGTGTGGCATCCACACGAAACATCCAAAGTCATTACGTGTGGCTGGGATGGTCTGATTAAACTATGGGACTAAAGAGGATGCAAGTCCTGCATACATCTGAGATTAGGGTGCATTCTGCTGTGAGGGTGGGTAGACATTTGTAACACTGCAGTTCTCAGCTCACTGTATATATGCACTAAACACCAGGAAATTCAGAAGACTCAAGTGAAAGGATAAAGTTCTAAATATGGCATCTAGGAATGAGAAACTAAGCTGAGGTCATCTGAAGCATGCAGAATCATGTGCCAGTTTGTCTTGCCACTGCTTGTGCAAAACACTCTTGTAAAATAAAATAATTTTAAGAAAAACTATTTTTGTGGTTCTGGCTGTCAGAGAATTAAAGGAGAAAACCAGCAATTGTGTAACTTTCTTCCTAAGAAGAAACCTTTGGTACCTACTGCAATAGAGCTGAAAAAGATAAGCACAAATCCACTTGCTGAGATTTGCTAATTCACAGTAGAAATGAAGAATTAATTGGAATCTAGCAGTTGTCAGGTGAGCTCTATCAACTGAAGATGCCATTCATAGTCGTAGTTTCTGTCCGTAGAATCATGAGGATCGCTCCCTTTCACCTTTGCAAGTAGTCTTCATTTTCAGGGTTTTCCTTGTGATGGTTGTGTGCAGTGTGTTGGTTTTTTGTCTTCCCATATGCTATTCTGTTTCATTAAGCATGGCATATTAAAAAAAAAACTGAATGTCTCTTGTTCTGTTTGGAATAGTTTGTATTATAAGCCCCGCGAAGGTTTTTGACAATTTAATGTATATACATGTCACACTTTTTCTCTTTAAAGAACTTATTTTTAATAAACCTTTTTATAAGAAGTCTGCTTATCTTTGTTCAATTTTTCTATCTTGCAGTGTCCATATAAAATATTTCCTACCATCTGGTATTTTAATGTGCAGTTATATCAGTGTTTAGATAAACTCATTCTCTTGCAGTGTTCATTTAAAACTAAGGCAAGTTGGCAGCAGGAGAGAAAAAAAATCCTTTTGGCTCCCTGTCTGCTCTCTTTTTTGGGCACATAAAAATAAATGCATGTAGCAAGTTTTATCCCCATTGATCAGTCTTTAATTACAGTTTTGAATTACACTATGTTGTTTACTGTGAATCCAATCACTACTCATCCATTATAAAGAATAGCAAAGGAATAATTGCCTTAACTGACAGTAGGGTAGAAGCTGAGGCAAAGAATCCCACATTGTTGAGATGGAAGGAAATGGGTTGGTTGTTTTGTGTGGGGTTTGGGTTGTTTGACTGGTTGCAAGACAATTCTGGTCTTTCAAAGAGTGAGTTACACAAGTTAGGCCCTTGTGAGTGAACAGGAAGCTTAGGCATTTTTAGACCAACTCTGTAATGCTGAGCTTGAGAGTCATTCCACTGTCAGTCCATGCTGTTGTGTAACTGCACTGAGTTTACATGTTCCTGGTTACTTTCCCATCCCAGTAGCCTTGTGTGCCTGAAAAAGTCCATGCACTGTTTCCACAAGCACCATCCTGGTTGTAACTGGGTATTGCCCAGCCTTGTTCCCAGACAAGGACTGAGACAGGAAACAGTAGAGCCTGGAGAGAGAGGAAAGAGCTGGTCCAACATGTCCTGAGGACTGATCCTCTGTAGGGAGAGAAGAGGCTGTTCCTGCTTCTCTGCTCTTCACAGTGTGGGTGGGAAAGAGCTGCTGCTGTCTTGCAGAGGATGAATTTCTGATGTGCTTCTCATAGGTAAGGTTTGATTCCTGAGCTGGGAGTTGAGCTCTGGTGTGTGTTGTGTGCCGGGTGCTGCTTCAAGAGAAAGGGGGCTGGAGTAATTTGGAACGGATTTTTTCCTTCAAATACATTTCCCAAATGGATATGTGGCAGTGTGCCCTGACTGTTAACAGTTTATATGTACTGGGGAATAGGGAGGCGAGGAGGAATAGAGCAGATAGAAAATCTGTAACAGAAACTAGGAATACATTCTGGCATTTACATAAGAAACACCTTTCCCAAATGCTTAAAACCATTTAAATCATAATACACAAAATGCTTGACTCTGTTGTCGGTACTGTGTTTTTCCATGTGTCACCTACCAGGCTGAACTTTAGATATATATGTGTAAAGTAGTATATGCAAAATATAAAAATAAGTGTATAAACTCTTGTAGTAATATACTGGGTGTTACCGTTGGAGGAAAAAAAAAAAGAAATGTTTCAATCAATTCTGCTGGAGTTGATGAATTGGGATTAAATGTTTGCAGCAAGCTCAGAGTCAAAATTGCCCTAGAAACTTTCAGATAAAATCTTTTGTCCTTCACAGTTGGTCACCACATTAATCTTTTGTGGAATTTCTCACATCTGCATTGAAGCCTGCAGGGGGAATTTTTATGAGGGTAATTCCCTGTTAGGCTTGCTGATAAGCAAACTGACTGCAAAGCTCACACTGTCAGCTAGTTTGCTGTGCACATGGATAGATGTGTGTGTGAGTGTGGTGCAGGTCCAAACTTGTCTTTCCAGCAGCCACCTGGGAAGAGATTTCTTTCTGGGCTAATCACCTCAAATCATGTCCTTCTATTCCCAATTTCATGTTTCACCAGAAACTGGTCTGTTACAGGTGTTGGTCAGAGCAAGTCTAGTCTGAGACCTCTAGGCTGAACTTGGCCTATGAGCAGACAGATCCAGGGAAAAGGCAGCATTGGGAGAAAAGGGAAGAGTGCCTTTCGAGATACCCGATTAATTTTCCTCTGATGTTAGTGGAGAATGCAGCATAGTGATTCGAGCTGAAAGGAGCATCTTGGGAGGGCTGGAGGCAAGTGTGTTGCACTGCCAGGAAGGAACACAGGCAAGCTGAGCTGCAGGGCTGCTGTCACAGTATCATTATTTTGTTCCCCTTGATCATGCACCTGTAACTTTCAGAAGTGCCATGCCAATATGTTACTGATTTTATTAATACCAGTTGCTTTTACAGCGGAAGTTTTACAGGTCGGTCAACTATCTCCATCATTCTTGGAGTTCTGTCTGGGAAAATTGATAGTTTCTTTGACCTTTTGCCAGCTTTTTCTTGGACTTTTTTCATATGTGAGAGGGGGAAATAGCCCACATATCCTCGTGCATCGCTGATAAGGAGGCTGGCTGTCTTGAAGCAGATGGTCTTGACATCTGTCTTGCTCAGAGTTTATAATTGTCCCCAGTAAGATGGGGCTGCTCAGTCTTTGCCCTCATTATGAAGAACAAACATCAAAATTACTGTACATCAAGAAAAGTCCAAGATTGTCTTGTAAAAAGCCACTTTTTAGCAGCAGGCAGATGTTCAGTATGCCGTTTAACACCGTGGTCTTTAACAGCTGATTTAAACAGGGAGCCTTGCAGCTCTCACAGCCCAGTAACACGATGTACTTTCCTTCTTTCTACCAGCTGGTTATTACAAAATCCTGCTCCCGTTCACTAGAAAGACTCCATATGACAAGCAGCCTGCACGAGGGGGAACACGCGGAGCGCGGAGGAGGGAGGGGAGTTTTGCTTGGAAGACTTCTATAAACAGTTGAACCTGTACACCAGAAAAAATCAGTTGCCAGGGAGGTTGTTCCTCTGGAGACTACTTAAGGGACTTGTTACTGTAGGTTGACTTCACTAACATACACTCAAAATTCTAAGCCTCATATTTTGCAGTAAAATATGGCTTTTCTGTTAGGCTTGCTGATAAGCAAAACAGACACTACAGCTCTCTTGCAGCACTCAGAGAAAACTGCTTGTGGCAGGGCTATGTTTACAGAAGCTGCTAGCAGAATTTAAAGCTTTCAGAAACAAATTGCAATAACTTTTCAGCAGGCCATGGACCTGTAAATTCACCAGGCGCACTGGAAGTTTGTCCTCAGACCTGTTTGTTATCTTGTATGACAGAATATTGAAACTATGTTAAATGCGCTGAGCCTCCTTTTTCCCTGCTATGATTCACGCCGCTGGGGGCTGCTCAAATGAAACGTTGCTGCATTGGTCAGTAGAGTAAGAGGTTCTCATTAGGCCTTGGGGTTTTTTTGGTTAATCTGGAAGATGTCAAGGCTAACTGAGCCTGCTTCTTTGGTTTGGGAAAGGAAGACAGCAACACAAATCCTCTGGGGAGTCATTTCAGTAATAGGAACTTTATGGAGCTTCAAGACCGCTGACAGTTACCCAGACATAGTTATGGGAGCTGCAAATCTTTCCCATTCTCCCAGCATAATTGCCCCACAGTTGGTGTCTTGCTCCTCTTCCCCAGCTAAACTCTTTAATTGTGTAACAAGTCTTTATTTTTTAGGTGGAGTTTAAACTCTTGTGAAATGCTTTTAAGAGGAAAAAAAAAGAAAAATGCCCTGTCCTAGAAGAGTTGTAACAATTTAACCTCCCGCCTTAGCTTGCTCCAGGCTGATTTCCCCAAGCACCCATGGGCCTTTGCACATGGTGTTGTTTATATTTTGCTTTGGCATCCCAATACAATCTTGCTCCTTCAGCTCCTCCTCATGTACTCTACCAAACATAATCCCTTCCAATATTCCTTGGAGATAAAAAGGGAACTTGAGACTCTGAAATCATTTGTCAGGCCAGACATCTACAGGATAAAGAAGGAAGGCCCATTCCCTGGAGTATCCAAAACCACACTGAGTTTTGTCGAAAGAGCTTCCCTGCAGCAAGCTCCTTTCTCTGCCCTGGTGCTGATGCTTTGGGAGTACCTTGGGGCAGCAGAACGAGTGGGGTTTTTTTGCTTTTTGTCATTATTCCTCCAATATTAAATGAGTGGAATAACATTATGGAATATTTCTTCAGATCCTGGATTCTCCTGTTTCTTGGAGCAATTTTTCTTTCATAAAGAAGAAGCTGGAAGTAATTTCAGGGCCTCTCCTGACTGGCAAGTCAGTTTGAGAGGTCAGCGTGAGGTCAGCGTGGGGTTGTCTGGTGAAGTCCTACTCCCTGTGTCTTGGCTGCTCGTGGCTGGCATCCGTGGAGAGACACCAGTGAGGGACATGGGACCTCCTAGGGCACAGCTGCTGCTGCTGCTGCCTCAGAGGTCTGACACCAGTCAGGCACCTGTCCCCACCTGCCTGCAAGGGTAGTGGCACCCTGGGTGGTGGCTCCACTCTAGATATCTGCAGGTGGATGTAAGGGTGGGATTCGCATTGTTTGTGATTGATTCAGAAATGGAATTTCAGGTGTAGAGGGGGAAATACCAGCTGAGACACTGAAGCATTTTCATTACTTGCAGAGGTTTTGTACTGTGTATACCACTGCACTTCCCTTCAGAAAACTGCTTAAATTCAAAGATCTGTATTGGTAATACACCAAAAAGAGCAGGGACATGGTATTCACATTTGAGTCATCACTTCTAGGCAGTGCAAAGCAGGCTCCTGTTTTCCCTGTGTAAGGTGCTGCCTATCAGGATAAAGTAACACAGGCTGTCTCTGCAGAGGTCTCCTTCAGAACCAGGTAAAACTCTACATGAGGCAGGTCAAACTGCACCGTGAGCAGGGACTTCTGTTTAAGGGAAGAGGCATTCATTACTGCAGGTTGTTCCCTTCAAGAGCCAAGCTTGCTCTGCAGATGCTGCCCCTGAAAGCCAGTGGAGGGGGGCAGGTATAAATATGTCTCTGAATATAGGTCAGCTGTGAACTTCCACTGCCACTAAACCAGGTCTCTACTGACTGCAATTAAATGTCACATTGTGTTAACAAGCAGGAAAAAATCGAGAGTGATTTCCTACTGAATAACCCTGAGTATCCTTCCAAGGACAAAGGAGCGGCTAATGAAGCTCATGAAATCCAAGTTTTGTAATGAACCAGATGGTCTCAGCTGTTGAATAATTCACCAGAGAAAATGAGTGCCATTTCTTCAGGTGTGCTACTGGGTGATATGTCTTCTTGCCATCTGCCAAGAAAGGCCAAACATATGTTCCCTTTACACTTTCTTTGTTCTTTCACAGTTGAGAGGTGCTCGAAGAACAACCCTTCACAAGTCACAATGGGATCAAAGCCTGGGGCCAGAAGTGTATGGAATAAATGGCAGGTTTTGGAGTGCAGCAGGAGGTCAGACCTTTCTTTGGGCAAATTTTGGAACCTCCAAGGAAGCCAATGTGGCATTCAGAAAGGGCCCAGTTTTCCTGGAAGAGTGTGTTCTAACAAATTCCCCTCTGTGCTGCCATGGGCTCACCATGGAAAGCTCATGTTGCGGTATCAGCTGTGATACCGATTCACGTTTGAGGGGATTCACATCTGTTTCTGCTCTTCATCTTCACCAGGTCATGGGCAGCACCTGTAAGTTCTGATTCATAAACATGTGTGATTTATAAATCACTGTGAGCCTGTCTGAAAGAGAAATGCCCTCACCCCCACAAAAGGATTTGTGCAAGTAGAATTGCCCCTACCCCTGGGTCATCTCTGCAAGGATCCACTTTAGACTAAGCTGAAACATCTCCTGGTGGAGTTGTCCAACTGATGCAATAATGGCTCCCCATCAGGAACAAGAGCTGTCATTATGTCTTTGTTAGGTGGGGTTGGAACTGGTTGTGGCCACCATGAATAACCTGAGGTGGGGGCAGGAACGAGGCTCCTGAGCTGGGAGCAATGGGCTGGGGGCTCTGGAGAGCTGATGCACGTGCCTGCAGGGAGTGCCCAATGCACCTGGGGACAGCAGACCAGGAGAATGGGGGGCGAGCAGAGCTGGGCAATGCCTGTAATGGTGATGCAGAGCAGATCTGGAGCTGAGTCTGACTTCCCTCCACAGCCATGCAGTTACCAGTTTCCAGGCTGTGGCTACAAGGGCAGAATGCCCCGTACACACTGGTTTTAATGGTGCACTCTGTACTTAGACCTTGAAGAATGGGGAAGCTATGGTGCTTTCTGTGCAGGTGTGATCTGGGAAGAGTTGTGGAGTGCAACACTGGCATGTGGTTACTGCATGGAGATGATCTCTGAGCAGGTCAGTGGCAATTGTGCCTCAGTATGGCAGTGGGTAGGCACAGACGCCACACATCCCTCAGCACCAGCCTGGCCACTGCAGCAGTCAGCCAGCCCTGGCTTGTGTCCCTGGGCATGTACCCAACAGCTCAGTTCCTGTCATTAGGAGACAGGAACTGAATTCATTTAAAGGTCTGTCCCTTAGGTAAAAGAGATCAATAAAAGAGAAGGGGTAAGGGCATAGAAGCAAGACCTCAGAAAGGAAGGTTGTAACGCTGCTCTAAGAGATGTGAAGTAGAAAGGCACAGAGAGTGCATTAAATAAGCACTGTTCATTTTTTCCTATAATATCACATAACTGCCTCCAGAATGATAAATGGCTTTTATCTTCCCTGTATTAGAGATAAGGTTTTCTTTAAAATTACCATAGTTATTGGAATCTTTTTTGTCAAAGACGTATTTGCTGTAACCTGAAGTGTTCCTGACACTACCTGGCAATCCCAAGCAAGAGATTAGCTGAGGGTTTATTAAACTCCCTTACTAACCAAAGAACCAGGATGGACCTCTACTCCACTTCTGTAATTTGCATATCACCATTTTTACTTCAGGGAAATAAACTATGGAAGATGTACATACCTTTTGAATTTTAACATTTGAGAGAGGCCATGTAATTTATTTTTTAACCTCTATCTGTTGGTTTCTTAAACAAATGATAATAAGCTACTAGGCTACTTACTCTAAGACTAGTTAGGAGAAAAAACCTGTACAATGCTAGAGCCCATACATTTATACTTTATTAATAAATCAGGACTGGCAGCTGGACTTTTGCCACCCCATTATTTGAAAAATAGGAGTTGAGCCATTCTGCAGTGCAGTGAGCGTGGCCATTCCAACATGCCAGATATTAGTTTAGGAAACCCTGGCAGCCTCTTGCATTTTGATGAATCACCTCATGGCTCTGCATCATTAAACAACTTCAGTACTTCATGTATGAGGGCTGTAGCAAGGTGGCTGTCACAGAGAAGGAATTTCTTACTCATTTTTCAGAGGTTGTGGATCTCTTGGTTTGTGCATTACCTGGCTCAGGGATGGCAATAGGTAGCTCAGCCCTGAGGAAAGTGCTTTGCCCAATGTCTTGGACATGGGGAATTCAATGCATCTGCATCAGGTAATCTTGATTTTGATGCAGAGCTGAGGACATGGTGGGCACTCTCAGTGCCCTGCTCTGGGTGTCTGCAAAGCCCTGGTCCAGGTGGGACATGTAGGAGCAGAAACAGGAGCTACTTTTATAGAATCATAGAATATCTCAAATTGGAAGGGACCCAGTAAGGATCATCAAGACCAACTCACTGCTCCTCACAGGACCTAAAACTAAACCAAGTTACTAAGAGAGCCATCCAGAGATTCCCTGAACTCTGACATGGTTGGTTCCATGACCACTTCCCTAGGAAGCCTGTTCCAGTGACTGGCCACCTTCTGCGTGAAGAACCTTTTCCTAAAACCCAACCTGAACCTCCCCTGACACAGTTTCATTCAATTTTTTCATGTCCTGTCACTGGTCACTGGAGAGAGGAGATCAGCATCTCCCCCTTCACCACCTCCCTTGAGGAAGTTGTAGACTTGAAGAAGTCGAAAACCAAAGGCAGTTAAAAAGTCCCCATATCAAATATATGAAAGTGGTGACATCTTGTATTTTAATGCAAAGTTTAATGTCAAAATTCATCTAAAGATAAGAAAAAACCCTACCTGCTATATGTTTTTTAGCTTCCCCCATTCCTTAGCTCCTTGGGGAGTGTCAAAGGCTCCCAGGGGCACTGCAGACAATTCACATTCCAGCCTGCTGAGCCCCAGCACAGCTGCCATCCAGGGCACCTGCCTGAGCCACCACCTCTGCCAGCATCAGTGCAGATCCAGTGTTTCGCCTCCTCATGCCCGGGAGAGGCAAGGTGGTGAGGAGGTGGCAGGCATCCAGGCACAGCACTGGAAAAGGCACCAGGAATTGTTCAACAAAACCCCAAAAGGAACAAAAAAGACCAGGTTTCACTTTCATCTGTTACATGTATCTCACTAGATGAAAAACCACTTGCTGCAGCCATTGCAAGAGTAATTTCAACCAAGCTGTTCTTTGAGCAGATGAACTAGGGATGCCCTGTCTTCTGTGGCTGAAGGCTCTCGAGGGTGAGGAGGGCGAGTGCTAGCTTAAAAAACCAAAGTCAGGGCACTCAGAAGCTGCTCAAAGAAGTAGGTAGAAATTTAGTTTGGTGGTGATTTCTGTCTCTGCCAAATTCAGCTGAAATTTGCCAGTGGGTTCAAGAATATACTGTTCTTGCCTAAAATTTGTTCTGTAGGAAACAAGGCCAAAGTAAAGAAGGTACAAATCAAAGATGATCACTTTACAGAGAATTAACACTTGACACTTTCTTAAAAAGACACCTTGTCACAAGCACTCTCCTGCCCAAGGGCTGGCACAGCTCAGCCAGCAGAGCTTCCCAGGGCAGCCCCAGAGGGATGCCCTCCTTGCTGGCATGCTCAAACATGGGCCAGCCTGGAAAAACCATGCTCTTATCTCCCCCAGACAAACCTTTACAGAAACCTCTGTCCTCTGGGACAATGTACCCACTGGCAAATATATTGCTATACAAATCTGCACCATATATCTTCTCCTGGTGCCAGTTCTTTTGACAACATATAAATATAAAAGCCAGTCCATTTTGCTAGCAGTCACTGCGTGCATATTTAGCAACTTTAGCCAGTGACGCCAAAATCCTCTTCAATAACGCTACGGGCCCAGATGGCTCGCAGTCACACATCATAAATTCCTTTCTGCTATTTCCATCTTGTATTTACCCAGCTCAGTGTGTAACAGCTACTGGCGTTGAAAGCTTCCTTTTTCAGAAACATCTGTGGTTTTGATAAGTCTTTGTAGGTATGGAAAAGCCTGAAGTCCTTCAGCTCCAGTTCCCGGAGCAGACTGTACCAGTACCGCACCACGGTGCTGTCATTGCCACTGACCTCAAACCCAGGCCAGTGCATGTGCACCTCAAAGACCAGCTGTCCTATCTGCTCAACAACATCTTCCAGGATCAGGTTTTCCAAAATTTTCCACTCGGCGCTCTCCACGTCTGCCTTGAGGACATCGATCTGCAACAAAAGCACCATTACTATGTGAAAATGAAAATTTTGCAATTATAGTAACATCTCAGGCCAAGGTTGACCATTTTTAAATACACATAGTTATTCATTTTGTACTAAAAAAATAAATTAAAAAGTCTCAGAGGACTAACACAGGCAGTACATGATGTTTCACACTTGACTCTTCACATCCCTTTTCCTCCTGCCTCCAACTCCTGGTTGGAAAAGCTACATATTCCAAGCTCCTCCTACAACCAAAGCATGTTACTGGTTCCTTCACAATTCTTGGGTGGCATCACAGCTATGAAAAAAGAAACAGATCCGAACGACAGACCCAAACCTATTAACAGTGATTACCTGCACCATAGTTGAGTGGGGTGCTCGTGAGCCACATGCTACATGCACCACACAAGTGCAAGAGAAGACCAAAAGCAAAAAATGAACACTGAGCAGCTCAGGCCACCAGCTGCCCTTGGCCAAGCTGCTGGCTGAAGCTTTTGCAGGCGTCACTACAGATGCTGAGAGAGGAGGACCAAAACAAAAAATAATTATGCAAAGAGTCTACAGGATTTTAAGGGCAGCTTCTCCAAAGAAAAAGGCATAGCAGAAAAGAGTACATCAAGGTATTTGAAGGGAATAACAGATCTAACAGAAAAGTGCCCTGTTTTAGTTTTAGACCATTGTTTAATTTTGTAGTGAGCTATCCAGCAATCCAATTTCGCATAGCCCAACGCAACTTTGCTTGGTGGGTTGACTTTGCTTGGAGATTAGCTGGGGGAGGCAAGCTGTATGTTTTAACCAAAAAAAGAGCATTTCATCACCATTTCACATCTGGTAGAAAGCGATGATCACAGTGCAGCAGTGGTCACAAGCTGCAGAGCTCAGCTTGTTTTTGAGTCTGGCAGGGGAAAGTCCCACACCCTGAGAGTAGGGTTTGCCTATGCCAGTTCCACCTGAGCTGATGCTTCTGCTCATCTGCTCACACTCAAGATGGGTTTGAAGTGGAAAACTGAAGACTTTGTTTAGTCAAAAATACTTAAAAAAACCAAAGAAACCCCAAGAACCTAAAAATCAAACCAAGCAAAAAAAAAAAAACCACAACCAACAAAACCCCCAGATTCTCTCTGGCAATCTGCCCTAACCATTGTGGCAGTATCAAAAAAGGCACCTGGGCAGGTACAGGAGAGAAATTTGGGCAGGTAATGTAAAAGCATTGCCAATGCCACTGTTTTCCTAAGCTGCCCCATCCCAGGGCGCCTGGCTGGTGTCATGCCATGCCCCATCCATGGGGTTCACAGACCCCTCTGCCCTGGGCACAGGGCAGGGGTTGTGCTGCGAGCACGTCTCCAGTACAACCAGAGCTGTGCTTTGCATGGCCCACAGCCAAGAAACCGCAGGGCCATGGCAAGGGGTGGCCGCATCTACCTTCTGCTGTTCCGTGGATGGCTGACTGGAGACACCAGGGACTGAGGTGCTGAGCTGCAGCCCTCCTCAGGGGCTGTGCCCCAGCACTATGGACAGGCATGACATGGCAGGAATCTGTAGGTGCTGGACACTTGCCCGTTCTGGTCTCCATCTGTAAAACAAGGGTGCTAATCACTGAACACCCTCTGCAGAGTGCAGGGGTTGAGCACGTGAAGGGCCAGCGAGACTTGGGTGGAACAAGCTGTAAAACAGCTGAAAACAAAACACTGCATTTTCAGAGCAGGACTTGAATGAGGTCCATGGTCACAGACCGAATCATAATAAGCCAAGCCACCGCTTGTCTGCTCATTAAGGAGGCATTGTGCCTCCTTCACACTGTAGGAGGCAGGGGGCCAGTGGAAAATGACCGAGGGATTATGGAATTAAAGCCCATATTGTGGTATGTCCACATGGGGAGCAGAAAGGAAGGTTGCACAGACAACCTTAGCTCTGGTATTTCCTAACTTGCCTCTCCAACAAAGAGCCTGTCAGTCTGTCCGTCTGCGGGTCAGTGAAACAGTTGAACACAGCGCTCCTTTGGGTTCAAGGGGAGGCTGAATGTAAATGATGCAGCTCATGACATTTCAGGGGAGAACTACATCATGGCTGAGCGCACTTGTTTTCCTTCATACATTTAAATGGGTTATTTATTTTGCAAATACCAACTCATATCTCTACCTGTAATGCAGTTTTGCAGGCAGTTGGTTCCATGTAGGTGCAATTGCCACAGGACCACACTGCTGCACTTAACAAACCACAGATTTTTATCTCTGGGAGACTTACGTAACTTTGAAAGCAGACAAATTATTCAAACCCTTTTTTTTTCTTGGGGGGAGGGGATGGATGGATAGGGGAAGAAATGTTTCTAGGTGTTTGTTTTCCCATGATCTTACTTTATGGCATCAGTAGGACATCTTTTTCCCATCGTAATGTTTCCAGTCCTCCTCCAGGTTTGTTTGTTTTTCTCTTGTGACACTAACTGCTGCTCTGGCTGCTCAGCAGGCACTCTGCATGCTCTGTGCTGCATTTGCAAAACTGATCTGAAAAGTGGCTGCTAACCAATGTTTCAGTAGGAGAAAATGAGTTACCATCATAACAGCTTGAACACATAACGAAATGACCAGGAAATAGTGGGGATGTGCTGCATACACAAATGAGAGGCTCTTTGTTGCTCTCAGTGCCCTGCACTGCTCAGAAGCCCGGAGGGAAGAAAGTACCTGTCTCAACCCACCAACCTTTGTCACTGCCTTCCAAGCAAGGTGTCCCTCTCTGCCCACAGTCTCCATTTCATTCCATGGATAGTGCAAAATGAATGACAGAACAGCTCCGTTTCAGAGTATCTGAGCAAATTTACAAGCATCCTGCTGACACCAAATGCAAGTTTTGTGATGATTAGACAGCTCAGGAGATATTTACCATCGGTGATAAGCAGCGCGCTACCAATAAGAAATGCACTACCCCCTTCCAGTTGCCTTGATCCAAAGTGCCAGTGAAAGGATTAGTGGACAAATCTATAAATTTAGAGCTCTAATTGACCTGGGAGCCCAGCTGGAATCTGCTGCTGTGAATAAATCCTGGAGGGCAAAGATCTACAGTGCCTGAAGGTAAAGTATGACAGTGAGTTTTAAGCACTCACAAAGGCTGGTTCCTCTTATCTTCCACAAATCCTCTTATCCTCCATGAACTAACTGGTTATCACAGAAAAGTAAAAAACGTGGATTTTTGAATGTTTTCTCAGCTTAGCTCCCTTGAAAAAGCACTGCAGCATTGTACCACTTCCACTTGGAGAAAAAATAAAAAGGGGGCCATGCTCATGCACAACCAAGCATATAAAACAGCTGAAGAAATTGTGGTTTAGTTAGTGAAGGTCAGCACATACTGTATGAAGGCTCATTTCTTCTTTTTAGGGTAATGACTTGTTACAAGTGTGCATCATTTCCTAAAGCAGAGATCTGAGCTCTGTTTGCCTTGATCGCTTTTGAAATACCAGGGTTAACGGGGATTTCAGGCTCTGTGCTGCCCCATGGGCATCATTTAAAGCTCCCCATGGAGAAGAGTCAATTGAGAGTGAGTAGCTGGAGGAAGCAATTTAGCTGTATTACTTCCAGCATGAGCTCAGCATGTGGAAGTGGAAGCCAGGAAAGGCAAAACCAGCAAATGCAGGTCAGGTACAGAGGATCCCTCCAGTTCTCTGGGAGCAGGTCTGCAGTGTAAGCTTGGGAGCAGGAAGAGGAGAGCTGGTTACAGCTTTCAGGAACAGGGACAGACCTTACAACCACCCCAGCCTCCTGAACTGCAGGGCTGCTCTCACACTTCAAGAGAAAAATATTCCTTTGCTCTGGCTCCCTGTGATACCAGGTTACCATTTTGATATCAGCTGTAAAGCAAGAAAAAATCTGCTAACTTATGCATCAGTTTTCCCCTCTCCACCTAAGTACAATTCTCTATTCTCAGAAAACAAAACTCTAGCAAAAGTTGTTTAATTTACATTTTGATAGCACATCTTTGCAGGTAACAGCAGGTTCTTGGGTGTGCTTTGTCTAAATGTAACTTCCCTCTTATCCTTTTCTCCTATGCAGATTTTCAGCAAGATACTTTCCTCATTTTCTTTCCTCTCAAAATGCATCCACAGCCCATCCTCACCAGCAGGAGATGGCTTGGATATAAAGTCCCTTTCATTGCCTCTTATTCTGAGCAAAGGCTGTAATTGATGGCAGACAGGATGCCACATAGCCTAATAGCAAATTACACTCCCAGCAGCTTGTGACTGTCTCTTCCCATGCTCCCTGTGATCGGTGGGAGGGGAAAATATCCTGCCTCTCTCTCTGAGCCATCCACCGGGGAGACCAGGACTGCTGGGGGCCTGGCCAGAGCAACACAGACACTGACATCAGGAGAAGAGTCAATCACCACTGATCAGTGATGTACAGCTCCAATCGGCAGCACTTCTCTTTCAAATTACTTCCCTTCCTTCCTGCTCACATTTACACCTCTCTGTGGTGGTCTGTACAGCCAGTTTCAAATTGGCTCTGGAACAAATGTGCCATTTGAGATTATTCACTCCCAGTGTGACAGGTCGGGCACATCTTCAAGAATCTGCTTAAGGCATCCAAGTCACAAGGACGATTTGCGCAGTTGGGTGCTCACAGGGTCTTTGGTCTTTTTTTACAGTAAAGCAACAGCCCAGTTGAAGTTACTCATACAATATACACATCACTGAAACAGAAAACCTGCAGTGAGGGCAGGCAAGCTTCCTTCCTCTGCTCTCACCACTGATTCTCCACAGCCTTGCAAGTGACAGTCTTTTCTCCCAGCTCTGGTGATGTATTTCCATGAATGCATTACACAGCAGGAGCAGGATATTAAGTAATACTATGTTTACCACTTAAATCAGAGAAAATGTTTCAAAATCATATTAAAAAAAACGTATTTAACTTTCTCACAGCCAACTGTCAGTATAGCAACAGCTTGCCATATGCAGTAATGGCCCCAGACAAATGCACCCATCCAGAAAGCAAACCCAGCACATGCAGGAGGCATCGATCTCAGCGGCGCGCTCAGGAGCACTACGAGCACTTTGCCTGTGCTCTTCCATGGGGAACTGTTCCTAGGAAAGATCCATGCAGGCACCCCAAGTATCTCCTTCCCACAGCTTCAGAGCCCAGGTCTGCGGGCAGCCTGGCACTTTATTTCCCCAGTTCTTCCTTTGGTCTCTGATGCCGAGACATCTCCCATGTACTCTCTCCATCTAGAAACAATTTCTCTCTGAGGACCCATTACAGAATAAAAGATACATAGACCCCCTCCAGCCCAGTTAACTGGACCAGTTAAGCAATGCCTCTTACTCCAGTGGACAGGCAGAGAAGAAGAGGCCTTTTAGTTGGCAGAAGGCTCCTTTTAACAACACTTTACCAATGGACAAGTAATCTCTGGACAAACAACCCTCAGCTGATTTACAAGATCAGCATGGCCTGAAATCCTTTCTCCCTGGCTGCATTTGGTCAGGAGGTCAGAGGTTTTCACCTGTAGGCTTCTGTCACCACAAACATCATTCTTTGTCATGGGACCAGTTCTTGGCATCATTCCCATCCCAACTCATGCTGGGCACTGGACTAGTCAGAGACAGCAGCTCACTTGTTAATCATCTTCTGGTCAAAATAATACAGATCTCCAAGCCTGAATTGGTTTTCAGACAGGTTTGATGGGTTTAACTAGCTCTACACTATAATGATCTTAAAGCCAGACATCTTGTCTAGCTTGCTACCCAGCAAGACCAAGGTTCCTGTACAGTGACCCAGAGAATAGATTCTACAAGCTCTCTGCATGGAGAAGGCACACACTGTACATAGACATGGCTGAGGGAGAAGACCTTCCCCTCACAAGAAAAACTGAGCATCAAAGATCTTTGTTCCCCATTTCTTTAAACTGAGACCAGTCTCCAGAGCAGGCAACAGGAACCTCACCACCAGCGGAAGCCTCAAAATGAGGCTTCCTCAGAGGAAATGGTAAAAGTCACTGTGAGGACATAAGCCCTCAAACAGTGACCTCCTCACCTACTCCGAGTGGAAGCAGCTCACAAGTGTGCATCTCTGCTCAGAAACACTGTGCTCCCTGTCACCTTTTCCAGTTTGCATGGCTCTCCTGTTGTACACTAGAAGATGAAAACAACCCGGTCCCCTCACCTGGCCCTTCAATCCAATGGCTACACTGCCCAAGTAGAAAAATCCCACAAGGGATCTGCAGAAACCCTGACTTTAAATTATTTAACAGCCTGATCAGCTGCAAAAGCTCTTCTTGCCAATGCCCATGCTGCACACAGACATTTTAAATACTGCATGTACTCCTCCAGCAGCCAAGCTGGAAGCGCAGCCACTCAGTGCGCAGCCCTGGCTGAGCGCACTAGTCACTTTGCAAAACGCACATTCAGCCATCTAATCTTGCAGGAGATGTCCTGCTGCCCACTACCCCCACAAAGGGGGGTAAACCCTTTCATTTCTGTTCTTTTGATCTTCTCTGCCAGACGCTGCTGGATGCCTTTGGGAACGGATATTTACTCAAAAGAATAAACGGTGTAAGCGAGACCCTCAAGTCCCTTCATTAGAGGGGAACAAACATTTGCAGTCTGTTTGTGCTGCCCCAGCACCAAGCGTGGATGGTGGGACACAGCTCCATGCTTGCAAAAAGCCACATTATCCTAGTCTGGCTAAAGGTGAAAGCCAGCAGCGGTAGGACAAGCACATTGAGGGGGGATGAGGGGGCCATTGGCACAGGAGGCTCGCAATAGAAGGCAAAGGGTGAAGCAGCAATTGACTCCAAAGCCCTGAGGAGCAAGACCTGCAAGTGTGTGCATGCAGAGCAAGGGACAGAGGGCTTAGGCTACTGTAAAATAGTCATTCAGAGTAAAGAGCATTTTGGCTGCAAGACCTTCTATGGTTTATTAACACAGTGCCCGTGGGGGCCTTCAAAATGTGAGTGATTGAAGAAAGGGATCAGAGTCTCATTTCAAAACATGTCCACCACACCTGAAAGAACATCTCTCGCAGGATGAGAATCTGCAGCCCTGCTATATCCAAGTAGCTCCAGTTAAATCTGGTGGAGGACTTGGTTCCCATCGGCACTTCCCAAAACAATAAAGTCCTTTGAGACTACAGCCCTCCATGGGGACCTATTTGTTTCCTTCCATTTCTGGTCCAAGGTGCCAACCTGCCACCCTTTTGCTTCACTATTTGTCCACCCTGCTATTCACCTGCAACCATGACAAGAAGAAACCTGCATGTACATTCCTGAAAACATGAATAAAAAAACACCACAAAATGCTTGCACAACTCAGATTTCGTCTGGGACAAGCATTCAAGAGGGGCAGAAGGAGCTGCTAAATCTTTGACCTCTGGATTTCAAATTTTTGAGAATGGAGGGATACCTTAAATTGCTGTCAGATCAAAAGCAAGACCAGAAAGGATACAGACACTAAGGTGAAAATATTTAAACAAGATATGGCCAATTCCAATGACAAGAATTTGTAAACCGTGACAGAAGGAGAGACAAATGTGAGGAGAAAAAAAAGTACATCTTTTTAGAAAGCTGTCAGGTGCTCTGGATAGGGCATTTATCTAAAGAGCTTGTTAATGTCAACAACACTGAGAAATTTTGAGAAAGATGGCTAGTGGAGAAAAACCAGGATGCTTATAGAAAGGGGTTGATCTCAATTCTCATTAAACCCATGCCATGTTATGGACCACCACCCTGATCAGATATTCAGAACCTCAGCCAAATTAAAACCGTAAGATTCACATTGCTGTGTTTAAGCCAGTGTTAGCGGCTTGAGGAGCTGGGGAATGTGCATACAGGTCTGTGCTCAGCAGGTGCCCTGCATCTGGTAGCACCTTGTGAAGCAGGGCAGGTGTCCCAGGCTCCTGCCGAGCTCCAGGTTTGGCAGGAGGAGGGAACCAAGACTGACTGGTTTCTTACAGCAGCAGCACAGCAATGCTGACTCCATGGTGCCTGCAGCAAGTGCCGTGCTCCTCTGAATGCAACTCTTTGACACTGAAATAGTCAAATAGGAAGGTGGAATTGAACACTGCTTGCACAGCCCTCTAGCAAAGCTGGGGGAAAGCAGATTTTTATTACCTGATTTTTTTCTGAAAGGTCTTAACAACCACAACAAAGGCAACAAAAAAAAGGAAAATAAAACCCTAAAAAGAATTGTCCTTCCCTTCTAATTTTTAGCAGACAATAATATGCTTTGAAAGTGCCTATATTTTTTTTTGAAAGATGACCTGAATAAGTTCTGCTTCAACAGCGCAATACTTCAACTCTTTCATTACAATTCAGGCATTGCACTAGGCCTTTTCCTAGGGGAAGAAAAGGCTCTGGATTGCACCATATTCAGCCAATGGCATCATTAAAAAGATCTTTCTTCCATGCCTGACAATTGCATACTAAACAGCACCTTCAGGTCACTCCCTAGAAATACCAATATTCTTAACAATGTCTTGAGAAGTGCTCCTGGTGGAGAGAATTTAAATGAGGCGAAAGGAGATGTAAGGGACCAAGACAAAATCCTGTAAACGAAAGTACATGAGGCACTTTGTGCACACAACACCAAGAGCAAGAGCTGGTGAGCAGTAAATAAAAAAAAAGATCTTTGCTTCAAGAAACATGAGGTTGTCAAGCCCATTTTCACTTGCAGCCAAACTCTTCAATCTACTTACAGTTAAAATACTTTAGGCAGCAGCAGCCCCAGCTGACTAAGCAAATACAGAGCTATCGCCACCTTGATTTCATTATCCCTAAAATGAAAAAATATAGACATCCAGGAAAGAAACACTGTGTGCCAAGAGCTTGTAGATTACTCAGGGGCAACTATTACAAGGCTACAGAAGGCAGCATTTCCAACTGCACCTGGAAACCTCTGCACTAGTTTGATTGCCTCTTTTCAGCAAGTGGAGTAAGATTTGCCAGCTCTCTGAGAGATCCCCAAACGAAAGGTTCACACATGGCACCAGTTAGTGCTCAAACTGCAGCAATATCTGCCCTTGAATGAGACAAACTGCACCATAACAGTTTAGCTTGAGTCTATAAGGACATCAACAGCTATCTCAAATGTAGAAATTTAAGTTAATGGAGGTGAGTTTCGTGCTCCTCCATCCTGTGGCAGGTCATTTATTTAGACTATAAGCTCTAAATGCTATGGTATTGCATCTGCCTGGTGCAAAAGGGTGCAGTACTAAAATGGGACTTCTCTGTGCAGAATTACTCCTTCTGCAAATAGGTCATGACCAGCCATTTACACTGTATAAAAAATCAGTGTTCTGGGACAAAACCCTTTCTACTGTGCCATTCAGAAACTGATATAACAAGGAGACAGTCTGATGAGTCACAAAAAAGCAAACAAGATGATAAGCAGTAACAGTGCAGACATTTGCAGAGGACAGTCAGGACATTTCCAGGAAGAAGGCAGTCACAGCCTGAGCCTTAGCAGTGACACCATTGGGACTTCTGAATAGCACTGATTGCTGATGCTCCAGCTGCAGGAGGGGCAACACAACACAAATAAGATGTTTCAGGAAATAGAGGCTCTCTCACATTGGAGAAATCTTAGAAAGGCCAGTATGATCACCCTACATACGCAAAGGCTGTTCTTCACGGCTATATGTGAATGGTAAATAACAGCTGCAGAAAAAGGGCCACTTAAGCCTAAAGACCATTGATTGCACAAGAAAAATTGGATGTGAAAAAAATGAGGCTAAAAATCAGATGAAGGGTGGGTTTTTTCCTCCTAAAACCGAGATTTTGGAAAAACCCCAAATAAGCATAAAAAACAAAGAAAAAATTAGGCCTTTCAAGACAGAATCCCAAACCTTTACTTCAGGATTTGTGATGCAACAATTCAAAAGACCTGGTCTCATTTTTTCTTTCTGACACGAAGCCACATGTAGCAGAGCAGATCTGAACTTGTGCCTCCACTCCGGCTGTTGCCCGGCTGCAGCAGCAACAGCAACAAGGACTCATATCTCTGCAAGAGCTCCTGGGCCTCTGAGCTCCTGGCTTCTCACCTTGAGCTCAGGATTCCACATCAGGACCAGTCTGCAGGTGCTCATCAGCTGGTACTGAGGTCCTGCTGTGAGTTAAGATGACAGCTGAGCTGAATGTGGCTCCCACACACCCAGCTAGGACACAGCAGCCCCTCAGTGAACACAACTCACACTAAGCAACCCCCAGGCTCCCTGGGCAATACCTAAGGCTAGCCTTGCAAGGGATAACCAAAGTTAAATGATTTTGTCTAGGCAGGGTCAAGAATTCAAAAGCCTGTTCTGGCCCCTACAGCCCTAAGGTATGCATAGTAAAGAGTAATTACACGGATTGCATCGCTGAAAAACTTGAACACGGCCATTTCCCAACCTGAAGAGTTTATTTTTTGTTTTGTTAATAAAATCACCGTGCACAACTAAGCTGCTATACATTTTCTCTGGACTTTTATTTTATATCTATTTGTGTACTTCCAACAGAGCTGATTTTAAGCAAAAAATGGTAAATCTTTTCTTTAATACTTGTCCTTTCACATCAGCCTTCACAAAACTGGAAGTGTAGCATGAAATAAATTCTATTGTATCTACTTGAGGAGAAGAGCAAGTGATAAATTACTTGCCTAGGAGGAGATGATGTTATTAATCAAAATGACTTCACGGTGTAGTGTTTTGAAGTTGTGTTGAGTATTAAATAACAGGTGAAGGGAAGGAGGTTTTTCCTTTTGAAATCCTAAATTGAAGCCTATTCAATAAAACAAAGCAAAATTAGCCAAGTTGTTAAAGAAAAAAATAATGTTCATGAAGAGAGAGTGTAAATTAAAGCCTTCAAATCAAAATCAGGATGTAAAGATTGCTTTGCATTTATTTTCATAATGAACAAAGACACAGTTTGGTCTCTTACACAATTGGAGATAACTTGAATAGCAGGAATTGAACACAGCTCTGCTGTCCCCTAAAGTTACAGCTGTGAGTACTTCATGATTAAATTAAGGTTTTACTTTGCATTCTCAGATTCTCCTTTCCAGATTAATTTGTTTTACAAGAAACAATTTCATCCACTGCTGAGCCATACTGCCAAGGAATGCAATCTCATAGCACTTACTGAGGGCACAACAAGAGACTTGTCCTACAGAGCTCCAGAGGGAGGAAAACTATTACTGAAATAAGAATTTGCATGTGTGACCACACATGCCCATTCGGGACAGCATGAACTCTTGCTTGTTTCTGCTGCTCAGGGCCTTTCTGTCAAAGGTTTTTAATTGTGCTTCACAGCACAATCTTTGGAATACAGAACACACATAGTAGCTTGGTTTGAATTTCTGGTTAAGGGTTAGGTTTTTTTGAAGAGGAGATAAGAGTGGGAAGAGTAAGCTCACATTTCAATATGGTCTTTCCCTTACAGTTTTATTCTATACTAAAATCTAGACTACATAGCAACCTTCTGAGGATGATACCATAAACAACAACAGTCTATACTGAGACTAGATGAAGGGTTCATTTGGACAGATAACTTAGCCCCCCTGCAGCTGAAATTAAGTCTGATGATCCCCTTGCAAGACCATGGAACTGGCTGTGACAGGTCCAGAACAGCACTGGGATATATACTTGAAACTGTCTCCCACAGAAACTTGCATCCCAGCCAGGACATTACAGTCTGGATGAGCAGTGGTTAGTGGATTGTACTCTGCCTGGAGGTCAGTTACAGGCCGAGTGCCACAGGGCCTACACCAGGATTCATCTTGTTCCACACCTTTACCATCAACTAGAGGAGGTGTCACCTGGCACTCCTGCCGTGTTTATGGATGACACCAAATTGGCAGGACCAGCCAATAAAGACATGTTAGACAATAAAGACACGTTAGACCCCTGCTCTGGACCCAGACAGGCTGGAAGGATGAGCTGACAGGAACCTGATGAAATTCAAAGTCCTGCACCTGAGGAGGAAGGACTGCCTGCAGTGATACCAGCTGGGGGCTGCCTGCCTGCCTGGCTGGGGAGCAGCTTGGCAGAAAGGGCCTGGGGATCATGGTGCAAAGAAGACCAACAGCATCCTAGCAGGAGCACAGTCCACAGAGCAAGGAATGTGATTATCTTGCTGAACTTGGCACTTGGAAGAGTGCATCTAGATACTACATCTAGTTTTTGTTCCCACAACACAAGACACATGATAATAAACTGAGGTGAGGTCAGGTGGGAGCCACCAAGGTGGCTGCAAGGAGAAAGTGGGGGAATGGGGCTTTTTCAGCTTAGGCAGGAGATGCTTTGTTGGGAGGAAAAACATCAGCCTGTAGAGATCACAAAGAGGTCATCAAGACAGTGGGGACAGGCTCTTCAGCAGTGCATAGAAGTAGGACAAGAGACTACAGACATGAATTTAAATCAGGGACTTTCAGACTGGATATAAGGAGAAACATTTTCATGATTAGAACAGTCCAGCAGGACAACAGCTGACCCAGAGAAGCTGGGCA
Source organism: Corvus brachyrhynchos (assembly GCF_000691975.1). Lineage (NCBI taxonomy): Eukaryota > Metazoa > Chordata > Aves > Passeriformes > Corvidae > Corvus > Corvus brachyrhynchos. The sequence continues at coordinate 7,898,455 of NW_008239110.1, forward strand.
GTCTCTATTCTAGAGAAAACTCAGTGTTTTTCAAGACCAGAATGGATACAGCCTTGAACAACCTGGTCTGACTACACAGCTGGCCTTGCTTTGAGCAGAGGACTGAACCACAAGCCATTCAAGGTCCCTTCTGACTTAATTATCCAACAACTCTGTAGGAAGGAAGCTCGCCATTCACCTATCACTAATCCATGGGAAACACCAGCACTGTAGCATCCTCACCCCAGTAGGTAATTAGAGAATAGGAAAGTGAAAGGTTTCATGAAGTTGAACACCACTGCCATAAGAAAGAGAATCTTGGGCCCTCAGTGGCTTTCTCCCTTTTCCCCCACTGTTCATCAAGAATGCACTACAGAGTGTGCATGCTCAGCAAAAGAATTGAGGGCAGCGGGAGGGGAACACAGGATGACCAAGATCAATTTTTACATCTTCATCCTTTCCTGTGGCTGATAAAATACTACTCTTCTCAGAAGATACACCAGTAAATTTTCAGTTTAGATCTGTATACCAGGAAATAAGACTCCCATGATATCCTTTGGAGATTATTCCAGAGCTTAAGAGATTTCACACTCTAGGAGTTCCCAAATATATTCTGACTACATGTTTCCTTCGTCAGCCACATCTTAATATAGTACTAGATAAGTCCTCTGCCTCCAGGATATTTACACTCAGAGAACTGAGGGCTGTTTTGCCACATAGCCAGTTAGAAAGATCAAGCTCTTTTAATCTTTTCTCACATCCTCTCTGACACCAAAAAGTGTTTGTATTTCTTGCCAAAATATCGGGATGGGTTTCCCTTGTGTGGATGAGGTCCCAGTACTGTCTGCAGAACAGCAGGTGTGCTCTCATCTGAGTCAGGGTGTAAACAAGCCCATCCAAGTTCTTTGATTCTCTTGCACACAAAACCCCCAAACTTCAAGTTTTCTTTTCAATAATACAACAGCAAGAACTCCAGGAGGTCTTGTCTGTGCTGACTTCATCAGCCTGATTTTCTAACATCAGTGGAAATAGTTTCAGTCACTTGTAGGGTCTTGGATCAAGTCCCAAATCTTAAAGAATAAAAGCATGGATAAAATGAGGCATTAACTTCAAATGCAGCTGCCTGGAATTCCTGCCTTGAAGTGGGAACGCAACAACATTGAGGGTAGGCGGAAGGGTTTTTTAAATTAAAAATGGGATGAAGAGCACGTTTTCATTTTCTAATTGAAAGAAAGTGCTTCGGAAAATATTCTGTGAAACTGTTTTGAATTAACTTATTTATTCAGTTGAGGGAACATTCCACTCACATTCACCAGAAGAATGATGTCTCCACGCAATACACAACTTCTCAGGCTGCCTTCCTTCTAAGTTAAAGAAAACCTAAACAGAACAGTGTGAGGACAGTCAGCCCACTCAGGTATTTCACAAATATAAAGCACCAGAAAGTTGCAGAGTGTGTAACACCTTTATCCTCACTGGGAGGAAGTCAGCTCCTGACTTCACTAAGCCCTAGCTTTGCACAGGGGAGCTTCCCAAATGCTACCAGAGCAAGAGGCTGTGTACACTGTTCATAATGCACCAAAACACTTAACCAAATCCCATGTCCTATGTACACAGCTAGCGGAAAGCCTGGTTGCATGTGTTATGTGTGCATTATGTTTCTTGGCTGCCATCCAGCCTACTGTTTTCATGTCAGAAAGTTACACACTCAGAATTCTCCCTGACATCCTGCTCATTCACAGGTGTTACACCACTCTGTTTTACCATGATAACCTGAGACTGATCTCAGCAGGTCTGATATATCACAAGACTTGTACACTTTTTCTGGATAGGGTCATCAATTTTTTGCTGTGTGACTAATTCTTCTAAAATCAAAACAGTGCAAGGCACACATCAAAGAAAAGCCATCTCTCTATCTCCCCAGATGTTTCACTAATGCACAGCCTACTACAGTTACAGCATGTATTGGAAGAAGAAAAAGGCTCCCTTTCTCTGCTCTTATCTTCAGAATGTTCCAATCAGTAGAGCTGAACCAAAAGAAAATATTTTTAAAAAGTAAAAAGTGAACTGAAAAGGACATCTTGCATTTTTAAATAACAAGCCAAACAAACATTGCACTGTTTGTTTTGCAAATCGTACAGAAGAGCTCCTCCTTAGCCCAGGCGGCCTATTTCTGAAAAAACAGAGACAAGCAGAATTAGCCGCAGGCAATGAAGTATATTAGCATTTGAATTCATGTTTGTATATCCTCTGAAGGAAAGACTCTCTTAAAAGCAACCTAAGGAACTTCCTGAAATGTATTATGGCAACATTTATCTGAGATTTGAAAATTCATGATGTCTTTATAGTTCCTTAAAAACAAGCTGGGAAATGCTAAAAAACATCCCACAGATTGCTGCCAATTTCAAAACAGGATGTTTTTGGTTTTGAGGACTGTAATTAGGAACAGTGACCTTGAAAATGTAAACAGACCATCCATTACCTCTTCTCTTCTAATTTATGTTGCAAATATTGTTTCCTCTTTATAAACTTGTCTGTGTGAGTAGTTTAGTTTTCATGCTCAGGCAAAGACCAGAACTTCCACAGGACTAAATGTGCTAGCACCCAATGTCACCAGTAAGTTCAAGAGAAAAGGAAGTGAGGAGGAGGAAGAGAGTATTTGGTATATGGCTAGGGATTTAAAATTATGGTGGCTGTTATGAGCACACAGAAAAAGCAAGATAGAAAAGGCAGCCCTACAAGAAATGCATTACAAGTACTGCTGAAGAAAAACCCATTATCAGGAGAAAACCTTGGAAAGTGCATGGTGTCCTCAGGCAGCAAGAAGGGAGATCTGGAGCTTTCCCAACACCTAATCCTGCAGTCAGAAAGTAGACACCCGAGTCCTTCCTTACCTTCTGATGCCCAAATTCATTCAATACTGTGCCCAGCTTCTTTGTGTTGCTGTGAAGTTTATGAGCTGCAATGGCTGGATTGGGATCCCTCCAGTCAATGGAGAGGCGATGGTACCAGAGGCGCCGACCCTCCTGAATGTGTGCTGACTTGATGCTGGGGTCAAAGCGATGCACCTCACATCCACTGTTGGCCATGCTGAGCTCAAACTGGTTGTCATCGTTGCCTAGCCTATGTAAAAAAATAAAAAAAGGGGAAAAAAAGTGATGTAACTATTACTGCAGCAAAAAGAACTATTACTGGGTAGGATGTTCTGAGGATGAGCTAACTTAACCAGAAAATTCAAGCTCAATGCAATGATTAGAAGGAATGGCTCCTTTCTAGGCAAGAACTAAACCACTTTTAGTCAGGCTGATAACTTTCCCAAAGAAGTTTTCCTTTTCTCCCTTAATTCAGAAGTTGACAAAATTTATATGAAAGTAAAATTGAACATTGAAATATTTGCGCTGTCCTTATTCTTATTCATCTTTTATGTTTACATATATTTCTCTATTTTCAATTTGCTTTTTTCTTGACAAGTTTACAGTACTCTTCTTAGTCCTTGCTGCACAAACTTCCAATAACCAAGCCATAAGCAGAAGAGAAAATACATTTAAAATTTATGCAATACTACTTCGTAAAAATCTGGCATATTTCACACCATGTCTGTCACCTGGTGTTACAAACGTGACCCACAGTGACCACCAGTACAGACAAGACACAAGAAGCAAATGCCTCTCTTTCTCTGTAGACAGGAAGACACAGATAAAAAAAGCATATTTAAAAATAAGCACTTTTCAACAGCAGCAAAGTTGTTATATTGACTTGAGAGAAAGATTGCTGCTAATTCGGTGAAGATCCCAAAGAAGAAGAAAAAATAATAGCCCCATTGTACAGAAGTATTGTCTCAGTCCCTGCCTCTGTGAGAAGATGTATTTTACAAGGCTGTGCCATATTCCCACCTCCTACAGCCCAGTGGTTCACACAGGGTACACTAAAACTAAAAAAATCTGGTATTTACCATTGCAATCACACATCTGAACCACAGGCTTTTCCTACTCTGTAAAACAAGATGTTCTCTTTATTCCTACTCCTCCAAGTTTGTTCCAAATGTGATTCAAATCATGCACTAAACATTCAACTTAAACAAAATTATGCAATTTGATATACACACATGTAGCACTAAGAAGAGAATCTACATTTTTTAAATCAGTTGTGCTGTAAATTGTACAGCTGAGATTATTCACTCTGTACTAACAGCACAGCACTTATCTGTTGTGCACAGACCATGACAGGACAGTACTCTTAGATGTACTGTCAGAGCACCTGCTACACTACACCACAGTTATCCTTAGCAACGGTGTGGGTCTGAAATAATTTGGGCAATTTGCATCAATATGTAAAACATGACACATTTTAAATCATGTCATACACAATGGTACAACGTTAGGCCAGAACTAAATGTTCTACATAGTTGTCAAACAGGTAGGCTAAAATGAATTCAACTCGTGAAACAATGTGTGGAAGAGCACTGGTTTTGGAAGTTACCAATATGGTATGACACTTGCTGTAACACTGGCTAAGCACACTGTTACAATACCCTAGGAGGTTGTCTTCTCCTCAACCATCTTCCCTTTCCCTGGGAAAACAGGAGGAGACAGGGTGTGCAAAAATAGCCTAGCGTGCTTTTAAGAGCAACCCTAATTCACAGGATTCCAACCCATACAGCTGTGTGGGAGGAAAAGAGAGGAGATTTCTTTTAATGCATTCAACACACATTAGGAAAAAAGTTCAGAAGTTAACCAAGTGAATCAACATGTTTGTTTGCATGTGGCTTTCTACAGAAGGGACAGTGATGGACAAGGACCAGTGTAATCCCTTGGGAATGAGAAGCTAGCTGAAAGTGAACAGCATGGGAATTGTTGAGGATAGTTACAGCATCAGTGATGAGCCCACCAGCAACCGATGGCCACATGTGTCCGTGACACACTTCTAACCATACCAGCTGGTACAATCCAGAGGGCCAGATGCTTTTGGTGCAGACTAACCTCAGGCTGCCTCCAAACAGATTGCTGCTCATGTGGACTGCAAAGGGAACTTCACAGTGGTGGAAAACAGGGAAAAAAAAATACAGATGAGGGTAAAGACAAGGGATGATGTGTCTTCTGGCACTCTAGTTAACAGCTCAAATTTATGCCTGAAGAGAGATCTAGACAACAACAAATATATAGGAGAGAACATAAGGTCTTCTCCAAAGGAACTGGTTTGAAAAATACCTGGCCCGCATGTGATCATATAAAGGGATAATGCAGCACGAAAAAGATAAACAAATTAGGTCTCCTAAGAAAGATTTAGTTACTTAAAGAAAGATGAGTTACCTAAAAAGGGATCATGATTTTAAAAGAAAGGTGTGGAGGTCACGGAAGACTAGCGAATCCTTTCCTCACCATCAGGAGAGAGCAGCTGCTGCCGCCATCAACAGCAAAATAAAACATGCCAAAGAAACTGACCTATTTTTCCCGTAAAGAAGAAGGGAGCTCGGTTACAGAGTTCCACGCAGTGCCCTGCGGTGGGGGTAAGGTGGGCATTCACAGCAGCACCAACAGCCCCGCGGGGCCGCCTCTCCCCGGCTGCGGGCGAGCGCAGGGAAGGAAGGGCTCGCTGGCCCCGCTCCCCGCCGGCAGCAGGGCAGCGACGCTGACCCGGGACAGAGCGCAGCACAGCGGGGAGCGGTGTCCCTTGGCTGTGCCCTGCTCCCAGGGTTCACAGAGGGTCACGGTGCACAGAGCCTTGCACTCAGAACAGACACTGCGCTGCAGCTTGCGCTGAATGAAGCATCACACCGGGCCCGGCATCACCCGGGAGCACAGTGAGAGCCGAGCGGCACAAACGCTGCTTTGTCTGCTCCAGCACAGCTCTAGTGGACACCTGTAGCTGATCCAGCTGAAAGCTGCGGGTGCTCCAGCGACCACAGCGACCACAGGACAGAGCTATAAACACATGCGAGTTAAGGTCCAGCTTTCCCTTTCTCTGTTCCCCCTCCTCCCCTTCTCTTTCAAAGGAAGACAACTGAGCTCAAGCAGCTCAGGAAAAAAAGAAGGACCCCCTGCCTGGATCCTAAAGCTCCTACATACACTTTAGGATGCACCTGAATTGGCATTTACACTGTATTGCGGCAAGACTCTTTAAACCTCTGCTGGTAAGTTTCTGAAATCCTATTCATTTATGTTATCCCAGCCTGAGTGCCTGCCTGTGGTGTTTGTAACTGATTTAGCTTACTCTAAGCAGATTTAGCACTAATAACTAGAGCTCACTAATGCATATTGCAATTATATTTTGCACTGGGAAATCCTGTTCCCCGAGCACAAGCATTGCTGTCTCCGAGTAGTGGAAGCAACTAATACTAATCTAAAAAGATCCCCAGATGTTCCAGACGCTGCTCACTCCCATTCACAAGCAACCTCTTCTATAGCATTCAAGAAGGCAAAACCTAAGCAGCATGTTTTATTCCAGCTTTAATCACATATGCATTTAATTCAGGATTCCCAGTAACACTCCCACTGAACTTTCACATTTGTCCTCCATCCGTCCTCTCCACAGAGAATGCTCTTCATTGGAAGTAGCTGCTCCCCATTTGCTCTTTATGAAACATATGAGATAACAAAAATGTTTAAAGGGGATTTTTGCCTTAGAACAAAATTACTTTTCTGTCTGTCATAAACTAAAGGAAGTGAGTCTGAGGGGAAGAATTATGGAGTAACGAGCTCCAAAGGTTGCAGAAGTAAACTGGTGGATTGAAGACTGCTTCTCTGTAACCTCAAATATTTCCCTTTTATTTTTTAGCTGCTTCATGTGATGCATCCTCATTGGTTATTTCCTGTATGTGTTTATCTTATGATGAATGGGAGAGCCGACATCAGTTTCAATCTCTGCTAAGCCCTAGTGTTCCATGACTACAGAAAATCTGGCACTCATGCTCCCTGGACCATACACAAAACAGTACCACATATAAAGCACTGGTATACACACACTAGCTCAGTTTTGTTCAAAACCATTAGCAAAATATCTCAGTGCTGGTCAGCTTCATGCCTAATCTGCACCTCCTAGCACAGATGAAATCAACTCTGCGTTGTGCCTACTGGGCAATTCAACAAAAATACCATTCTCAACCCACATTTGATCCTTAACAATAGGGAAAAAGGACATTAACACAGGAGCTCAGGTCGAATAGTAATGATCATGCAGCTTGAAGGATAAGGTCTAGGTTAATTCCACTGAACTTTGAGTACTTTGCCAAGACATCTAAAATCAGCAGCCAAGTTATCCCAGGCTTCCACTATAATCAAAGGAAAGCTATACTTACCTCCAGAATGCTATTTAGCTTAGCTGATTTCCACCTGAATGCGCCTGCCTCTCCCTACTGACTACTGGAAGGGCCCTCAGGCAGTAACTCAGTACTACAGTCAAATAATTAAAGTTTGGAACTGAGCATGGGGTAACACAGCATCTCTCCTAACTTTTATAGGAACATGAAACGCTGAGAAGAAAAAAAATCATGTAACCCTATATCTTGCATTAATGTCACATAAGTATAATTTGAAATATATTGCAAAGAACATTCAGAAAACAAGAAGCAACAGTAGTCAAGAGAAATCTTCTCTCCTGTATGGGAGATTTGTCTCTAAGGGGCATGCTCTTGTTCTGCCACAAAGCAGTGCTGCTGAACAAAACCTGACAGCACCTCCCTCTCTGAGGATCTTGGTCTTTACAGCTCAGATAAACTCAATCGAAATATAAACCCACCCAAATGAAGCAAAACCACTCTCTGTGATTACAAGGCACCCTGCCTCCCTCCACACTGCCTGCAAGTGTTACCTGCCATGTATGTGCATGTTACACACCAAGGCTAAGGAATGCCACCCCAGCGCAGTTCCTTGCTATCCACCCTTTGTAAACCCACAGCAGCAAAAGCACAGGAATAAACTGCCCTGGTTCAAGGGAGATGGAGCCTTACAATATAGCTCTAACCTAAAGCTGCCTCCCAGGACAGCAAGTACAGTTTTGTTAGGCAGCTCTGTGTGGTGATCTGTGTGAAATGAGCTCCAGATCCCAGTGATGGTTCTCCTACTGCACTGGTGTGCTGATGGCCTGATGCACTCTGAGGACAGACTTCCCTCATCCTCCTGGGAAACAGAATTATTTATTAGCAGGAAAACAGGCTGCATGTGTGGTTTTGCTACCTGTGAAAGCGCTTGTTCTGTGAAGAGTGAAAACTTCACTCTCAAGTGTTGTAAATATCATAAACATTGCAAACATTTTAAAGTAAAGCCACAGCTGCCTTTATCACTATCACTTTGGCACGTGTCACCCCTGAAGTGCTGAGCAAAAACACTCTCACATGGAAATGTACTATTTTGTCCCAGAGGTAGTTAATGAAGTTTTATAAGTAATGCTGCTGAAATACCTGGCAATTATGCAAGTAATCTCTGCTCAAGTAAGATGCTGTAGGCTTCTCAGTTAACCCCTTTGATTTCCATCTTCCTCTATATGAACTACCACTCACAACTCACCATTAAGCAATTTGTTTTCATACCAATATTAGAAAGGCAAAGGAAAAAAAAAGACGCTCATGGAGAAAGGTTTTTTCCCTAAAAATGAAGTTTACAGAAGCACATCAACACATAATAAAAACACCTGAATTAAGTTTATACCTTGGAAGACAACCTTGCTGCAGCCCATGTTGTATGTATAGGGCTTTTTGAAGCTATTTGTTGTGAAACAATTTCCTTTCTTCTAAACAGAGCACTTACCCAAGTGAATAGAGACGGCATTGCTTGCTTCTGATTCGATGGATGAGGTTAAACCTCTCATCAAGACAGATTGACCAGGGCTTTTTTGCAGTTTTGGAGTACCCTTTCAAGCTGTTCAGGTTCGTGTGTTCACAAGAAATCTGTTGAAACCAAAGGATTTATCATTTTAAGATAGGACTTTTAATTTGTTTGTAATTTGCCTTCTGGGGAAAAAGTGGAAAAAAGAAAAATGTTCATTGGTTTAATTTAAATCCTACTGCCAATCTGATACACGGCTACAAAGATGTGATTATTTTTTTCCTTGTTTGTCTGTTCTGCTTGGTGAAATTTGAGGCTTACATGATTCCCCAGAGAGCAATGCAGTTAGAAAAGCAGATAATTAAGCATTAGTACTGTACCCAGATTCATTTTTCCATGAGGAAAAGATGTTTCAACATTCACATATTTAATTTTTTTTTTCTTTCTAAACCTTGGAGTGAATTCTGCATCCTGAATAATGTTAAAATCAAGGTTGTAATTACAGAGTTGCAGTGTCTCTGCAATGTGTACCTCACCCAGAGTGTCCTGGATCTCAGCTCCAGAAGGGATTTAATCATTACCCCAATGCCTTCTCCAACTACAAAGGGATTTAAGCAAGTGCTTAACTAAACAGCGGAATCATAGCATGTGTGTCTATGCTGAGCTGGCTTAGACATCTAGAGTTTAAAGCCAGGATAAAAACCCTGCAAAAGAAGAGATAGTGACCCTTCAGGGAGGAACACTGTAAGTCAAAGCCCTTGTACAGACCAAGAAAGCAAAGACTGAAAATGCACTGGATTCGCCAGAAACCTGGACATGTCAAAACTCACTGAGGGGTGAAGTCAGCTTTGCCAGCAGCTGAGCAGCAGCCTGAGACAGCCAAACCCACAGTGACTGAGCCAGCAAAGCCATGGCCCTGTAAGTGACACCCTAAGGAGGAGCCCCTGCCTGCAGCACCAGCTCTGCCTGTCCATCCAGCAGCTCAGGACAGCATTTCACCCCCAGGCCACAACATTCCACCCCACCTTCTTCCTCCAGAGCCACTCTGGAAAAGGCAGGCACAGGGCTGGAGAGTGCTGCACCCTTTCCAGAACACAGGAGCCAGAGCACAGCAGTCGATGGAAGCGGGTACAATTCGTACAGCTGTCGCCAGAGCAGTGATAAGGAGGCAAGGGGAAGCAGAAGGAAGCACCAAAGCTGTGGCTACTTCTGCCCAGGAAAGGCTGCACTGCTCTACACCAGCATCAGCATCTACAGTTCGTTCTTGAAGGGCTTTCCAAACCATGCAGCCCAGCCACCAAAGTCAGGTGTTGCAGGGCACAGGTTGCTAACATGCAGGTAAGAAAGCAAAGATCGAGAAGAGCTGCAGGAACCCAGCTGAGCCATCATGATAAAAAGTTGTTCTTTGGGCCCAGTGCCAGCCCTAGCTGCAGGAATGGGAGCTGGCACTGTCAGAAAGGCAACAACTAAAATGGTGCAAAGGACAGTAGTAGAGACTTCCTCTACAGCAGACTGCAGAGGTTCAGTTCTCAGTCTTAGCCAAACTAAAAAGCACAGCTCTGGTCTCACCTGGAACCACAAAAACGAAGCAGTTTTACACAGAGGTGAGAGTAAAACCTGGAACTCAGCCTTTAATGTGGTAGGCACTCTCCACCATTTACCTTGTAATAAGTAAATAAAACACTCATTCTTTAAGAAGTGTATGCTCTGAAAGATCATTACCTGGAGCATTACATTCAAAGAGCTGCACACTAAATCACCACCTCCCTGCTCCTGCTTGGCTCCTAATTCCCATGGAAAATTCATAAAACCAAATACAGCATCTCTTCATGCTGTTCTCAGGATTCACTAAGTTTTAAGCAATGATTTGCACTGCACCCCTCTACCCATTTACCTTCAGTCACATAACAATCAAAGAATAAATGGCATTGCAATAATAAGCACTAATTTAAGACACAGAAGAATAATGTACTCTCTACAGAAAACTAAGATTCTGAAATGCTGCCACTTAATTGACTCATGGCATTATGAGCAATTACAACAGCCAGAGTTTGGAGCAATTTTAACAGCTCTTGCTACTTAATAGGTCTTGCTATCAAAAAAAACCTCCCCAAAACAAACAAACAAAAAAACCCCAAAACCTGAACCTGCCAGTCTGTTGCAAGATTTACTGAGGCACCGAGCTCACTTCCTGTTCTGGGCTTCTGCTCACTCCTATCATACAAACAATAGCAAAAGAAAGATGCTTCTTCTGATCATCAAATACCAGCGCTGAAAAAGCTTTTTCTGGCCACACCTTGACCCTGCTGATATGGCACCTTCCTGCTCCAGCAGTTTGAGCCATTCTATGCTAATGGCATGGGGCTGAACTCAGGCACAGTAATTAGTAGACACTTGCTCAGCAAATAAGGAAAATGACATCCCATGCTCATCTACATAAGCAGGTTCCCATTTTCAGAAGTGCTCATACCAGTCATGGTGTTATCCCATCAGTTATTCATCTTGTAACATCTGCCAAGTCAGGAACAGGGATTCTTCTCATTTTTTGTTTTCACTTATGCTTATTCCCCCAGCCAGGGTCAGTTACTCTGGGAATGAAACTTCTGGCTGAGTGTGTCAAAAGCAATAAACTCTCTGTTAATTGATGTCCTTGTAGGCTTTGACCCAACTAGTGGAGTTTAGCAGCATCTGCCACCGTTTATTAAGTCACTGAGATGAAGGATGTTTTCAGCTTAATATGTCTGCCGCAGTCTAAACTTCTGTACAACAAATCAAGCATCTCTACACACATCTCTTGCTGTCCCCACATGCATCTTCTTGCATCCTGCCCTCTCCCTGCTGGCATGACTGGCAGCAGAGATGTAATTTTATTGAGAATTTAGCCAGGGGTACCCACAAGCTGGAGGATACATGAACATTCTGCTATCCTCTTTTTTAGAGGTGTTTCAAACTAATCTCATCTCAGCCTCAAAAGCACTGCATTAACAAAGAATTTCATACATGAATAACATTTCAGTGATATTGGCACCTGGGGCTTTTTGCTGTTTTTCAGTGCAAGTAATGATGCTGTTAACTCTGTATTCAAGGGTCAATTGCTGATAGACTTGGGTACCAAAAGCAGCTGCCCTGTTGGAATTGTGAGCATCCAGCCTCTTTTCCATTTTTTTATTACCCGAAATGCACATGCAAATGCTGCTATGCATAAGTGATGCCTCTGTTAAGACATGATGGCCCAATATCCATATATGTTGAATGCTGGAAGTATCCATCAACACAATCTGGATTTGGAAATGCCATATTTTAAGAAGCACATAAAGTAATTTTCACAGTCATTGTTTTTGCCCTGAAAATATCAAGATTCTATTGGTATTGTTGATACAACTTGTCCAAGTTAAGGTCTGATGCCTTGTTCTCATTTTACTGGGAACCTCGAATGCCTCCTTTTGAAGCAAAAATATCATATTATTATTGAGAGGTGGAGTGGTTGAATACACTCTCTTGATACAGAGTGCTCTGTATTTTTCCATCTGAGAGGGAGAAAGGGGAGAGAGAGGAACACCACATCTAGAATTTCAGTCATACCATACCCCTGTCAGGACACAAACCCATCTGGAAATAAATAGCATGGAAATAATGCATTCTTTCTAACCTGTGTTTTGACCTTTATCTTCATGTTGACCATCTGCTAGGTTAAGCAACTTTAGAAATAAAGCAGTTTCAAACAAAGTTTGGTGTGAGGTTAATTCCTCAGATATGAGGGAAAAATCTGTGCCAGGCAAAGTGTTTTCTAAATGGAGACTGAAACAAAAAACCTACCTGAGAAGTGCTAATGTACTTTAGGAACCTCGAGGCCTCATAGTTGAGGGAAGGGGTTGGACTTGCCCATGGTTGTAGTTCAATGTGCCATCTTACTGTCTGTAAAACAAAGCAAACCAGAAAACACCTTAAAGGCAGTGCAAGCATAGATTACGAGGGCTAATAAACTAAGGAGATTTAATTTCAAACAAAAAGAGTTTCCTGGGGGCTTGTCTACACATGAAAAACATTTCAGAATAAAGCAGGGTTTCAGCTACAGTGAAAAAACATCTAACTATGGTTTGTAATGATCAGCTTTGAAAGCAGATGTTGGTAATTCAGAAAGAAAGTGTTCCTCATCCAGGATACACGTGTTAAACCAGTTATTTTAGGACACCCAAGTATGCTGTGAGAAATGCATGAAGAAAAACAAGATCTGAGTAACCAAATCTTCTAGCAAAACATCTGAAAAGGGTGATATAATTTTAATTTCATATTTATCAAGTATCTCTGCTTGAACATCCACTGAAACAAGAACTTGGATTGCAAACACTGATCACCAAAGGAAACCCCTGCAAGAAACCTGTTTTCTTTTTTAAGATCTAGATTTTATGAAAAACAAGCTTCTAGTGGGCTTTGAGAAAAGTCCTCTTCCTCTCCCACACTTGCCTGACAGATACACAAGAATTCTTTGTTTCCCTGAAAAAATATAAGTGTGGCTGTCTGTAGCCCTACCACTCCTTATTTTCATAGCCATAGCTTTGATGGGTGCTTTCTGCACTCCCTGCAAGGCCCCTCAGCTCTGAACCTGGGGGATCCTGTCAGCTTTTCCAGAAACACTTCCCACATAGAGTGGGACAGAAAAGGTCTTTCAGACACGTGCTTGCAGAGCAACGGGGCTCTGTGCTCCCATCTGTGCCACCTTCTCCAAATTCTGCCCACTGTCACGCTGGGAAGTTTAGACTTGTCATCTCTTGCCCTCAAGTAGATAAAAATACAAGCACGGTGTTAAGTTGTACTAAATTAAGATTGATTCCTCATGGCTTTTCATCTTCAGGCTCTGTAACTCACTTCTACAGTTGGGCAGGTAGTATCAAGCTTCCCTTTAATCATCCTCAATTAACTGAGCTTCCATAATGGACAGGATGGGGTTTCTTCCTCAAAGGCTTATGCTGACATTCAATAAAATACAATCAGAAACCCCACTCGGGATTCCCACAGGGCTGTATTTCAAACAAAGCCCTGGAAAACGTGTAGGAAATAGCAATTAGCTGGAGAGGATGGAGGCAGATCAGAGAGGTGAGGCACTGAGCCCCCAGACAGGACCGGTCTGTGGCACCAGAAGAGCCAGCACAGCGACAGCAGGGATCCTCTGATGCCAGAGAGGAATGCAGGAAAGAGAAGGTAAAATTAGAAAAGAAAGATTATTAAAGAGGACCACCAGACCAGATGGCATTTGCGTTGAGCTGATATCACGAATTGATATTTTTGCAGCCTAAGTAAATATAGTCCACAGTGAGTGTGAGCCAGGTTTGTATGAGGTTTATTGTTCCTTTAGGGTTTATTTTTCAGATTTGTTGTGGGTTTTTTGTTTGTTTTGGTTTTGTTTTTGTTTTTTACTGTAAAGAGATGCTGAAAAGGATATTGAGATTTTTTTTTCTCCCCCAGAAGCAGACAAAAGTAGCATTTCTCACCCTGAGACTTCCCGCCTGCAGCAAACTTGGATTCCTATACCCTGCACAGCAGGATCCTGGAAGCAAGCTAGCAAGCCAGCTCTGCAGCAGCATGTCCCCCTGACCTCTGCTTGCAGCAGGCAGCCTGCAAACAGCGAACAGCAGGAGGATAGGTGCACACCAGGGAGGGAAATTCGTGTAATCTTTCAGAATGAGTCACACTTCACACGGCTGAATAACGTTTGCAATGACAGGAATGCTGCTGTTTCAACAGGCTTGAAAGCTGAAATGAAAATGAAGACTGACAATCGTTTTCAGGGGGGAAAAAAAGAAAAAAACCAAAAACCAACCAAACAAAAAAAAACCAAACCAAAAAAACCACCCGGAGACCTACACATCTATGCCCAGTTATTTTGAAATCTATTTGTGTGAGAAGTAGCTCATTAAGTAGAGGAATTGCAGGGTGGCCATTGTGGTACTGTTCAGTAAGAATTCCTTCTGCACAGAGTTGACAGGGAAGGAAAAAAAATCTCTATAATGAACCACGTGAATGAGGTTCTTTTTCAGCAGAGTGCAATATCCAAGAGCCACTGCAGCTTACACTCGGGTTCTTAAAATCTTAAAGACGATAAACTAGCCTTCCCACTGACTCCAAACTATTGATAAACACATGAAAATGAAATAAAAACCCCAGTGACTTACTAATTTTATATAGTTCTTTAAATTTAGCAGCACTACATAAATGCTACTTTTGTGACAGATATCGGACCCGAGGCTCCTTTTTGACGACAATGCTTTTGAATAGCTTCTCAAACTTCACACTTAGTCCCTGGCCCCTTAGGAAGCAACAGCCTATTTCCATTCACTAACGAACACATTAGAGGGGCCTGTTCCTAACGCCGCCCGAACACCCCTACAGGGCGCTTCAATAGCTGCCTTACAATTAGATTCACAATGAATGGGGGTGAAAATCCAACACATCTCTCGGACCAGGTGCACCCCCCCAGAGGGTAACTCACAAATGTCGGTGATGCCTTTTGGGTACTTTCAGGAATACAAAACATCCTCTTGAAGGAGCCGTTCCATAGGTACATTGGTAGCCTTTGTTTATAGTTTTTCAGGTAATTTTCAGCCTGTTCCATAGTGTTTCCATGTAAACCTTCTCAAAAAAACTCTACAGGTGCTTTGTGAAAATCAGGATTATCCCTGACAAAAAAACGATCCTTATTTGAGAAGTTTTTCCCCCTCTTGACTTTGCAATTTTACTTACTCAGAGTGAACCTGTCTGTGGCATCATGATTTGGATTTTCTCACCTGTACTGTGGAAATCTCTAGAATGACCGAGAGCAGGTCCCTGTGGCTGCTGTACAAACTGAGGAGGCTGAGGAGCAGCTCCTTTCACAGTGGGCTTTACAGCAAGAGGAGCAGAGGAGCTATTACAGCCCAGATTATCCAGCTCCGGATATGAAATTCAGACAGGCATCGCCAAGGCTGCCCAGGAGGAGCCAGAAAATGGGTTCAGACAATCTGCATTTTTGCCTATTACCATGGGTGTGTTCTCCCTAGGGAAGGACTCATCCAGCCAGACACCATGACTGTGTTTCCCAAACATCAACATATCCATATTTCGCAATACAAAGAGATGACAGTACCTGGAAAGTTACAATGCCTCTTAAAAAATATCATACTGAATATCCTAAAGTATCCCTCTGTATATAGCTTCACTTACAGACACTTACATTAACTGAAATCAGCATTGTAAGAAAAATCAATCTTCAGCAAGGCTTTATCACAAACACTGGCTGGACATTGACTTCAGCTACTCCTGAAAGGTAATGGATATGCAGAACTGTTTTTCAGAGTGATGTCTAAATTTTCACCACATGAGATAACCAACAGAGTAAAGAAAATCTTAAAGTGATGCCATTGCTTTGTTAGGAAAACTAGGCTGCATTTGAAGGTCTGATTTTTTTCCAGGTACTTCACACTTCAGGATAAGGACTGATGTTTCCTTCAGACCAACCTGACCTTCATCTACAGAGACTTCTCTCTGCAGACCACTTCGTCCTAGATTTTTTCTCCCTCATAGCCATCTGTGATAGTCATTTGATAATCCCCTAATAACCTGTAGTATAAATGTGATGTACTTTTAAAAGACTGTTATTTAAAATCTGTCCTAAAAATCTGAAATCATAAAATAAAATTTAAATCAAAATGTGCAAAGGGCTCACAAACCAGCAGGTCTAAAATTGTAGGTCTGCAAAATGTTTGGCTTTTCCAGCCTAAATTTACACACAAATCATTAAATTCTTTCCAGACCAATCCTAGTTTCAGTGCACTAGCTCAAAAAGCCCAAACCCTTCCTTCCCTTCTGCTTACATTTGAAAGGGAATTAGAAAGTTTTTTGTATTTTCATTTTTTTAAACTCAATACCTGTTTTCCCCCCCTATTTAATGTCCTTCTTTTTTAACAGTCAATTAAAATACAGAAACACATTAGCCATTTTTATAAACAAAGTTTGGGAATCCCATTACCCTGCCAAGCAGTCTGTTGCTTCCAAAGAAACAAAAGACTTGTCAATATATACACAGATGTCTTAAGAAAATCTCTGATTAAATCATGCGACAGTTTAATTTTTTACATCTGAGGCAGGACCAAATGTGAGTGGAAATCATTTGTGGCAATAAATTCCATCAGAAACCATAAATATTTGCTACCCATAGAAACAAATGACATACACATCTTCATCTCCAATTATTCTGTCTGTATCCTGTGTACCACACACTCAGCAGAACAGAACCTGCACATGGGTGAAATTTTTCAGGGTTTTATCAGTTTGAAATGCAATGCATGGGATTCAGATTCAGATTGCAAAACTTCAGACATCTAGATGGCAAATTTATTAGATTGTACTACAGAAGGCTTGCCTTTGTGAGAATAGATTGATCCCATATGATTAACAGAGCTTGGACATAATTTTATTTGTGGTCCCTCTCAAGCACCTGTGGCCTTAAGCATAATGGTTTGTTGTGGTCTTACTGTTTGGGGTTTTTCCCTCAATTCGAAAGTACCCTACATAGTGAAAGGTGCTTACACCAAACCCTGGCTTTGCAGGACATGCAAACAACCACGTGTTGACGCCTCAGGAGGGACACGCGACCAGCGCGAAGCCTGCTAAGGAGAGTGGGAGGGCTGCTGAGGGTGGAGGCAGCCAAACCTGGCACACTGCTCCTCTTGCTGACAACTCCAGGAGCAAAGAATCCCTCATGAACGCCCACGTTTAGTTTCAGAGGTAATTAGCTGGTTTACTCCAAGGGAGAGCCAGGAGGGAAGAAACACTCCTGCATGCAGACAGCTATCCAGGAAGCTCCCACAGTGGGCTGGGAAGCTAAGTTATTTGACAGGACCGATGAGGCAGACAGGCTCTTTATGGGAATGATTCATCTCACTAGAGAGTAGACATCTAAAATAAGTGAGTCAAGCACTGGAAAAGTCCATGTCTCTCCAGGACCTGCAAAGGAAGCCTGAAGGATGGGCTCACGAACACTTACGCCACAGACCCTTGACATGACCGAAGAGAAACCCCAGACCAGACATTCACACACCCCATGCTGCAGAAAAACATGCATTTTAGAGGGCTGAGCCTACTATTTAGCTGTGAGCCTAAAGCAACATTTAGCTGCACTTTATTCTTCAGCAAGGTGGAGTAATTCCGAATGTTTTATGTTTGGAGCAGCAGTATGTGGCACAAGTAAAACAAACTCCACCTCAAAGCGGAGGTATCAGTAGGAAAGAACAAGTATGCCTTCAGGCTTGGCAAAGACCTCCTTGAGAAAGGTCAATTCATACAGTCCCCTTCAGCCAAACGTAACCAGCACCACAAGGGCTCACAAGACGTACACTCATAAAAATCTGCTACCTTACATCATGAATTTAGGAGTAGCAGGGACACACACACAGGCTCAGTATGCTGTAATTTAAAACACAGGCCTACAAAGTGACTGACTCATATTTAAAGCTTTGAGTGAATTAATTTCCAATACAGCTGGCTTTATAGATATTCCATCCCTGTATGTCTGAACTGTTTCTTTCCTTTTTTTTTCTTTCATATTACTATTATTTTCTATTTTTCTTTGCAGTTCAGCTTTCTTAAACATATCAGGTTTTCTCTTAAGAAACCATAGTGCAAAACTTGCTACATACACTCCTCCTCTGCATGTGTGTGCCTGTATGAAGAGAAAAGCAGTGAGTTCCCTCTGAGGCATCAGGCTTTATTTAATTTTTATTTATTATTAATTTCTGGGCATAGAGCAGGAATAGGGGATACACATCATAAAGTCACCCCAGGACAGGGAATCACAGGGAAAAGCAGCTGACACCTAGTCCTGCAGCCACCTAAACTGGGAATTTCCACTCCAACAGTGAAACTTCCACATTGCTCAAAGTCCATGATGAACTGAAAAAAAAAAAAGAATTAATACAGGAAATCTTTCTATTTCTCCACGTTTCTACTTTCCTGAGTTTATCTAAGGCAGAAACGTCTCTGACACCACTGCACACACGCACACAGCCTTCTCCACACCCAGTCACCAGCGGATTGCTCTGTCCTCTGCATGTACCACATTGGTGCAGTGCAACAAGCAGGCCACAAAGGGAGTCTCTCCCACAGGCAAACTCCAGAGCTAAAAAATCTGCAGTGTGTTACAGAATCACAGAATGGTTTGGGTTGGAAAGGACCTTTAAATATCACCTACTACAACCCACTTCCATGGGGCACACATTCCACTAGGTCAGGTGGCCCAAAGCAAACAGTATCACCCCCAGTACAGACCCCCCGATGGACACCACTTGTTACTGGTTGTCGTTTAGACATTGAGCCACTGACTGTAACCAGTTCCTTGTCCATCTATCAGTCCATCCATCAAATCCGTATCTTTCCAGTTCAGATATTGGCTGTACCTAAACAGCTCCCTGTCTTCAGCATGTTTTAACATGTCTTCTAGGAGGATCCACTCCATGATCTTATCCAAAGATTTGACGTTGGAACAATAGGCTGAGGAACAATACCTTCGTGCCAAGAAAAGCAAGCAACGTGTCACACGTACAGTCAGGCTTTCCCACACAGGAAGGCTGCTCAGGAAAGGAAATGCTGCCCATGGAAACCAGTCCCGTGATAAGAGTGCTTTCTACATTAATGAGTGTATCTCCAATTTAAATGGGTTTCCAACATGATCTGTATATGGAGAATTCTATGTCTGGTCGTGTGTGTTTTTATTTTATGGAAGAGGGAATGTCTAGGATGCAGTTAAATCTCCCCCAGTTCCTCGCTCTCTGCGCATCATCTTTTCCAAGTCTCTGCAGTGCAGCACACATTTGTCTGCCTGAGAGAAGGATGGGAGTGCTGCAAGAGTCAATTTAGGAAGCTCCAAACATCACGCCGAGGGCTCCACTTAAAAGCAGTTTATCAGCACTTGCTTCACAAGGCTGCAGTTTGCACCAGTAAGTAAAACTCTTCAACTTAGCAGGGAAAAGGAAAAAAAGGCAAAGTTTTACATTGAAATGAAGAAAACTATTTTCTGACTTCAATTCTCATTAGACAAGCTTTGAGTCACTGCATGGTAACTGAAACCAAGAGTCTTTACTTTTGTAGAGTAAATCAGTCTGAACATGAATAGGTAACAACCCCTGAAAAGGCAGCAATCATCAAGCATTTCACCTCTGCTTTCCTTTTGTTAATACTGATGTTTATTTTCTGCTCCTTTTGCTTCTCATTTCCCATCTGATGGTATGAAATCGACCACACGCATACAAATTACTGCTCTGGGGGGAACTGCTGCCTTTACCTGCAGGCGAGCTGCACTAGCGACCTCCGTGCAGAACATCAAAAACTTCGGTGCCTTGGGAAGTTCTGCGTTTCACACACAAAGCCCACACTCAAGCTTCCTCCAACTCCACTTGCAGGTTTGTGTCTTTTCCCCTTAAAAAGTGTCTCATAAGAAAAGCATGCACAGGACAAAAGGATGCTTGCCTTTGACTTCAAGTGACAGAATTTACATCACTTTAAGAATCAAGAAATTGATTTGGTAAAATTAAGAGCACCTTCCAAAATTAGCTTGAGGAAGCCAGATCTGTAGAGGAATTTAGGTGATTAATGCTCCATTGAATTCAAATCGCAACCCTGAACTCCACAGGAAATGGGTATTGGGAACTCACTTGCCAGGTTTACATTAGCCACTGTGGACATCCCTGTAAATTCACCATCACCCTGAGTGCCAGTTTGGGACTTACAGGAAGCAGGGTTTCAGAAGACTTGCCAAAATATTAATTTGTAAGTATTTATGTATTCAGGAAGCTTTACACCTAATTTATAACTTACACAGTGTAACTACCACTCCTCACTAACTCTGAGGAATAAATCCACTGCAGCCAAGGAATCTGGGGGCTGCAGGGGTAGGAAAGGGCGGTATTGCACTGGGGAGCCTCTCCTCAGACCTTCAAAGGTCACCAAAGACTAACAGCTCTGCCACTGGAAATCCCAGCAACATATGGGAGAAATAGACATTTATTAAAAGAGAGATTGATTTTACTCTAAGAGACATACAGCTTTGAAAGTAGCCAAATGAGATTTCTTTGCTATGGTTCTAAAATAAAATAAATAAATCGGGCGGCAGCATTCCAGCGCTATCCAGAGGCTGTCAGCATGATAATATATCTAATGGAGATAAAACCAGGAGCCAGAACAGATGGAAATTTATGGAAGTAAATTCTCAAAACTGCTTAAGCAGCTCAATCAGCTGAATTCTTTCCAGTGCCCGTATGCCTTTGCCAACACTTAAGGATAGCAGCAAGAAACAGATACAGCAACTACTGGTCACTGCTTGTCAAATTCAGTTTCTGCTAGGCAGAGGCAAGACCGTGGCTTCAGCCTGTATTCATAACTGCTCTAGTTGAAGTGCTCTGGCTGAGAAATATGGAGATGTCATAATCCATACAATAGGGGAATAAAGCTATTTTCCTCTAGGTTGACTTCACTTCAATATTTAAACCACAGCATACAACAAACAGAATTCATCAGTAAATACACAGCTAGCCAGATAAACTGAGTTTATTTTGTGCAAGTTCCAACACAAAACTGTGACTTACAGATAGGGATGCCTCTGGCAGCCTATCCACTGACTTCAGAGCCTCTGCCTGAGGCTAAGAACTGGGGAAAAAGAAGGTGCTTTAGAGTAAAACCAATGCTTTCACACAAATAGGAGCATTTCACACTTGTGCAGCCATCTCTCTAATCCAAGTGGAATGCAAATGTCTAAACAGAAATGGTCCACCACACCTTCCAAACTAAAGGGAGGTATGAAGGATCAGAAAACCCCTTCCTCTTCATCTTCCCCTCCTGGGTAAGTACCAGGGCAACCTTTTGTGCCTGGGGAGCAAGAGAGGGCAGTATTTGTCACTAGACGTCTATAATCTCATAAAGCAAGTAAATATCAGCTCTTATCCATGGGTAAACCAAAAGGCTGAGGAACTTCTACTGGTATTTAGATTTCAGAGTGTAAAACCCTAAGGTAAGACAGAGAGTATTTAAAACAGGTACTGAGGGTACTGTTCCTTCCACCCACCATCAGTTCAATTTGTCATACTGGGTTTTACTGGATAGACAGGGAAGACTCAAAAAGCCAAACTTAACTTTTTTTCTTCTTTAATTCCTTATTTCATAAAAGCATTAGTCAGTAAAACCAGATAATGCAGTTTCACAGAATGAAACGTATTCTAGCTTTAAACATACTCCCTTTCCTGTTTTTTAATATGGCTATGGATTAGTGCCCTTAGTCTAGAGCTATGTAAAAGTCTTCCAAATAAAATAAAACAGCATGTTGGGCAGTTAGTTCACTCTGTCTAGAAAGGGAACAACAGCTGGCTTACAAATTGTTAGGATTTTAAGTACAAGCTGATACATTTATTTTCCAGTCTATAGAGAAGAAAATCAAGCTCATTTCAAAGCCCATACATTTGAAATATTTTTTATTCAAAACAAGTATAGACCCAAGCATCATAAACCCATGGAGGATGGGCTTGGGCAAATATGTACCATCCTCTCTGAGCAAGGATATTTTCCAATATTTTATCACTAATTCAGAGCATTATACAGATACAGTACTGAAAAACTACATGGTTTGACCCTGAACTCATGATGCACCCAGAATTCCCACAGATTTCATAATGAATAATAATTGCAAGATCAAACCATTAATCAAGACATCTAACGAAGAAGAAACACTTCAGCTCAGCAGCAACCAATTGACACATAATTGCTTCTTGTTTAATTTTCTCAAAAGAGGGAGGGAAAAGGAACATGATGTTGTTGCTTCACCCTATTCAGGATGAAACAAAGTTCACTTCTTTGAAAGTTTCAGTGCTGCAGAACAACCATGAGGAAAACCCCAAAAGAGACATGGCACCCGTACTAAAAATTTGGGGTTTTTTTCAGACAGCTCCTACCTCGTGGTGTTTATCTATGGGATGAATCTCACTCCCCCACTGCTGTCATCTACTCTGTAGGGAGCAAGAAAGATTTGGAACTGATTCCTATAATTTTTAGGCTTCTAAGTGGCAGATGTTTTCTAACATTACATGCCATATCAATAGACATTACCATCTCTTCCCCCTAGCATTTCAAACAGTGTCTCTTTGTAAAATATGAAAGAGGATGCTAAATAAAGGGCACTGACTTTGAAGCTCCCAGTTGATTATTTGACTTAGCTAGCTGCCAGGAGAGGAATGAGGAAGAGGGCTGGGGATGGATGAGGCAAAAAGCAGGAGGACAAAGCAGTGACAGAAACTCTGTGATGTTAATGTTTGCTGGTTCTAACATCATTTTCAAATGCATACATTTCCCAACCAGGTCCAGCCCCTGGCACATCACTGATATTTGCTTGTCTGCCATAATTTTGTCTTGGCTAACTTTCCCCAGCAGACCGTGTCACACACACACACACACACAAAAAGTGACCCTACCTCATCAAAACTAATAGCAAGAATGTATTTTAGCAATATCCCTAAGACAGACAAGTTGCATATCAGGGTCTTGTAGGTGTTTCCTTGCTAAGCTCTCAAGGCCCACAGGTTTGTCTTCCACATACAAAGAAGGGCAGAGGTTTCAATTCCTTCAGTTTGCAGAAGCCACAAGGTCAGTCCTGGAAAGAACACAGAATTTTGTCTCTTCCAGGAGAACTCACGGCCCTGCACCTGAAGCTGCATCCGAAATCTATCAGAAAGTGGAACCCAAAGTAAACATCAGTGGGTCACTTCTTAAATGAGCTGTTGGTTAGCTCTTTCTTCCACAAGAATGTAAACCCAGAGGTTCTTCATATAAAATCTGAAGCAGTTGGCTTGGCCTGACAGTCCCAAGAGACTTCAAAAGCCAATGACCCACTGCAAAGTCCTCCTGGTCCTTTGCCAGAGACAAGAGAAGCCTCCATTGCGTGACAGGGAGAGGTGGCATGAGGAATGATGTTTCTCACAAGTACCCCAGATTTGCGATTTGCAAAGCCAGAACAATTCTGTTCTGACTTTCAAAGAACTCTGAAAAGCCATTTTATTCCAGTCTGCAAAGCAAACTGAGAAGACTTTGGTGAGAAGCAAGATTTCTGTCTTCTAATAGCTGCTGGAACCACTACATTTATCATTACACAAAGACACAAGGGAAGGTTTATTTATTTCATTTATACATGTGACAGCGTGGACATAAATTACAGCACTAGTTTTTAAATGTTGCAAAAAATTAATAAGAGAGCCAAATGACCACCCAGGGGTTCCCCCAGAGCCACACTCAGGACTTGTGCTTTTCAAAGGGTCAGCAGTGACCACAGGATACTCCATCCACCCATTCTCTGACAGTGCAGTTCATGAGCATTTGCAGCTTTCCTGGTGGCACCTGAGCTTGATGGCACATTCAAAAGCAAGACTACTGAAGATGGAAGAGAAGATCAGATGGGGAAACAACACATCATTGAAAATCCAAGCCCTTCCACTTAGCACTGCATAAACAGCTGGGAACATTTCTG
>NW_008239110.1:7922739-7930586 GCF_000691975.1 Corvus brachyrhynchos
GCTGTTGCCACGAGAGAGAGTTCAAAATCATGGCTTTCATCTCTCTGTTACCCTAGGCGTCAGTCCATTTGTGCACATGGCTTTTATTACCCTGAGAGACTGGCCAACTCAAAATAGTGCAGCACGTCACCCTGCCACTTTTGTAGGCAAAACCACTAAAATAAACAGCATTAGGGTGAGTGTATGCATACAGATTGGATGATACATATGCCATATACCACAATTGAAAGAAAAATTGATTCACATCTTTTTCCCCTCTTTTAGTTGTTCCACTGAACTGCAGGTCATTTGATCTAGACTGAGAAACACAGAAGGGCTCTGGACAACATTTCATCATGCACAAAAGTATCTTGGTGTGTATCTTCTAGCTACAAAAACACTCAAGTTGATTAAATGACTCACGTCCACTGCACACAGCTCTGGAGCATTGAACAGCCATCCAAGACAAACTCAGCTCAAGGTTAATATTAGAACAAGCGATAAGAGTGGGCTGTGCTGCAGATGCCATCGAAGATTAGTGGTGGTTCACACAGACTTTCTCACTTACATGTCAAATCTTTTATCTAATCTGTGCCACTAGTGGCAGCCATCACTGCCAGGCTGGAGGACAGCCTGACAACCAAACCAGACTGCTTGAGCAAAGGCTGGAGGTCCCTCCCTAATGCTATCTAAATCTCCAAATTCTACATCTGTTTTGTAAGAAGTGATGATGCACTCATCACGCTGTCTGCACGAGTCTGCAAGGCAGCTGTGAGAGGGTTTTGTTCCTCACCGCAGGATTTCAGTTCTGCACCCCTTGTCAGGGGCCACTGGAGTTCTGCTCTGGGCTCACACCAAAGATCCCCCAGCTGCACCTCAGTCTGAACCGAGGCCACAGCTCAGTAAAAGTGGCGTGAGAGAGATATCTGGCATGCTGGCACCTACCATGCAGCCCCCAAGCAGACACGTCTCTGTTAACTGCCTGGCTGGCTGAGTAAATGTTGATGTGAACTGACTGGACTAACTGGGATGAAAACCTTACTAGCAATGAAGTTAAACACTTGTCTCATAAGAAGGCAGATAAAGGTTGGCAATGTAAAGTCAAAACCCTAGGGCTATCCGGGAGAATTTTTACCTGTCCAAATCTCTCTTTCTGGACACTTCTGTCTCCACAGAAGGAAATTTTAGAAAAGAACATAGAAATATTGGCCACCTTGAGAGCTGCTTGAGCAAGGAAAGCTGTGTCTCCTCAAACTGTCCTCACTTCTTATTTCAAAACATGAAATGTGACAAAAGACCATTTTTGGCACTAACTGTGCCACTTCTACTGGGCAGTTCAGTTCACTTGGCCCCCAGAGCAGTCCCATGAAACAGTTTGAGCTGAAAACAGAAAACAGAAATGGTTTTTTTTCCCAACCTGCTACTGCAGTCATAAAAGATTCACATTTTGTACAAGGCCTGTGAACTGTCTCTCTGGGTTCAAGGAAACAATGGCATAACTGTAATGGCCACTACAGAGCAAGGCATCTGCAGAATAAATTATCACCTCGATCCTTGGGTCCCTTAAGAATGCTTAAACACCCATATTTTTTTTTTCCATGCCACAGCTACCTAGAAGAACTTCTCATGTCTTTATATGCCAAAAGAAAGCCATGAGCAGGTATTTGAAAGATTTTGAAAGAAATCTATGGTATTGGATATAAAGTCTCATAATGCTGTAATGACTTTCTGAAGAATAATATTACCCATCTGCTTCTCAAAAAAATCACGAAGGAAGAACTATTTCAGGTAATAAAAAGTGTGTAAGAATCAAGGTTATTCTTAGTGGTCATTTACCTCACAAGTTTGCAAGTGACATCATTGTCAGAAAAAACATTACCATCTCCTCTTTATGGTATACTATAAATGCATTTCATCTGCCGTTAAAATACAATGAAAGCCCAGTATTGCTATTCCTTGACTACTTGGAGAAGGATTCCTGTGTTTGGGTACTTTCTGATACCTCAGCTGCCTCTGTTTACAGGCAGAGCTGGCTGATGCTCCCCAGATTCGGTTATCAGCTGATGAAAACTGCTTTCAATAAAAGTTTATTCTTTTCTTCCAAGGACAATAACCTCACTCAGTCTGTGCTATTAGCCTGAATATTTGAGCAAAAACAGACCAAGGCTGTTCCCCAGGTACTAACATATTGAAGCCATAAACTCCTATATTGCGTTAATCTTACCAGATAAGCAACTTTGGGTCAGTTTATATTTGCTAAGAGACCTCCAAGTGCTGGAGGGGAAAAAAGTTGTCAACTATTGTCCCCTACTCTGGGGTCCACTAAGTCATCACACAGAACAATTATGGTGGGGTCTGGTCTCTCTAGGGAGGTATTAAGCCATGGCAAATATTGCTTATTATAGTCTTAGAACACCCCATTACCTCTCCTTATCCCATCGATGTTAGATCATTGTTCAGGCTAAATTCCAGTTTGGCTAATTACATTGTATCTGCCAGACTGCTTCTCTAATTGCAAAGCAGGTAAATGTAGCCAGAGGGACCTCAGGAGGTTGCCCGGAAGCACAAAGAAAAACATACCTAGACCTTCCCTGTGTGGATACCCACAGTTCACATTTTTCTAAGGAGTCTTTCCATTCCTTACCAACTGCAGAGTTAAAAGATTTTTCTAGTATCTTGCCTGAAAATGAAGCCAGTTACTTCTTGTCCTACTTCCAGTGGACCTAGGGAACAATCGGTCATTATGTCCTTAAAAAAACTTTTTTTTTTTTTTTTTTTTTTTTAGTTTGGAGAGTCTTGGCACATTCCCTCAAAACCTACTTTTCCCCATTCAAAACAAGTACCAGTACTTCAGGCTTTGCCTGCAGGCTTGCCTTCCTGCATCTCTTAGCACCTTTTTCCTCTGAATGAGACTCTCTCCAGTTTGTCTACCTGTTATTAAAGGAGGCGCCCAGAGTTAACACACTCCAAGGAATAACCAACATCCAGCTCTTCAGCTTTGCACTCCTCTGCAGCAGCATCCCACGTGCCACTCGCATCCCTCAAAGCCAGGCTGTTATTCACACCTCAACACAGCACTTAGGGAAGAGCAATGAGCGCTGTAAAGCTCGTCACGCCTGGGACACAGGTGGAGAGACCGGAATAATCTTTGGAGATCCAAGAGGCCACTTTAACCCACGCGGCTCCTTTGGTTTGGCTCAGCCAGGGCAAATCCGCCCCTGCAAACACAGCCTGATGGGACTCCCTGCACAGCTCCCAAAGCCCTGTCCTGTCAAAGTCTGGTGTAATCTTAAAACACTGCTCCAGGCACACAGAATGAATAAACTTATAAAAGTTAAGTCTCGATCCAAAACAGACAAGCAATTACACCACGGGATGTGGAAAGACAGATGGATAAATTTAACTTCAGAAAGACAGACGGATCGATTTAACTTCAGAATAACCAAGTTTCCTCCAAGAATTTTGGCTCTTCCTCATGAAGAGGCAGAGTAACTTCCTATAAAAGCAGTACTCAAAACTCACCATACTTTTAAAGATGTGAAGCCAGCTTGAAAACTCTATGATGCAATTAGGCAATGAAAACATCTGATACATTTTTCTAACCAGATTTCTAGAAGAATTAAAAAGGACTCTTGGCATAAGCCCTACACTTACAAGCACTGACAAATATAAACGGCATTGTCATTCTAAAGTTAAAACCCAAATGTAAATTTAAGTAAAATCTTAGCACTAGTGTAATGCTAAATCAAATGAGGTTATTATGAGCCTGCTGTATTACTAAATTCCAAACAATTATTCCACATAATTTCAAGGCTATAACTCCAAAATAATTTGCAGACAATTAAAGATGAGACTCTTATCAGTCATCACTGCAGAGAAGCAGTAACCTCTTGGAAATAGTTCCTATTTAAAGAGAACCAAAACCTTCAATCCAACAAGAAACAGCAAAAGACAATTAGTCTGCATTTATAATGAACCAAAAGACAAATTTATACAAGTGTAAGTAACACCTGAAAACATACAATCTCAAAAGAGTTTTTGGTTTTAGGCAATAATACATCATGTTACAAAAGATGTTATAATCCCAGGCAAAGTACAAATGGGCCCAGCAGCAAGATCTTATTCTTTGCTTTTAATCACTGAAGGTAAATACTTTTATATTCCTAGGTATGACATGAAAGAGCATCCAAAATAACATCAGGTTAACTTTGGCAGCATACCACACTCCCCACCTCCATGGAAATAAATCTGCCCAGAAGGCAAGGAATTCCAGCTTTTCTCAACCAGACTCCTGAAGAGGGCTCCTCCCAAATTCAGTGCACAAGAGCCAACATAACCTTGTTATTGCAATTATTGTGACAAGAATTTGCTGTTACTTCAAATTCCAAATGCAGTATTTTTTTTCTTTTGCCATGGCACCCTGGAATAACCTTTTAAAACACACCTCACATGTCCGCAGCGCTCTGTGGGTGCACACCCTGCTAATACCTATTGCAGGAGCAGGTACACCTGGCAAAATCTGTGTGTTTCCATGTAGCTGGAGTTTTTATCTGCTTCATGTGTTACCAGGTCAGTGCTTAACACAACCAGAGCTTAGAATCACACTTTATAAACATAATTTTATTAGCAACAATGCAGCTTTAAGTGCTCCACCAAATATAAGTGGGATTATGAACTTGCATTTGCTTTACACTTGCAGCACAACAAAACTCTTCGCATTCTTCAGATAACCATCATATCGTGTCAGTGCCAAATCTTGCCTGTTATTGGTCA
This sequence comes from Corvus brachyrhynchos, assembly GCF_000691975.1. Classification (NCBI taxonomy): domain Eukaryota; kingdom Metazoa; phylum Chordata; class Aves; order Passeriformes; family Corvidae; genus Corvus; species Corvus brachyrhynchos. The sequence goes on from NW_008239110.1 coordinate 7,927,492, forward strand.
GCAAGAGCAGCAGCATCTGCTCTTTCATAGGCTCAACCAGGAGCAAAACAGCTGGGAACAGCACAGCTCTCTGAAGCACCACAACAGGCAGCTCCAGCAGCTCCCAGAGATGTCACATAGCTAAATTACTTTAGTCCCTGCTGCTTTCAGTTAACATTTTTTATGTATGCATCCTTAGGCACGAACAGACACTTGGAACCTCGGTGGTCAAACCCTCCCATCGGCTGCAGAGTCATGGTCTCTGCTGACAGAGCCTCACCAGTGGTCAGGAAAAGCACAGGCAGTTTCCTGCAGACTTAGGGGCCATTTATGGACAAGTCTTCATCTTTCCCATCCTGTCTGCATCTTTTTTTTTCCCCTTTTGGTGGTGTTGGTTGCTTGACTGCAGTTGTGCTTGGGAAATAAATAACACAACCCTGCTTCAGGAAACTTTATAGTTGATTCAAAGTAGGCACCAAATAATTTCCTTGTGTGCTTTTGCAGTTTATTTTTTTATACAGCTACAAAGTAGGATATTCAACTTCATCTATGGAAACACTCTGTTCATCAGTCTTCTGCATTAATTCAGTGATGTAAGTGTGGGCAGAGTTATAACCTAGAGGCACTAGGCAAACAGTATATAACTAGAGGCAAACAGAGCGAAGTCTGGCCTCGTCGATTTTTCCTTGCTGCCATCCTGCTGGCTCACACATCCCAACATTGTCCAACACCATCCCTATAAACACCAGGAGAGAAAAAACTCCCATACCTGAAAGCCTCTGCAGGCTTTAGAAATGGACTGACAATAGTTTACAGGCAGACAGAAGACACTGAAAACACATAAAAGACACAGCAAAAAGTAATCCCACCCCGATATAGCACAGATCTGTGCAAGGAGCCTGTCCCTCTCCTCCAGGCAGCATCTACACACAGCAGCACAGCATACTGACAGCAGTTGCACCCTGATGCCTTTCTCCAGAGCTGCTAGTAGAAGCCACAGACCACCAATTTAAGCAGACATTTTTGGTAAATGCTCCCATCTTGTCTTACAATAGTCTGATGTGAAATACCATGTTTCCTGATACTAAAAAAAAAATTAAAAATCACCCATTAAATTTTTTTTTAGCTATTGTGCTTCTTCTCGTGAAAAAATGACAGACCTCAGACCACTTTCACTTTATTTTACCATTACTTTTCCCCCTATATTTTTATTTAACAGCTCTATTTCAAGACCAGAAATCCCTGGAAGTTTAGTCCTGTTATCCCCAAAACCCTATCTTTAAGCAGATTTTTCTTAGCCTGAAGCAACATATTCAAGTCAAATAGCTGAACACAGAAGGCACTTCATGGTCTCAAACCTAACCTGGCAACAACTCTACCCTCTATTATATGCACTAATATTTTTCCCTTGACTTAACTGAGGGATTCAAATGAGACCTCAGCAGCAACATGGCCAGCACCACAAACCACAGCAGTGATGTTTCTTTCACACACTTCACCTGGAGATGCACCAAAACACACTTGGGCTTTCCAGAGCCTCAAGCTCTCCAACACTGCAAGGTGCTGCCAGTTCTCAGGTAAAATGAGCAGCCTCTCCTCTGCTTCCCCACTAGGATTTCCTCAAAAATCATTAACTAAATTAGGATGTGCATTACTTTTGCCTCTTGTTTTTTGACACCATTCTTAGCATATTTTCAAGAAACTCTTTGAGTCCACAGGATTATAGCTTTTTTCCCTATTAATGCTGAAATTCTTCCATAATTAGAATAATTTAAAAGCTGGGGTTTAGGATAATGCCAAGTAGCAGAGCATTGACAACAAAAATCACAAAAACTGACACTGCAAGACCTAGGTACCTCAATGTGGTATCAATACCACAGCACAACAGAACATCACACAGTCATTATTCTGAACAAATATGGGGCAATGTTGTTCTTCATGACTGCCACAGTGGTGAAGGAAGCAAGGGATTATGTCATTTCTTCTAAACCTTTCAGGAACCCAGAGGCAGAAAGTAGCAGGTTTTTTCCATCGGTTTCCCAGATGAGCTGAACCTAGAAGTCAATTTATACACGAGTTCATTGTCATCTCCTCATGAAATAAAAAATTAATTACTGGGGCGGAACAGGCAAAGAGAAGAAAGCAGATTTGCAGTTGAGACCCCACAATCACAGAACATCTGGTCAGATGGTGGTTTGGATGTTAGCAAGTAGTCTTTTCATCAAGGGAGTAAGGACAGGCTTTAGCCATTCTGCAGAAAACTGGTTTTATTCTTGTTGAGGCAAAGATCAGAAACAGTTATTTACTTTGACCAGGAAGGTGGTCTCATTTCTTGCAAAATCCCATGTGCTCCTCCTCATGATCATTCCAGCTTCTTTAAGAACCCGCAGAGACCATCACTACAGCACCCTGACAGCAGGACCCCAAAACTACTGACAAACCCACGACAAACTACTCCTTCACTGCCCTCAAAGCTGGCTCTTCCCCCCCTGAAAGACTGCAAAGAAAACTCTGCAAAATAAATATTTGAACCTCTAAGCGGTTCCTGAGAGCGTGGCATCTGCCAAAACCAAGGACAACATGGAGATCATTGAAGAAGGCGACATCCCACTACTGGCCACACACGCAGCTGACTGCGGGTGGTCCTCACTTCCCCAAAAGGCTTTACAGTCATTGCCACGTAGGAACCTAGTTACAGGTTCATTTACCAGCTCATTCACTAACTCACTAATTTTCACGCAGACCAGGTCTTAGGACCATTTCTTGATGGCCTTTTGAGAATGAAATGGCACTCGGATGCCAACGCCATGGTCTTTGCCCAAGTTTGATCCTGTTGGGGATGCATCAGCCTGCGGAGCCCACCTGGTGACTCGGGCTTACTGCCACCTTCTCAGACCGAGCTCTCACCTTGTCCAGCCCCGCTCCAGCACATTCGCCCTTCCCTGCAGCTGAGCAGCACTGCTCAAAAAGTCGCTTGACCACTTCCCAAGAAGTCGTCATGACACCACACTACCTCGCTTCACCAGCGCACACCCGGCCGCCTCTTCTCAGGTACCAGCCCCATCTCCGCCCCGGGTGCCCGCTCACGCTCAGCCCTTCGCAGGGAGCCGGGGTCG
>NW_008239110.1:7931026-7956566 GCF_000691975.1 Corvus brachyrhynchos
GCGCGGCGGGGGCTGCGGGACGTAGCGGTGCTAGGCTGCAGGCGGCCCGAGGGGTGCTCCGCGCCTCGGCGGGGCAGTGCCCGGTACGAACGTGGGGCCGGCTGTGTAGCCACAGGTGCGTGTCAGCGGGCCTGAGAGAGGACTCAACACCCCGTCTTAACTATCCTATCAGCCCGTCTCTACAGCATGGAAGTGTACTAACTTGTTAATGTACGGAGTAGTTCACATTATACACTGTGACACCACGAGGTAGTGAAAGTTTACTGGAGACTTGCGGATTGTTCATGTTGAAGTCAAACAAAAGGACAGCCTGGCCCTGGAAGTAAGGACTTTGTTTCTTGTAAGGTTAGAGCTGCCTGTGGAGGATAAAGTATTTTGGACAGCCAAGATAACACCAGCATCCTAGCTCCTCTGACACATCTTTGAAAACCCTCCCCAGTATTGTCTGGCAGTACAGATAAGTAACTCTAGCAAGGTTGACTCCAGGGACATCTGGATCAATAGATAAGCAGCAAAGATGCTGCAAAAATAGACCTGCTTTGGAAATTTTTACTATGATTACTAACCAGTGATGTGGCTGTTAGTGACCAGTTAAATCATGCTGGACCTGAACATTTGAAGGGTGTGAGAAGCCTGTGTGAAACATCAGTTGTGGTGCCCTAATTTGGCTGCAACACCTTGTGCTTATGAGTGACTCTTTTAAGTCTGTACTTTGCCTCCTAGTCTCTCTCCTGGGTAGGCACACAATCCTGCTGCTTTTCATGACACATCCTTGGTTTCACGTGTGAAGGGATGGATCTGCACGAGCTGAGAGGCAGTGCAGGGGACAGGTGTCCTGCTCATCTCAGTGGGAGCACACGAGGCCCCGCATTTGTTTTGCAATGGGGGCACACTGTGAAGAACTATAAAGTGCCCAGTTGGGCTTTGGTCCTAAACCACAACACCAACCCATGGCTAAGGCATGAGCAGGGAGAGGTGGTTGGCAGGATTTTCTGAAGCAGGAGCGCAGGTGGTGAGCAGGGTCAATGACAGGAGGCAAGCTCTGTGGGAACAGGGACAGGGGTGATGATAACTAATTTGCAGCTCAGTGAGTAATAAATACGTTCCCAGATGGGATATGCAGGACATGGATGCATGACTACTCCCTGTTTCTTTGCCAACTAGGGAAGAGGGGGTGTGACCCTTGTCTCCTGTGAGCAGTACTGTGCTTCCAGCATCCCTGTCTCGTCTGCTGGCAAGGGAGAGACTTGCTGCACCAAGCTCCTTCTGGTGTCCTCTCCTCAGCAGCAGGCTGCACTACTTCTCTCTGACCTCTCCTGTCTCTTCACAGCCTGGAGCAGAGCCAGAGCTGGCTGCTGCTGGGGGAGCAGGTCAGAGAGGAGCACTGGCAGAAGTGGAGTGTGCCAGCAGCACAATGGAAGCAGGATGGAAGTGCTGCATGTAGGAAGATAAGGGAGGGAGCAATTATCTGTCTGGAGAAGTGGGATTTCAGTGTGGCTCTAAGCACAGATGCACTGGCAGGTGAGGTGCATGATTCCAGCCATTTGAACATGGCTGTTCTCTTTTTTTTAGGTAAACTGTCCTGAATTAGGTTAACGCAATTCCATGGTTGTTTTAAAACACCCTAAATGTATACTCCTCTCAGAAGAGTGTGTCAGTCCTACCTGCCATTCCTGTAGCAGCAGGGTGGCTCCTTTCTCATAAAATAAGTCAAACTAGGGCCTGACAGAGATGAAAAGCAACTCAAAAAACCACTATCTGGAGCAGTTTCCTAATAGACCTGGGCACCTTTGTTGGTACCATCCTATTTTTTGATCAGCTTAGAGACAACATGGGACAGCCTCAGGTGTTTGCCATGGGGAAGCGAGTTGGCTCTGGAAGTGGATCTTTCTGACAACCACACACTTTTCCTGTTTCCACCCCACCTTGGTGGCTCATGAATGGATCAGACAAGCCTTGGTGCTTGTGTAATGAAGGAACACATTTATGAGGGCAAAGGGAGAGTGTAACTGCACCAATCATGACTGACAGCAACTTAAGAGACAGGTACCTGGCTCCATCCACGAGCATCACCTGGAGTTCATCTGCAGAAGGTCACTTGGGCTGCCACGGGGCTGCCTGTGCATCACTTTGCTCCTCTGTGTGAAATGGCAACTTTCATATGGAGGACAGAAGTAATGCTGCTGCTCAGGGAAGAGAGGTTTTAGACATACATCAAAAACATTAAATGCAGGGGTATTATTTCACAAAATTCTTAGCACAAATGTTGTTTTAAGCTCTCAGCACCTAGGCAATAAATAATGGTATGTGAAGGTCTTATTAAAATATAAGTTTGTGTGTGTATGGTTATGGAAAAAATCTTGAAGACAGGTTGACTCCAAAAGTATAAAGCGCAGAAATACATTTTAAAATTCTCTCTTGAAGTTTAATCCTTGAGAAATCAAAGCTTTCCTAAAAGCTTGAACAATGCATACTCAGACTAAAGAGGTCTACCTGAGCAGAATAGAAACCACAAGGTCTTTCTTGGTTTTAGCATCAGAGGTTCATTTGTTGTTCTTCTCTTAGTGTGTAGTTCCAGCAAAAAGCTCAAATACTTGAATCCAGCCACTCTTCTTGTCATCGTTGAGCTGTAAGTGCTGACCTTGTACAAAATATTCCCTTCCATAGAAAGCTGATAAGCCCCAATTTGTGGGCATGCCAGGAGTGGTCCTGATAAAGAACAGTTCACTAATTTAACTCAGTGTTTTCCTTTTGTGTTTTAACAAACAATTGAATTTCTCTTGCTTCCTCCCCACCCCCTACCCTGCAATTTCTTATGAATGTAAATCTGCCTGTTAAAAACACAACAGAGGATTTCTAAAGATAGAGAATAAGAGAACAGTGATAGAGAATGATCTCAGGGAATCTCAGGGACAATGAGAAATCTTACCAGGATTAGCATGAGAATCAGTGAGAATTAAGATAGTCCCTTAAACAGTCTCACTTCTCCATTTTTACAAGTGTATTATAAATCAATTCCCCCCCAGGAACTGGCTGCAAAGATATGTGTGTGAGCAAAGCCTGTTGAGAAGAAGAGCAAATTGAAATTGTAGCGCAATGCATGAAGCTCCAGTCCACATGGATGATGAGCCTTTTTGAGGTGATTGCTGGGAAATACAGCTTCTGCAAAGTTTCACATCTTTCACAAAACATGCTCGCTCTTTGAATCAGGCAGCAAATAACCTCCCTTCCTTGCTCTCCTAAAGCAAGATGGATGGTGTTAGAGGAACATCCATCAAGCTGGATCCAGCTGAGCACAAACTGCCACCATGAAATGCAAGGAGTAACTGGAACAGTGACTCTGAATGTGAGCATGCAATTTCTACTGAGAACAGTGAGCTTCGTGCCCTGATAACCAAAATCAGACATCGGTCTTATGGCATCTACTTTTTATATTGGTGCCACAGAGCTACAGCTCCCTTAGTTTCTCCAGGAAAAGTCTATAAACTGTTAAAACTCCTCTCTCATTTACAAATTTGTCTGTAGTAAGAGCACAGTGCTAAACCTCTAGAATGAAATTTCATTGCTTCAGTGCTATCTTTGCTGCTTACAAATTACCTCTTGCCTGGGATATTGCTGGTAGTGAAATCTCTCCTTTGCAGCAGTTATTTAATGTTTCTCTCTCTTATGGCCATTTTCAGTTCAAACACCTTGCCTACCCCATTCATCTTCTGCCTCCACCCACTGTCAGGGCTTCTGTTTATCTTCTGGTTAGTTAAAATGTCTGCCCCAATCTCTGTACAAAATTAAACCCCAGGCAGGAAAAACGCCACTAGGATTCCCTAGGATTCTCCAAGGGCTGTTAATACAAGTCAGACATTCCTCCTATAAAATGAGTAAATGAATAAGAATGCTCTTTTTGACTGTGCTCTGGGTTTGTATGAGCCACTTGCCAAAATCTACAGGACAGAGCAAAGGAAGAGTTTTTTCCCCCCTCTTTCCTCCTACACTCCTGATTAATGCTTCGAAAATTGGAGTGACGTTTTTCTGTGCACTTGAAAACAGAGATGTTTTGTGTAGAAACTTTCACAAGGTCATTTTAAAAGTGGCTGCGGAAGAGAAGCATGGTGTGTCCTTACCACAGAAGATGTGTGTGCCTCAGATCCCGAGTCTGCAGCAGTCAGAGCTTTGGTCCAGGCCTGGTTTATTGCCTTGCACATTTATGTGTGAAAGCTCTGCCACAGCCCTGAGGAACATGGAATTAAAAGTTTGTAGCTCCCTGGGTGACTTCTTGGTGATAGCTTTTGTGCAAGCCTGGTTTCAGTTCTGTTTCCTAAAATTGCAGCTCAAAATCCTGGAAGTATTTCTTTATGCACCAAAGTGACAGACCTCCATGGAGCCTGCACACAGCTCTGCCAGGTAGGTACAGCCCTTACTCCTTCCCATGCCTTAAATTCCACTGAAAACTATTAAAGAATCTCTTTGTGTTATCTTTTAAATGTTAGCAACAGAGAAGTAAATTTGCCGTATTGGTCTATTACCCACTTACAGCTGCTGAGAAGTTCATGTCTGAACAGCTGTCAAGGCAAAAGCTCAGCTGTGTGAATCATTAAAACTGCTTCTCAGCTCGCCACTGGTAAGTTTGAAGATAACAACTAAAAAATATATGTTCATGCAGTCTCCCATTAGCTCTCCTCAAGCTCGTGGGCCATTTAGGCAGCTTTACACAAGACTGATCTTGCTGTTCAGCAGCACAGCACGAGGCATGGGCAGAAGCTGTCTTTTCCCTCCAGCTACAGAGGGAATCAAACACCACAGCCTTGCCACATGCTCCAAATTTGATGAAAGAGACAGCTGATAATTATTGGCCTGGAGAGGGGATTATAGCTCAAGGTTTACCTCTGAGTCACACTCCTGTATGTTTGCACTCACACATACCTGTACCTGTGCGCACACATTCACTGCAGGAAGGAGAAGAAGAATGAGACGGCCCTCCAGGAGAAGATGCTCTGCAGCTCTCTCCTACCCTTGGGCCTTAACTTTATTTATTTAACCCTAAGCCTTGTGGTATCTACAAATACAACTATTGCCTCCAGAAGCTGTGTTTCACTCCTGGAGTGGAATAACAGTGCTTTTACAGTCTGCCTTTTACTAAATTGTCCAATCATTCTGAACAAGCAAAATTCTGCCTGCTTTTTAAAAAAAAAGGGCTGGAAATTTTATTGAAGAGATATTAGTATAAAAATTGAAAATGTATTGCCATTGTAAAAAAAAGACATTCCAGCTCACAGGAATTAAGTAGTGATGGCTCACATGCAGTTCACATACTGTTGCACAAAGATATTTGTGATATCAGTTCATCATCTGTATTTCCCCTGTATCTATACGGTAACCCCAGGCAGACGCCCATCTTTGCTTAAAAATTACCCTGGATTTCTTTTAAAAATCCTATTTTCTGTAGATTTTAAAGATTACCTTAGTGTTATTCTGGCTTCAGCTCTCTGCCTTTTTTTGGGTGAAATAAATTTTACTTACATTTTTACACTTCTAAGCTCAAGGATGAATATCTTTCATTAAAAAATGTAATTTGGCATAGGGATTAATCTATAATTGTCATAATTTGACAAAACACTGCAAGTGGAGTAGGAATGATGGCTTTAAGAAATTATATAAGCCTTTTTATTACATGTTTTTAATGGGCTTACGTAGAACAGTACAAATGCCAAAGTACTTATATAGGGGATGACAATGGCTCTGGAACAATCCAGCAGATGTCACTGAGAGACACCTTCCTTCATCTGCAAGCATTCAGGGAAAAGGGGTCTCCAAGGGGGGATAAGGTGCAAGCCAAAGCACTGGGGCTGATAGGGAGAAGAACAGGAGCAAAATGTTTCACGTAGAGGATTCACAAACAAATTAAGACCCACAATTAATGTACTGTGCATTTCTTCTGTGGTCTGTCTTTCAATGTTGTTTGATATACTAGCGTGTGTCTGTACAATTTATGCATCATTAAAGGCGATAGGAAACAATAAAAGCTGGGAGTGGCTGGCAGCATCCTTGAGACCTGATGGGTAAAAAAGAGCTTTCCTAGGACAGGAGGCTTTCCAAACTGTTCTGGAGTATGCAGGCCAATTTAATAATATGTAACCACCTTTAATAGAGGTCTCATCCATGCGTCTGAAAAGCATCTCATTTTTTCAGGACACTAAATTCAGTCTTTATCTGAAACAAAAAGGTTGGTTTTTTAAACAATTACCATGTGGTCAGCCAATCCTCTCCACCATCTGGTTGCATTTTAAAGTCTTAGTTACAATCATAACAAGGAGGAGAGAAATGGTCTGCCCTCAGCAGAAAAGATACCACAGCTCCCCTGCAGCTGAGCAGCCTGTCTAGGAGCAGACGGTGAGGATAAAACTCAGTGTTCTTCCCGCAGGCTCTTTTCCAAGCAGTTTGCCCTCAATGTCATGCGGAGCAGCATCAATGATGCAGAGACACCAGTACTGATCCGAAGTGGGATAACCTCCTTAGCCAAGAGTTTGTATGTAGGTTAGGTGCTACCACAGGGCTCATCCTTTTGGCATGTGCCTCCCTGCAGCATGTCTGCCTCCATCCTCAGCTGGGGATGTGGGAAGCAAAGGCCAGTCGGATGTTTCGAAGATGCACTGGGAAGGACAGAGCGGGTTTGTGACAATGCAGGCGCCTCTACCGGCATCGCTTCCGGCGAGGAACACTCGGCCGGGCTAATGCTTGTGGCTGTGCCCCAGCTCCTGGCTTGCTCACAGGCTCCTTGTTAGGAGGAGATCCCTTCACCAGAATGTATTGAATTTCCTCGGGAACAAGGTCATTTCTTTGTACTCTGTCAGGAGACGAAGTACATGTTTCTGAAAGCATAAGGGCTTTTTTGCAGAGCTTGCTTTGTGCCTGCTTCTCTCCTGTTGGCAAGGCTGGAGGCAGAGCCAGCAGCTACAGAGGAAAGCCTGCTCTGCCATCTCCCCATGGTCCAGTCAGCACAGAGTGGGGAGGAGCGTCTCAGAGGACACTTACCTCCCCTGCAAGGCAAAGGTGAAGCTGTGGCTTCTCCTGAGCAGTAGCTGGGTCAATGCCAGAAGCCAGGCAAACAAAAGAAGCTTGCAGGTGGAGCCCAGGGCACCAACACCTGCAGGAGGACACCCCAACACTGGGACATGCAGAGCAGCAGCTAAAAGAGGCAAATTTTCCCCTTAACTTCTCAGTCCTCCCTCAGACTTAACGCAAAGGAAAGAAGATGATCACTGATGTATAATGACGAGAGCCTTTAGGAATCCAGGGCTTTTTACTCAATCTTTGTGCTGAAGTGCTCCGTCTTACGCTACAAAGGCAAACAGCAACAAGATTGCTCTCAGCAACCCAGACAAGAACATTTTAGTGCATAATTATGGATGAGATGCAAAAGGACGAAAAAGAGGGAAAACATCTGTTCACATAGAGTTTATTGCCGTTCACTTAAGAGGCCCATTAAATGCCAGAAAAAGCTTCTGTTTGAGGCAATTATCATGCTGAAAATCTCTATGTCAATTCGTCCTATGATTATTCCTGGAGTGCTGACACTGTGCAGATACACTCACCACAGAGAAAAAGGGTGCCCAGCCAGGCTTACAGAGGAATTTTCAGAAGCAGGGTAGCCAGCACTTCTCAGGGTCTTTACCTCTGTAGAGATGTGGGTTGTTTATTGGAGTCTTTCCCTGGAGTTCAGCTGTCTCAGCTCCTTTATTTCAAAAATATCCTTTGAGCTTTTTCATTGGAAGTGCACCTAAAAGTGGGATTGCTCTTCTTGTAGTCACAGAAATATGGGATGTGAGAAGCTCAAATCCAGTTCTTCAAATGCTCAAAGGAGGGAGACCAGCTGTCCCACTGACCAAGAAATCATTTGGCTCACGAGGCTTCAAGGTCTGTTCAGAGGAGAGGCTTCATCTCCTTGAAGCCCAACCATGCACTTGTTTGGCAAGGAGGAAAGCAAGTGTGAGTGTGTTGGTTCATCCCTCCCCTGCTCCTGCTCAGGCCTTTCCACAGGAGCTTGGTGGGGAAGCATCTCTTGATCATACTGGGAACTCTTGGAAAGCCAAGGTGGGTGGCAGTACTGACCGTACCAGGAACTCCTGCTGCCTCACGTAGGTGGGAGATGACAGAGGGAATAATCAGTCATCCCCTGACAGCCTTGGAATGTTCCTTATCTGAAATGTAGCTCAAGTGGGACAGTACCATCCTCACTGGAATTTCAAAAATTCCAGTAACAACTAACCCAGATTGCAGCTAGGATGAAAATATATCAAGGGCTTAAGACAACCATCTCACAGCCCTAAAAACGTGGTCCTAAGAGAGACCCTTTGAGCTCTTCAGGACTGCAGTGGGCTGCATCAGTATTTCCCTCTCTCTGGGATGCCTCTCAGAGTGCCCAAACTCTCAAGTATGCGAAATTCAGAGAAGCGTCACCTGGCAACAGAACCTGGACTGATGTCCCACTCCTCGAGCCTCAATACCCCACCTCGCCCCCATTAAGAAATGCCAAAAAGGCATTAGACATGTTTCACTGATTCTTGAGGGGAATGTTTTAATACATATACCTGTGTACTTATACTTTACATATCCATGCCTGTGTGTGTATTACCTTTGTACATTTGCATACACATATCTGCGTGTGTGCCTTGACTTGGACACCCAATAGCAAATATAGTATACGTGTTATTATCTTGAATCCATAACTGTTATCGCTGTTTAGAGTTGATCCTTGGTTAATCTAATATTTAAGTGCTTCTAGATCCTTTAGACATAAACAATTGACCACGTCTGAGCCTAAGATCGGATCCAGCCATATGTGGGAACCTTTCTGAGAAGCAGTTTGGAAAGCAAGGGAGTCCACTCTGAATCTCAAGACCAACCAGAGAGTCTCCCTTAATCTTTCCTTCCTTACCCCTTTCTACATCCCTGGCCTCCATATAAATCACTCTAAATTGATGCTAATTTGGTTTTCCTCTATATATATTATCCATGCAGTAGGTATTAGAGTAAGCCTTGTCATCGAACTTTGCCTCACTTTTGCAAATGCATATTAAAGTTTGTTTTCACTAATACATTTGATGGTGATTCTTTAAGCAACCTAAATCATTCATTTGTGTGACAGCGAGGGTCCCTCCATGGCTCTGGTGTGTTCCCTCAGGGAACGGTTGCTTTTCAGAGCTTCACTTTAGCCAAAATTATGACTGAAGGTTCACACATAGGTGCTTCCGAAACACCGACAGCCGGCTCAGTTGCTTAACTCTCTGATGACACAGAAAATAAACAAACCTCCCCTCCTCTGTTTGGCTCACAAATTGAAGGAAAGGCTGATGTAAGGCTTAGATATCAGCTGGTTGACCGGGATTTTGGAGAAGGGGAATCAAAAGGTAGGAGATACGACAATGGTGGGAGCACAGCATGTGATGCACATGGTACATACCTCTTACTGTCTGGAAAATATATTGTCCTCGCGGTAGGTAATGGACATTAACAGGAACAGAGCAAAGTGATGTGGGGCAGTACTCCCCTAGTGCTGGCTGCTCTCAGTGGTGTGAGACAGTCTCAAAGGATGAAAGCAAAACACAGGAAATATATTCCCTTGAAACTGCTTTTACTTTTGGAAATACCATTCAGAAAAGTTTCTTCCCCCTTTCTTTTCTCCCTAGCCCCTCCCTTTCTTAGTAAGGCTGGGTTTTGACTCACGTCTGCTACTCTTTCTCCAAAATATGTAATTTTTACTTCTTCATTGAGAAAAACAGACACGAGGAGAAAATTCCCAGAAAGAAACCAGTCCACTTCAGGTCTTGAAGCAGTGGTAGTTTCTAATAGCTGAGCACCCAGAGTGGTGTCTGGGCTCACCAGGAGCCTGGCCAGGAGCCAGTGGACACATGGACCAGGCTGCAGCCACACAGGGACTGCCCCACAGGATGTCCGGCCCAGGCACAGCTTGAGGAGCTGGGGGACCCCAAGAACCCACAACATGAGGAACTGAGGACACTTGGCTACCCAAGACAGTGGTTTCCTCTCCAGTCTTTGGTGGGGTAAAAGCTCTGGGACATGTTGCCGTAGCAGCAGCTTTGCCTAGGATTATTATTATTATAATAATTCCTTATTTTTTTGTTAACAACAGCTTCTGGTACACTGCTACCTTCACATTTTATTGTACTTTTTTAAAGTGTTCTCCATAAATCCACGATCGATTTTTAAAGCTGTATTGAAGTACCCAAGTCCCCCAAGCCTTGTACGTATATGGGAGCCCGACAGGCACCCAGATTTCCACTGAATTAAGCATCACCCCATTTGCTCCTTGAGATGGAGTTTGCGGGTTTTTTTCAACAATTGCTTGATCCAACATCGCCCTCTGGTGGAAACTGGGGAATAGAGCAGGATAAACTGGAGCCGCGGACAACGTAACAATAGTCACCTGATTGCTGTGAAAACAATGAAAATCTCGGTCCAGGCCATGATGTTATCTCTAATTGTTACATTTATTCCTAGCCATTTTGCAGTTTATCTCAAATAGTTCTCGACTGCAAGAGAATGGTAATGAATGGTGAAGGCCAATTTTCCTGTATTTCTCACAAAATTGTTTTAAACAGAGTCAAAAGCCTGTCTATCGAGACAATATGACTTTATGGCACTGTTTCTGTGAAGGAAATCAACAAAATTCCCTGTTGCAGGAAGCTATTATTTTGTGCTCAAGCTCTAAAGTCCATCATACATCCCATCTGCTGTCTGAAATCGCAAGGATTGATAAAAATGTCTCAAAATATAATCGTTCTCTTTCTATCCCACTATTACACCTTTGAAGTTCCATGTGAGTGTGACAGATTGGTTGCCATCTGCCAGGGGTGCCTCTTCAATATAGATCAGAAAGTGTGGATAAGAAGGAAATACTCAATGTAAGTTTGGATAACTTATGTCCAGACACACATGGGCTTAATGAACAGCACAGGGATAAAATGCTTTGCACAGGTGACAGCTAAGTCTTTCTTTAAGGACACCTTTCATCAGCACGGGGAGGTCAGGGAGGTTTAATGAACCTTCCACTGTTAATCCTCTCCCATGTGTGAGTGTTTCTCTGACACTTATTCTGTGATTCCAGATTAAAACTACAGAGCTGATGCAGCAGCACAGACAGATTTAAGATCAAAATGGAGTTTTGAAAATTCCTCAGCTGCCAGCTCAGCTTCAGCTGGAGCTGGAGAGGTAACAGAGGCCACATCTTTGCTTCAGCTACTGGCAAGAGTCTTGGGTGAGGAGCAGAAACGCAGGGATGGCTGATGAAATATTGCTGGAGACTGACACCCGGGGCTGGGTAGCAAAGAAACAAGACAGGACTCATCTCAACAAACTTCAGGCTTCAGCTGCCTGGAAGCAGTCAGTGTCAGTGAGCTGGCCTGAAGGCACTGAAATAGTGTGACTCCCCTTTGTGGGCGGGTGTATAGCTGGCACTGGGCAGCATCACTATGTATCTAGGATATATTCTAGATTATTTAAATTTTCCATGCCTAGGGAAGCATAATGGAAGGATGTTTGGTTATTCCCAAAATATTAGGACTTATTCTTGGCAAATTGAAAGCTTCTGGAACAAAAAGATGAGGTTTCTGAATAGAATGCTCAATCTTTGTGTGGCATGACTTTAGCCAGGGAGAAAACCTCTGTGAGAAGGAGTAAGATTTAAAAAGGAATTCCAAGCTAGAGACTGTGGGAAATGAGGAGGAAGTGAGGAGGAAGAGAGGAGCAGGGGACCATGAAGGCATTTCATTAGAGGTGCAATTTTGACCTCTTTATAACCACAAATAAGGAGGAAAAGCAAAGCGTAATCTGGACAAATAAAGCCCCTTTTAATGGGGCACAGGAGATGGAGCAATCAGGCTGAATGTATGTTTGCTTCTATTTGCTATAAATGTGAAAATAAGATACAGCTTTAAAATCCTCAATTTTTATATAAGGGTATTCAAATATCAGGCATATTTCAGAAGGATGATAATTACTGAGTCATTGTAATAGCATGATAAAAGTTACATGGGAAAGAATGAAAATAGATCTCCTCCAAATAAGGAAAAGGACATGAACTCTGTCAGATTAAAAGCAGAAACAGAAAGGAAGACTAAAAAAATATTTTGAGGAAAAAACTTGCTACTAGACAAAAGCCTCCTCTATCCTAGCAGAAGCAGGGAGCCTGCTGGAGGGTTCTGCAGGTGACCAGGGTGTGCAGTCAGGATAGCAAAGGAGTTTGAGAGAAGACACATCCTAACACATCAGCTAAACGGATTATTTGTGCCTGCATTCAGTGCAGAAAAGCTGAGTGAAATTCCCACAGCAGAACCATTTGTTAAAGGGATAATGCAGGGAAGCTGCCTCAGATTGAAGGGTCATTAGATGAGGCTTTAGAACAAGTAGATGCAAGGGATAGTAACAAATTCATGAAAAGCAGATGCTACTCACTTGTGGGTTTTTAAGGAATGCTAATGGAAATTGTTGCACTGTAAGAGCCAGTGTATAAGCTTTTACTTAAAACGGCTGAAGAAAAAAGAGGATGGCATGTGATACTGTCTTCTTTTAAGTGCTGTAAGGGATCTAGAGAAATGCAAGCCACCAAATCTGACACCTGTGGCAGGGAAACAGCAAAAGCCATAGTAACAGAATAGTTGCAAGGAGAGACACAGACTGAGGGGAGAATTGGCAAAGTTTTGCAGTGAGAACCTATGAAGCTGTGCTCCACCACCTTCTGACAGCTTCAGAGGAAACTGTGAGGCTGCAGATGAGAGCAATCTGCTCAGTATGATCTGCTCAGCTTCTGGAAAGCCTTTAATAACATCTGTCACCAAGGATCCATTAAGAAGCTAATCCTGGCATGGGGCAAGAGGGAAGACCCTCTCATGAGTCAGCAACTGCATAAAGGATAGAGAGACGAGGTAAGGATAAATCATCCATTCTTCACAGTGGAGAGAAGCAACCAAGTGCATCTTAGAGGAATCATGGTGGGGCCAGTATTCATCCACAGACCTATGAGTCAGACAAATGACTGATCTGCTGGTGGTACCAGTTTATTCAAGGTAGTAAAATGCAAACTGCCTCAAGGAGCTGCAAAAACTATCTCATGAGTTTGCTCAAAATAACAGCAGATGAAAATCAGTGTAGCTAACAGCAGAGAAAAACACCTGGCTGACCTGGGAGAAAGACTGCCTCACTGTCCAGCCTCAACAATGCCTCTGAAACAGCTACTACCGCTCAGGACAGGTATCTTGGAGCTAGGTTGCCACCTAAATGCTTATTAATAAAGCATTTTAACATATTATGAAGGGAAGAGAGATCATAAAGTCATAGAATAGTTCGGGTTGGAAGGGACATAAAAGATCATCTAGTTCCACCTCCTGGCATGGGCAGGGACACCTTCTATTAGACCAGATTGCTTAAAGCCCCATCTAACCTGGCCTCGGAGGCTTCTAGGGATAAGGCACCCACAATCTCTAGACAACCTGTGCCAGGGCCTCACCACCCTCATAGCGAAGAATCTCTAATCTAATTTCACCCTCTTTCATTTTAAAGCAATTCCTCCTTTTCCTATCACTACATGCCCTTGCAAAAAGTCTCTCTCCAAATCTCTTGTAAGCCCCCTTTAGGTATTGGAAGGTGCTGTAAGGTCTCCCCAGGGCTGTCTCCTCTCCAGGCTGAACAACTGCAGCTCTCTCAGGCTATGTACATAGGAGAGGTGCTCCAGCCCTCTGACCATCTTCATGGCCTCCTCTGGACTCACTCCAGCAGGTGCACATTCTTCTTATGTTGGGGTCCCCAGGGCTGGATGCAGCACTCCAGGTGGGGTCTCACGACAGCAGAGGGGCAGAATCACCTCCCTTAACCTGCTGGTCACGCTGCTTCGATGTAGACAAGGACACAGTTGGCCTTCTGGGCTGCGAGTGCACATTGCTGGGTCATGTTGAGCCTCTCCTCAACCAACACCCCCAGGTCCTTCTCCTCAGGGCTGCTCTAAGTCCATTCTCCACCCAGCCTGTATTTCTGTTTGGGATTGTCCTGACCCAGGTGCAGGACCTTGCACTTGGCCTTGTTGAACTTGACAAGATTTGCACAGTCCCACCTCTCAAACCTGCCAAGGTCCCTCTGGATGACATCCCTGCCCTCCAGCGTGTCCACTGCACCCCTCAGCTTGGTGTCATTGGCAAACTCACTGAGGGTGCACTCAGTCTCACTGTCCGTGTCACTGACAAAGATTTTAAACAGCACCAGCTCCAATACTGACCCCTGAGAAATGTCTTCCCTTGGGACACCAGCCCCTCCTCGTTGGCAAGAGCAGGGTCCAGCACAGCACCTCTCCTTGCTGGCTGCTCTATCACCTGGAGAAGGAACCTCCTGGATAGCTTATGCTTTACTGTGCTGTCCCCCCCAACAGATATGTCCCCACGAGGATCAGGGCTTGTGAAAGTGAGACAATTATGTATTATGTAAACCAAGATTCTTCAAGGTGGGAAAGAAAAGTCTGAGAGGGAGTATGGTGGAACTTTATAAATTCAAAAAGGGCCATGGAGAATGGGCCATGGAGTCACTGCCTCTCATAACATGCAGGAAAGGGGCATCAGATGATGTTTTCAGGTTCAAGACAAAGATGAAGGCAACAAGCTCTGCTCCTGGACAAAGAAGTTTCTCCCTTTACAGAAACTGTTTTCACAGGATGTTGGGGAATACAGAAGCACCATACATGTTTTTAGAAGCAAGTCAACAACTCTGTGGAAGATAAATCATCTGAAACACTAAGCTACCCCTCAGGTGAGGAAGACCCTAGACCAGAAGTGGCTGTCCCCCCTGCTGGCCATGAGCAGAGCTAGGACATCAGACTGATGAGCTTTGTAGCTGAACCTATTCTGACACTTTATCAACCAGACAATTTTTAGAAGTAGATTAGAAGAAACCCCATCACCCTGCAGAGAAGACGTGCACAAGCACAGCTTTGGTTTCTTATGGGGCTATGATCACCCTATTAGCATTAGTAGTGTTTCTTGCTCCAGGATAAGTTACACTGTTTGCTATTTTTAAGCTTAAAATAAAGATTAAGAAAAAAGAGCCCATTCTTATGTTCTTTTTCCATGTATTTTTATGTTCTGTGTTAGCTCAGGACAAAGCTGCAGTTTGACAAGCCCTATGCCAACACTGCTGCCAAAAGCAGCAGCTCTGCCCTCTCATACCACTGGAAAGGACAGATGGGGGGGACGAAGGGGGGAATGCAAAATTAGCCTTCAGAGCCTAGAAAAAGAGGACAAGGCTGCTGAAGGCAGGGCTGGCTTAGGCTGGTCCCAGGCGCTTATTGACCTATAATTTAATTTGGTTATGTTTCTTCTGACAGCTGTCCCTTGCAAATGGTAACTGTCCTCATCCCCCCTGAAAACAGCAGGAGTTGGCAGCCATGGCTGAATGTGGCCTTTCTTGGCCCTGTCAGGCCATCCCAAATTAAAGAAAATCCCTTGCTTATGAAAGGAAACACTACAAAAATGATCTTTGCTCCATTATTAGAACTTTATTTATCAGTTAATTTTAATAACTGAAATTATTGAAGGATTTTGAATGGTTTTATAACTCTATGGACAAAAAAGCTAGACAAAAAAGGATGATAACACTCTCAAGTGAGCCATTTAAGATTTAATGAGTCATTTAATCACTCAGAGTCAGACCTGTACTTTGACGGTAAGATCCAATTTTGGGGAGTGATTATCTTCAGACACATCAAAGGGCTTGAACTGCTGATGGGAGTGTAAAGCCCAACAGAGCCTCTGCCATGGAGTGAGAGGGTCTGGGCTCTGGTGACTCAGCTTTCTTACAGCAGAGGAGCTTGCTCATGTCCAGTTACAGACAAATTTTTCTTTAGAGTGTTTATCTAGTCTTAAATGGCTCTTCTATGAAACTGATGCTGGTGTTATAATCCTTGTTGGTTTGTCTCCAATTTATTAATATCAGAGGTTGTAAGGAAAGCAGACAGTGTTGTTGTGAAGTAGAAAAGGGATGTTGCATTCCCAAGCCCACTCTGAAAGGTCCTCTCCTGTAGAACAAAGGCCATATCAATGTTGCTGTGTGGGGGAGGAGGGGAGGGGCTGGGGGAAAATCATTGGTGTCTGAGAGCAAAATCTGAGGGCCTTGAAGGAAAAAAAAGAGATTTGCAAACAAGTGTAAGAGAAGATGCACAAAACTGTAGCTCATGTGGGGCAATATTAGGAGAAACTAAGTTCCCTGAGGTGCAATGTGAGCAAATGCAGTGATCAGTATAACAGACCTGCTCTTAAAATCACACTTGCCTGGTCACTGTGTGTGAGAGTGAACTAACACTGCTTTCTGTAACAGCTGACCTGAAGCACTGTAATGCAGCACTGTGTGGGGTTTTCTTTTCCTTCTAAATCATACAGACAATGATAAAATTTGTTAGCAAAATGGCAGAAGCAAGGGCAATTCTAGATTAGATTTGGTACAAGCGGAGATAACTGATTTTTACTGAATCTGAGCCTACTGCATCAGCTACCCTTTAGATGAAGATGCAGAAATGCTAAATTGATGTTATTTGTATTATACCACACCAATCTGATCCCTATTATGTGAAGAGTATTTATGTACCTTGTCTTCTCCTTCACAAGAGGCTAGGACAAATACCCAGGGCAGAAACAATGCCAGATGGAGGAGATGATCAGCTGGACTAATACTTGGATCAACACATCATGTCTTTCCCAGGCGGCAGAAGATACCACTGAGCATCTGCACTGCAACAAGCTGTTGACTTAGTTCCCTTCCATCCAGTAATGGAGTAAAAGTCCAAGCTGCTACTAGGAGATGCAGCACTAGCTGTAAATGGAAAAGGAGCCTCTGGGATTCAAAGCTTGGCCCTCGATGAGGAGCCCTGCAGAGCAGAAATGCACTCTCCCACCAGGTGAGCAGCCTCATTGGCTGTGCCCCTGTGCACTGAAAAGCCACCTGCCCCATGCCCATAGTTGTGGACCACTGGGAGCTTAACTCCTCCTTGGCTCAAAACCTCTCTCTGCACTCTCACACACTGCCTGGATGGCCTCAGGCCCACCTTCACCTCGATATCGTGAGCTCCCTGCAGTGAGGGCTCAAGGGAGCAGCATCTGTCAAAGATGTCTCTAGTAGTGCCAGGGTCAGGGGAGAGACTCCAGCTCCCCTTTTCCCTGGTTCCCCCCAGTGTCACGCTGTGCATCCCTGGGTAGATATAAGTTAAGCCATCCCCATCCCGGATGAAGTGTTTCACCCACGGAGCATGAACCTTCAGTACTTGTCCCCTGACAGGGAAGAGCTGCTTGTCCCCCACCAGCTGGTGGGCTCCCATGCCTGTGCAGTTGACAACAATGTCATATTCGCTGTGCAGCTCCCACAGATCTGCTACTTTCCTGGTGTACATCTGGGTGCCAGTTGCTTTCAACCTGCAAAAAGACTCCAGAAATGAGGCAGAAAAGAAACCCCTAAGCCCTTACGTTATTATTATGAACATTAAGTAAATGAGATATGTTGCCTTTGCCTTTACATACTGATCAGAACCAAACAACAGATGGGACAAAAAGCAAAGAAAATGCCATGGGGGTTCTGTTTGTGATTTGTCTGATTTGACCAAAGGTATTTTTTAGCCTGGTTGGGCTGGAAAAAGTACAGCAAGTTGAGCAGTTTTAGAGAAGGGTCTGGCATCAGACCCTAGGCAAACATTCAGGTCCTCATGGTCTCGATTCATTTCTGTAACAGTACCAAGCTTTAACAACCCAAGCAAGCTGGGAAACAACAAATTTATTTACCAACTTGCTCATGCTAGTGGCAGAGCTATTGTAGTACACCCCTTTTAATGTGCCTGTTATGTGCTGTCACATTCATTCCCAACTCACCTCCTGAGCCACATAGCCATCTAGCGCCATGTGCCAAGCCCTAAGATCTGCACTAAGGCTGAGTAGATGTGGCACAGGACCCCCAGTGAACCCATAACCTTCTGGAGCAGCAGCTAGAGTCACCAAGGATGGCTCAGAGCACTAAACATGCATGTCTGCTCTTCAGTGAAAGTCACCTCTTCTTGAGGTTCACTTTTGAGCTCAATTTCAAGCCAAATCCTCTCCTGAACTTGCCTGAATTTTGAAGCCCTTCCCTGTGGAAAATCACTGGTATGAGATGGAGTCACTGCACGCTGTCAGCTGGATCTCGTTGCTGGGGGTTTTCACTGGGGGTTTTAGCATAAGCAAATCAGGAGACAGGTCTGTGATGCACTAAGTGGAAAATCCCATCCTCTGCAACATTCTAGGAGCTGGCAAAGTCATCAACCTCACTATAAAGGCAGTGGTTTCCCACAAAGAGTTAGCCAAGAATCCAGGGCATAGTTGATACTCTGGGGCCTGATGTAGCAGGGCACTGAAGCTGGCTGGGAAGAACAGGGGAGACCTCGTGCAGCAGCTGTGGCTGGGCAACTTGTAGGGAGAGGTCGTAAGTGTTGTATTTGGTACTCTGTCATCATGCCATAAAAAATACACCAATGAAAAACCTGTTGAAAACTCCTAATTCAGGCAATTAAGCAGGAAAAAATTCCAGAAGTCTATTTTTGGAAAAGCAAGGTGAGCACAACAACAATTTTCCTTGTGGATTGCCAGGAGACTGGTCTATAAATACTGCTCAGGTCACTAGGGGTTTGAGAATTAGTTACATGTTTAATATTCTCTCACTTCTCATCACCATGGAGAAGAAAAAAATAAAAGAGTTTGATCACTTCATTAGACTACATCCTTTGAGAAATAAGAAGACTACAGCAGGAACGAGGAGGGAGCAGAAATCACATGGCAGATACTAAATGGGTTGTACAACTTAGCTGTCCTGCAGCAGAAATTTGCTTCAGTTAGGCAATGAAACACGACAGAGCATGTGTACCGAGTAGATGGCACAGACCTCACATGGCACTGGTGCCACAGGAGAACTCCCAGCCCGCCTGGCTGCTACAAGAAATGCTTTTTCACATTTTGCAGTGTGATGAAAGGCATCCAGTAACCAGCTGAGCTGGCAATTTTTACCTTGTTGTCAGTACACATCTCTTTACTTAACCCCAAATCAGCTTGCAGCCTATCGCTTTCTCTCAAGCAGATACAGCCATTTGCTCACTTTAGAGGTACTTATTTGGATTAAAAACTTATCCCAGGTGTCAAAGCCTTTTTAGATCTGCATCCTGTCTCTCCTACAGTTCTCCAAAATCCATGTATTTGGGGAAAACTTAGAAATTGGCAGATTTTCTAACTTTGATGTCAATCCAGACATGAACTCTGAAGCCACAACTCCTCAGAGTGAGTGCATCACCCATCTTATGCAGCCAAATATTTTCAAGAGATTTGTTACAATGGTGCTGTTTAATGTTTTGGGGTTTTTTTCACCTAATTGGATTAAGAAATTCCTCCAATTTTTGAAAAAATTTGAGATTAATTGGTTCGGCTACTTCGTAAGTGCAAAGTCTTGACAGTAAGATACCTTCGTAGACATGCTTATTCTCTCAGGGGCTGGATGTCTCTTCAAAAACAGAGGGATATTATTTGGGAAGTTTGGCAAATGTGGAGCAGCCAAATGTTTTCTCAGAACATGGCAGGTTCCTGATGTACCTTCAAGGTCTGGCTGGCCAAGCATGGCCCCTGTGGCTACGCTGGTCCTATACCCAGGGACATTCACACTCCAAGCCCCACTGTACAGACACACTGGGAGAAAGGGGACATTGCGTAAATGGGGCCTTTCACATTTTAGGAAAGTTGGGTATTTATTTCCTGTACTTCTCCCCAAAGAAGAGCTTGTTGTATTTTCCCCAGTGAAAACCAGCCTTTTTCCAGTTTTGTTCAAATCTAAGGCTCTCAAGGAGATCCTGTCTTGCCTCCAGTCCCTCTGCCAGGGTTTCCCCCTGCATGCCCAGCCTTCAGCAAAACCAACCTTTTCTCCAGCCACAGCAGGTATGGTGGACAGTCACATTTCAGTGTCATAAAGGCCTGACCAAATCGGTGCTGCGGGAACTTTTGGAGTTCTGCCTCGGACATTGGTCGAAATCCCAGCACAATATCTGACCAGAAAGGTAACTCTTCCTTGGGAGTGCTTTTAAAGACCTGCCACCTAAAAAGAGACAGAGGAAAAGACGGAAAACTTCACTGCTAATGCTCCGCCATGTTATGTGTCATGGCAATCTTAGCACATACCCAGGAGCTCAGGAACCTGTTTCCTCCCATCAGTCCAGCTCTGCAAGGTTAACAGCAATGGGGAAACATTGCTGCCTGCTCCTGCAGTACCTGTCTGGGCAAACAGGCAGGGGGTTGGCATAGCTGAGCTTAAGGGTAGCACACCAGGGTAAATAAACTGCAAAGGGCCCTTCCAGCAATAGTGTATGTACAGAGTTCCCTCAAACAGTGTCCCCACCACAACTGCAGACACCTGGCTGGACCTAGTGGGGTCACTTGCACACCTGTTCACCATTCCTTGGGTATCCACAAAGCTACAGAGTGTTCAGTCTCAATACTCCCAAGAGGCAAATTTCTGTGTATGTCATAGGCAGCATAAAATACCTGCAACACACAGCCCACAACTGAATCCCTGTACCTAGCTGCTGAAGCTGGAGGATCCTGCAGTCCCATCCCTATGGAGATGACCCCTGCTGCAAACAACTGGTGGGTGACAGTGGAAAACATCAGTAGTTAAAAGACATTTGATGCCGTTCAGACTTGAGTGGGCTTTCTGTGCATACCTATGCCTGAATTTTGCCTAAAAGTACATAATAGGGGAGCAGCTACAATGCAGTTTCTTGGGAATATGGACATAAAAGCTATTCCTTGAAGGGAATATCCCTGAATTCTAGCAAGGAAAACCTGTCTGCCTGCTCCAGAACACAGCACAAATGTACCAAAAGTTGCCCTGGGGGCTGTTCTTACCCAGAGACCAGGTGAATGCCAGCCTCTGATGCCTCGGCTGAGTTGCTGATGGTAAAAAGGTAAGTGAAGGTCTCTTTGAACCACTGCTTCTGCCTGTGGATTGGTGTGTCTGCATGCGAACAAAACCAAACGTGCAGAGAGGAATAATGCAATGAAGAGAAGAATACAAATGAGTGTCAAGGATATGGGACAGACAGGGAACACAGGTCAAGGCACTTTTCTTCCTGAGCCTCTACACATCATTCCACACCTGGACACAGCTGCATGAGGTGCCATGGGCAGTGCTGCCCTGAATTAAACAAACCTGGGTAGGTGTGAGGGATGAGCATCCCAGCTGCCACATCACTCGTTGTGTTGGGGCTGAACTGGTCCGAAAGGACCGTCACGGAGCAGCTGGGACAAGTCTCTGTGATGCACAGTGCTGTGGACAGGCCGATGACTCCTGCCCCCACCACAGCGACCTTGGGTGAGGCCATCTCCAGGATGCAGAGACAGAGGAGAGAGGTTGCTACCTGCATTTGGAAACAACATATCACATGTCACTATTATCCAGGGCGAGTATCAGGCTATGAAACACCCACACGAGATGTAACATAACCCCCCTCCCTGACAACTGATTGAAGGCCAACTGCTGCATACAACCAGGACTATGGTGAGGATTAAAAAAATCATCAGCCTTTGATATGACAACAAAGTTTTGAGAAGTATTTCAACAGCCACTACCTCATCCTCAGCACCAGAGAGTGATCTGCATGTGCACCACTGGTGTTTGGGCTGGTTTGGAGAAGGTTTCCACAATAAAACCTGAGGGAGTGAGGCACCCATCTAGTTTTCTATTGTGTCAGGTGCCTTTTGCACCTGACACAATAGAAACTGACACCTGAAACTGGCTTTTTTGGCACCATAAGCAAAAAGGTTACTTGACTATTGGGATCTCCAGCAGTGACAGCAGGACTGTCACTGCCTGGGCAGCAGAAGCAAATCACACTGGAGGTCTCCAGTTCATTGGTCCTTGTACCTGCCAGCATGACCCACTGCCTTGGACAGATTCGTGGGCATCCAAGGCCACCACGCTCTCTCAGCAGCACATGGTGGTCCACTCCTCAGAATCTTCATCTGCTGATTGCTACTCCAGGAACTGCAGTGTCTCTATTTTCCCCTGTCCTGGGCAAGTTTCAGAGCTGGCACCTGTCGTGGGGAGTGGCACACAGCTCTTGGTTGACAATCACCTGTTTGCCCATCCCAGTGAGGTGCCAGCCTGTGCTCCTGGCCATGGCCAGCTCAGGTCTTACACTGGTGAAGGCACGAAGCAGAACTGAACCACGCAGATCAGTGCACCTTGCAAACTCCCCAAAGCCAGGACTAAATGGGCCCAAAAAGAGAGAGACTGGGCAACCTCAGAGGTGATAAATCCTTTAGCAGCTTTGAACCAGGTGGCTCAGGGACCCCTTCAATGGGTTACTGCCGAAATCTGACCAAGGATGTAGGGAGAGAATCTCCTCTGCCTATGACTAATTTTCTCCTGAAATAGCTACAACATTCACTCTCAGAGAGGATACTGAGTGAGACAGACCTTTAGTTTTGTGCCCTGATGGTTCTGGTTTCTCCTGCGGGGCTTGCTTAGCAGTGACTGTAGAAATCCAGCCTTGCTAATTGCTTTCTGAGAACTTTTACTGGAAACCAGTGCCTGCACTTATAATGACAGGCTGATTTACCATCTTCCTGCGGCTTTTGACATCTTTGATGTAAATTTAGGCAAGAGAGACCATGCAGAATTATGATAAGTCAGGTTTATTTATGAGATCCTTGCTCATAACTGTTCACACAGCTTCTCACTTACCCCTGAGGTTTTACTACTTAAAATTTGATGTCTCTGCTATGTAAGAGGGGAAAGAGCAGCAGGCACTGTTGCCTGTCACTGCATTCCTTCTGCATCACAGCCAAGGGTTGTTACAACCTGTCTTCTTCCTCTCAGGGCAACGCTTAAGTTTCTTTCTGTTAATTATCACATCTTCTTTCACAAGCTGACTACAGAAGTGCCCACACAGTGGAGAAAGAGGACACAGTAGGGGGGGAAACGGACCCTGGACCAGAACTGCTGGCCTTCATGGCTGACACCTGGAAACCCAGACTGGAAAAATGCTGGGAGAAGGGGAAGGGGAAAGAAAGGAAGAATATTAGTAACAAGAAATTGGGTAATAATCCTGTAATTACTTAGGAAAATTGGCACTGAGAAAGGTATCTAAACACATTTTTATGAACAAACCTTTTCACTCAGAATTGGCAGCTGTGGAAATGGCGTGTGGCTCTCAGAGTGCCCAGCGAGCCTCCCAGCAGTCCATGGACAAGCACAGTCCTGCTTTTGCAGCTGCCCTGGAACATATGCAATGGGTACATTATCCACCTGCCAGAGATGTGCTTTCAGTTGTCCCTCACAACTCTCCTTCGCTGAAGCCCTTGGACCACGATGGAGATCGAATTTCCTGACTGACCTCCCTGTCCCTGGGGAAGAAAGGGGAGCTGTGGCTTGGTGGAGATTCAGGTTTCACAAGTCTACCCAGTTCAGATGGGATTTTTGCAGATGAGCCAGTTTGACATTAACTGATCCCTATGCT
This sequence comes from Corvus brachyrhynchos, assembly GCF_000691975.1. Classification (NCBI taxonomy): domain Eukaryota; kingdom Metazoa; phylum Chordata; class Aves; order Passeriformes; family Corvidae; genus Corvus; species Corvus brachyrhynchos. The sequence goes on from NW_008239110.1 coordinate 7,954,590, forward strand.
GCAAAATCCAGAGAGGGCAGGAAGGGGCTGCTGACAGTGCTGGAGCCTGTGGGAGCTGCTCAGAAGGCCATGACAGGTTCAATGCACTGTTTTTCCTGCACCTACTGCTGCTGTCCAGGAGCACATCAAGCTTTCACGCCAAAAATTAGCTGAGTGCAAAGCAGAGTCTACACACAGCTCTTATGAGTGAGTGCAGCTCGGGCTTTGCAGAGCCACTGACCCCACTATGAGTGCAAGGCCCACCTATGGCTCTGCCCTGGCAGCATGACCTGCCTGCATCTTGCTGGGAAGGGGTACAGAAGGAGAAACTATTTTTAGCTGATGTGGCAACCCAGCTTAGTCCCAGCAGGGGTGACACTTCTCATCCTCTCAGTCAGGCCAGAGCATTTTGCAAAAATCAGCATTTAAAAGGCAGATCAATTGCAGTAGCTGTTGGGGAGGAAGGTGAATGGTGTCAGGTACTGTTTAGCTCTGTGTCCCTTCATAGTGTCCAAAGCACAGGACAGAAGCCAGAGAGAGTCACCTGGAGCTGTAATTCCCCAGCAATGAGGATACCAGTTGTCTGATGTAGGTTTCATGTCCCTGCCACCCTCCTGCTTCTCCCAGGCCAGAATGAATTATTTTTTAAAATACTGAGATATTTTGTGATGCGACTTCACCTCCCAACTCCCACAGCTGAGGAGACAATGTCAGCCTCATGTGACACAAGGGGGTCTTTATTCTTTCTTGCCTCAAATAGCTGTATGTCACCACTATGTGCCACTAACCTTCATCTCTCACATCATGTCATTCTGGCAGTGGGTAACATGACCAATATGGATAAATACACTGTTCCCCAGCACGCACACATGCACACACAGAGGAACGTGCATATCCACTGCCAGCTGCAGCTGCAGCCCACGGTCACAGCAGGCTGGATGCCCTTAGCTTGTGTTGCAACCTGGCTGGCTTACGAAAATAAGCGTATTTACACACCCAAATAAACAGTGGAAAAAGCCCAGCTGAACTGTTGAGCAGAAAAGTCAGAACAGGAAGTAACTAGAGGAAACCAAAACCTGCTATATTTGAAGCCCTTGGTTTGTTTTTTTTTTTTCAAACTAACTCTCATCATAAGTAAGTGCTGAAACACTATTTTGAATCGCTTGAAGGCTGTGGTACTGGGGAGCAAAGGCTCAAGCCTTTCTGAGCTGCTGGAGGGGCTCCTCATCCACCAGGGCAGATGCACTCGCTGTCCCTGTCAGTGCCTGCTGTGGAACAATTTTTCCCTTCAATTTTTTTGTTGATCACTTTTGTTTAATCACTTCCCCAGTTTACAAGCACCCCTGGTGTTACTTCCCTTCAAATGACCCCAGAGGGGAGTTTTTCCAGGCAAAGACTGATCCATTCGTAGGTGTTTGCTGAGGAGGAGCTCCTGATTTTGGCCTTTTGACTCTGGCCTGGTCCCTTTTCTGCTCTTTGGGCTGCCCTGTGAGATTTAGGAAGTGCTGCAGAAGAAAGGCGAGGATGATCTTTCTTCACCGAACAAAGGACTCTAGAGGCTCCTTGGGATCCCCTCAGCCTTTCTGCACACACAGCACTGCTGCCAGAAAGCAGGACTCACAGACCACCACAGAAAGCCACTGTCAGAGGGGACCCCGGGGCTACCAGGAGGCCTCAGCCCCTCCTTCAGGTGGATTGTTTGCAAGCACGGGACACACCTTCGAAGCGATGATAGGTATACCCCTGCATCAGCTACCTGCAAGAGCCGCCTTCACCAAGGGCACCTAAACACCGAGCGATGCTCGTGCTTTCCTCCCAAACGGGCGCTCTGCGATCCTCGCTCCCCGCAGGGCCGGGGAGAGGGGGAGCAGGGAGAAGCTCCGATCCTGCACCTTCCCTCCAGCTCAGCCCTGCGGTTCACCCCTCCTGCCCTGGTGTGTGGGCTGAGCCCTCCCTGCCCCGGCTCCGGGAAATGGGATCTGCCCGCGGGAATTCCCC
>NW_008239110.1:7956859-7974222 GCF_000691975.1 Corvus brachyrhynchos
CGGGGCCAGGCCCAACGCCGGCTGCCAGAACTTTCCCCTTGATATTCCCTCCAGGGGAGGCCCAAGCGGACCCGCTGTACTGCAGGGAATACATTGTCCTTTACCCTCCCTCACAGGCAGTTATGTTCTGAGTGTTTCTGGAGCTGCCTGAGGATCGCCGCAGCGCTTGAGCAATCGCGCGAGCGGCCAGGAGGGGAACTCCAGCCATCACAGGTCGGTGAGGAACGAACGGGCTCCTCCTGCCAGACCGCAAATCCCTAATGAGCGCGGCCGGGCAGGGCTGTTTTCAGCAGAAAAACACGAGTTTGTCAAAAACAAACCTCTCTGCAGGATCGCTAGAATGAAATTGCACGCCATATACCCCGGTTTATTGCCTCCAGGGTATTTGCCGTTGGCAGGATATTTTGGCTAATATTTGACAGCCTGAGCATTCGTCCCTGAACACTCAGCAGGACAGTGTTTGCCGACCACTCCCCTCCAGCCCTGTCAAACAGTGTTTGCAATGGATCTTCCAAACAGGTGCCTTTTCGCTGTAACCATTTAAATTCAGACCAGCAAGCCATCCAAAGGGTATCTGTATGAACAGCAACAGCACGCAGCACACACGTTGGACTGTTCTTGCCTCCCAGTCTAGCTGTGCTCTTAAAACTAAAGCCATGATACATTACACATCACTGATTTTTAAGATACGTATTTTTAAAAAGGATTTTCCCTTCAATGGTGAAAGGAACTAGACATAATTCTCCCAAATTATAGTATGGCTTGATTTTTCTGAGTGTTCTGAAAATACGGGATTAAGACAGGGAAGGCAGCAGAGGCACAGAGGTTTGCTTGTTTAGAAATGAAATTGTTGATGGGCTTGCTGTATTGATTGTAAAATGAGCACTATTCGAAGTCATTGTAGGGTATTTGCAATAGCTCTGGAGAGGATCCTTTCACATATAGAAATCTACAAATATAAATGGAGGTTGCAGTTCCAGCTAAGATTAAAACTGCCTGCTACTTCTCCTCCTGAGATTCTACTGCTCATTTCTTAGAACTTTGCCAAATTTGAATGATTTGGATCAAAACATTTTGTGACAGATGTTTGCACAAGTCTGAATGTTTCAGGGAATTCCCGGTGTGTTTTTCCTGAGAACAGGATGCAGGAAATTCAAGCTGGTTTGGGATACCAAATCTAATAGTAATGTAATTGAAAAAAAATCTTCTATGGCCTAAAGTATTTTGCAAAGGTGAACACATTGTATTTGGTAAAGTGCAGGTCATGATTTGGGTGTTTGGGGAGAGACTGCCAGCCTTCTGGCACAGAACAAACACAGCCCTGATTGTACTTGGAGCTCTTCCTGAACCATGACTGGCAGCAGCATCCCAGCACGCCACCAACCCAGCTCGAGCAGTGCTTAACAAGTGTTTCCTTTTTCCTTAGCATTCCCTTTGCTTTGTGTGCTCTCCTGAACAGAGCCATAATGACAGGCAGAAATGACCTCTCTGAACACAGCAGTGCTGACCTGTTTCAGATCTTGTGAATGACACGAACCATTTATCTGGCACTTCTTTAACCTGTTCAAGTCAAGCATCAGTGTCCATGGCAAGTTACTATATCAGCAAGAAGTTTCAGCTGTGCCTCATTTTGCTGTTGTCCCATGCTATTTACTTAGTTCCGGGGAATTATCTCTCTATGAGGAAGAAACCAGCAGTGATGACATTCCTGTTGAAAAGCTTTGTGAAAATATTTACTGAGAGATAGCCCATTTATCCCTGGTTGTTTTGCTATGTTCATGATTCCCTCAGTCAAAACCACTTCTAAATCTCATCACTGGCAATGAGACTGTGGAGAGAATCTTTATAAAAATCTCCCCTTGATGCTGTTTTTTTCTTACTCCAGTGCAAGTCTGTTCATCTCCATGTGGAAGATTATGAGGCAATGTTAATAACTAAATGCCTATGAGCATTCCATAGATGGATCCTACTTATCTGCAACAAATACCCAAGCAGTATCCATGCTTGTATGCTAGCCAGGAATGCAGAGACAGAAGAGTTACTAAATGAGATATTCCCCATTACTTCTGCTTATTCATAAATCTAGGTTAGTAATTTTTTTGAAAGAGCTTGTTTTCTCCAGAAACTGGAATCTGCAATCACTTTTTATATAGCAGTCATACCAAAAAGGATATTTCCCCATTTGAGGTATATGCTTCTTAGGCTTGATTTTTCTCAGATTGATTGAGCTCAGTGCTCTTGAAATCAGTGTATCAGGCTTGATTCTAATTTCCTCAGCTTTAGCAAACAACTATTTGAGCCATTCACTACAGTTAGTTACTTTCAGGGAGGAATGTAAATCACTTGGCAAGGACCATGTTAAGCCTTCAAAACACAAATGATGAAGCGAAGTGATGGGTGTAACTTGATTAGAAAACACAAGATTAATAAAATATGCATAGAAAGTTGAGTAATTTGCACTAATTAGAGATTTAAGGGAAATGAAGAAAAAATAGGTTCCTGAGAAGCTCTAAGGGGACAAATAACAATAGAGCTATGAATTGCTGCAATTCTTATTTTCCTTGTACTGTCAGCCCACTCCAGTTCCCGCATGAGGAAGCTATAGTTAGTCTTCATATGCACTGAACACCATGTGCTTACAAGTACATTGTTCTGTCATTCCTGTGCTCACCAACTCTCTTTTCTGGTAACTCATACCCATTCCTCAGTGTCTGCAGCAGTTTTTGCCACTACTGAATGTGTCTGAGGGACTACTGCCCCAGTCATCTTATAAAAACAAAGGCAAGAAAGAATCATATTTTTCCTGCAACTGAAATGCAAAACATGTCACATTTTTAGTGCACATTTTGTCATAGTCATCACCTAAGACATTACCCAAATCTTGGGTTACACCTGCAAAGACAAACAGGGAAAAGACACACACATGATGCTTACCATCCTAAACCACAGAATCTCCATGGAATGCCAAAACACCAGCCAGGCCTCTTTAAGGAAGTGTGAACCAAATGATGAGTTGGTGATAGAAGTTCATTAAATTAGGTAAAGGTGTAAAGATTAAAAAATGTGTGTCTGACTTTATTCTTGCACATAATTGCAGATAATAAGTACACATTTTTTAAACAACCATTAAACCCTATCGTATTAAATTCACAAATTCTGGGCAAACAAAGTCTTTCCTAGGAGTGCATACCTCCCCCATGTTTCCAAAACACAGACTCCATCTAGTACAGAATCTTGTACAAAATTATTAGGCTACCAGAACATAGATGTGCTTTAGTCTTTCTTCCTGTGAGAGGTAACTAATTGTCAGCATTGACTAGAAGAAGAAACTCAGTTTTTGTCAACGCTATATTTTCTTTTTAGTCCTTATGTTTAATTTCTCCCCTAGGAATCTGTTTTAGGATTCAGACAAACATGTTTCAGATGTTTGTAAAGGGCACAGGATGAATCCAGAACCTCCTTTTTGCAGTCACAAATGCCTTTCTGGACCACGTATCCATGGTGCAAGTGAGCTCACCTTTTCCTAAGCACTTCCAAAAAGCACCACAGGCCTTGCACACTGCTGAGCCCCACGCCACAGAGGCTTCCTGAGTGACTGCACCTAAGGAGCTGGTAAAAAAAAGCTGTGAAAGACACGGGAGGATGCCAGTGAGTCCTTCACTCCATCCCAGAGCTGGGATGTCAGGCCGTTTTGTCTTTCCACAGAGCCACTATGCAAAAGCTCTTGGCCTTCAGGGAGGCTTCACCCCTTGTTCAGATGTTCAGGGTACCACCCAAAGCATATCATGCACATGCTTTGCATAGCTTTTTTTTTCTATATAGTTGTTTAAATTATAGAATTTTGCACAGAGAAATTGAATTGAGCTGTTAAAGTAGAAAATACATTTTTCATATAGCTTTAAAATACTATTTTGAAATATCAAACACGTGTACTTATTATTTTTCCTTACTTACGATTAAACTAATAATAGTTGCTCTTATCCTATATTTAACCCCAAAAGGTATGTCCTTAACAAACTGCAAGACTGTCTAATAAAACTGGATATCAAATTTCGGACAAAAACATTTGTCATCATTTAATAGTGACCAGCAATTAGGACAGATAAGGATTCTAATTTATTATCTCATAAAACCGTTGTGTAACTCCAGAGACATTGATGAGCACAAAAAAATTGCACTAAGATAGAGATGACAAATACAAACATAAAAGGACTTAAGAACTGAAGTAAGAAACTATGAAAATTAATTCTTTTTATGAGCATGGAAATGAAAATATGTCCCATAGGAACAGAAGCATTTGTTCTCAGACTCAGTGCTCTCTTGCAAGAGGATTTAAATAATTTATGAATATTTAAGAGAAGGAAATCAACTCACCCTGATTTTGCTACATTTATAATGCATGCCTAGTGTTAAACATATTTTTGCCCATATGGAAAAAACAAGCAAATAGAAATGCTAGAGACATAGAGACACATGCTATTTCCTTTTTTTAAAAGTAATGTGCTTCCTCAGGTTAAAGAATAGGATACCCCAAGGCAATCTCTAAGCTATTGATGCATAAAATCACAAAAGGTGTACCTGTAAATCAACAAACATTTTATTTCCAAGGAAGAAAGTAACATCATTAGTTCAGGGAAATTCAGGGGTCATTTGAATCAAAGACCAAATACCAACTGACAGGAGGAACTGGCTTTTGGGTTAAAAGCCATCAAGCTACATTGTGGTCTAGAATCATAATTAAATTTTAGTTGTAAACAGTATCAGTATCATTGTGCATTTAAGTTTTTTCTTGTTCTTTTCTGTCTTTACCTTATGTGTACTGATTACAGATGACCAGGTCCTGAATCCCTCAAGCCAAAGAAACACAGAATATGCATTGACTGTTCTTGGCAGGGTAAGACCCAAATCAGTTACTCAGCAGGTAAGGAAGTAGAAAAATTAATTGTAAATATTCTTCAGTACCTTGTTAGAAATAGACTGTACTGTTCCCAAAAGTCATGAGTAGTGAGTTTTAAGATAGATGTACTATTAAAAAAGGGAGTATCAGTGTGAAAGAACTCCAAAATAAGGAAAGAATTTGGAGCTCTGTGTGTGGGGATGGTGGTTGTAAGGCAAGACAGTACCAGTTTAATTCCTTGTTAGGTGCATTGCATGATGGTGGTTTTTTTGCATGATTAAACCCTTATTTAAGGCAGGGCAGGCAGAGTTTGGCTGTAGATCTTGCAGATAAAGAGAGCTGTTCTGCTCTGGGAAGTGGAGGGGGACCTGAAGGCAGTGGAAGAATACTGGTCTGCTCTTCAGCAAAATAAAAAACCACAGCATGTGAGTAATCTGATCTTCAGTCATCAAAGTATGTATTCAAGTCATTCTCAGAATAATGATGGGATTACTCACAGGGGGCAGGTTAAGTGCTTTTGCTGAACTCATATATCTGGACAGAAGCCACAGTATTCTATGTAGGTCTCTTTGGAGGTTTTCTCTGCAAACACTGGAACACCCACAGAATTGTAAGGAGCATAAAGACTCCTTTCCGCTTTCTACGTAATTATGTCAGAGAAACTCCCTAAACTTAAATTTACTCACTTTTGCTTGCTTCAAAGCATGTTAATCCTCATATAAGAGATTTTGTCCTAATACCAGAACCAACTGCTAAGACAGTACAGTGAAGAATAAAATATTTTATAAGGGGATAAAAACCATTCTGTTTTTTCTTCTTATCTTCTGGTTTCAGAAGTCATTGGAATTAATATGATTGTGCAGATATAATTGAAAAATGTGGCCATTAATTTTTACAGCATACAGAATATTTATCTACAGTAATATAGATCTCTTTTGGGGGAGTTCATGGCAAAAAAACAAGGAAGACTTGTTTTGATGAGACCATGCCATTAGAATAGGGGCCTAAGAGAGAAAAACACTGATTTCAAACCAGGGAGGATTGAGTTCACACAACCCAGGCAAGAGAGGGCTGTCTGAACCTCAACATGCAGAAGTTTCTGTGCTGCTCCCCTCAAACCAAGGGTGGCCAAGCAAAAGGGATGCAGGTCCTCAGGCAAGGAAGAAATCCCCAGGTCTGAAGGTGGACTGAAAAAGGGGAGGTGGGAGAAAGCCATAAAAGAAGCAGCCAGAATGATGCATTTCTATCTATCAGTTTTCTATGGTCCAGAGTCATAAGGCAGAACCACTGCACCAACAATAAATGTTGATGCACTAGGTGTAGCAGGAGTGGGATGTTTTGACACTTTGACTAAAACTACTAGTAACTCTTCTATTGATCAGTGTCTTCCAGCTACCATCTTTTAAATTATATTTTTCTAACTGAATTTGTGTGATATAATGAGGGAAAAATGAATTACAGACGGCTGATCTATGAGAAAAAATGGTGTGTGGAAACCGTTTCTACCAAAAATTAATAACTAAATCCACTTCTGTGCAAAGAGCCTGAATAAGAGCCATATGCCATTTATTCTTTTCCACTGGGAACTGCGAAGACCTTGCTGTAGGCATTTGGCAAAGTTGTTGGTGTAGCTCTTAGAAGGTATGAAAAATCCGATGCTAAATCTGAGCTGAAATAAGAGAGAAAGGGAGCACTGACATAATGGTCTGGAATGAACATGACTTTAAATGGGATCAAGCAGTTTAGTTTTACCTAAACTAAAACAGCAGTAGATCCAGTGAACATTTTTTTTTCTAAACCACTAATAAAATAAATTTGCCATTCAACAGAATGAATATACAAACTATTTGCACATTTTGCAAACTTAGTATTATTTTTTCAGTCAGAAGTTGTGCCATAGAATACTTTCCTTTGCTAGCAATTTCTAGTAGAAAACTTGAAAGAAAAAAAATAATAATAAATTAGTTTAAAATTACTGATATGACCTGATGCAATGTTAAGGCTTCTCACTTGAATTGTAACAGAGTTTACTGTGTTTTGAAGTCTCAAGCCTGTAACTGGCAGCTGCAACAGGACGAGACCAGGCAGGGCACTTTTCCGGTAGGTTTACAAATCTGACCGCAGAAAATGTGAAGCAAAGAATTGGCAATTTTTTTTACATACATGTAATCAGGTAGGTTCCAACATTTAGAGTAATCCTTCCAACTGGTCACAGCAAGTCAGACAGGTGTTTTAAAGTCTGGGTAAGTTTGAAAAGGGATCTAGAAATCCTATCAAATTTTCTGCAGTAACTCGGTCGTGTTGAAAAGGTTTCATACAATTGCTCTATTGAAAAGGGAAGACAGGATACAAAGTAAAAGGCACAGATGTTATAGAACAGTCACATTTCTTGAGATCCTATAAATTAGATAGTGATTAAAATTGGGAACAGCCATTTTGCTGCTGCTTTATTTGTCAGTGCCAACTCTTTCTTGACCAAACATCTCTATCTTTTCTAACGCTGCACCACTATGTGCTGGCGGAGTCTTTTCTGAACAGCTTTTCTTGTTTCTTCCCATTTCTGTAGCTTCCACCAAAGTATTAGTCAATGGTTTTCCCAGTGTTTCTGGAAGCATTATGGTTAATATTCCACTCAGAAGAGCCATGATTCCAACAAGCAACTGGAAGAAATAAACAGTAGCTGTAAAGGTAGGTAAGTCTTTCAAGCTATATGTAGTTTTGATCTTGCTTGAGAGTAAATTTAAAATAAAGCACAAGGAACTGTAAAGCAAAGATAATAAGTCTTAAATGTTGCCTGTATAAAAGACCTACCTTTTTTGTTGCATAAATGAAAAGATTATGCAGCAGAATTAATGAATGAGCAAATGAAGTGTTCTGTTCACAAGGGATCAATACAGTGCAAGCAGGAATAATTCTGTTCTAGAAAACAATACATATTACCTTCATTTGGTATTTTGAGTATCAGGCATGTATTTAAGAACTGATTCTAGGATAGATTTATTTTTACAGGCATGTTCACAGAGCTATAATTTCCCTGCCACCTGTAATCTTAATTCACACTCCAGCTCCTGTGTACCTGTACCTGTGTGCTTGCTCCTCATGCACACAGACAGATTGGAGGTTCTCAATATGGCTCATTGGCCCAGAGGCACATAAATGCTCATCTGTGCTCAGGAGAGCTCTTCAGCAGATGATGAGCTGGCTCTCAACAGGAATACTTTGCTAAACTCAGTTTCAAAGAACTGTTAGGAGTGCAGACATCTACTGACATTTGCACTGGGATCACATTTTGGATTTGTCCATGGTATACACAGTTCCATAACAGCATGAGTGGTGAGAAGATCAGGATAATGTGGGGTAGGTAGAGAAACACACACTTGTTCCAGGAATATTTACTCTTTCCCTTCACATTCCCTTCACATAGACATTTCTATGTCTAGTTCAATGACACCAACTCCCACTTTGCTCCTCTGAGTAAAGAACAGCATTTAAACCTCTGACAGTCCTCCAATACCAGGTTATAAATGACCTAATTCTCTCCTGATAGAAAAGCTTTCACACAGAACATCATGCCTGGTCTCAGTGTTTTTCCATTCTGTGACTGGGAACAAAATGTTGTATTATCCTTATCTTGCCCTGTGCTGATTCTCAAGTCTGTCCTGTGTTTAATGCTTTCTTCCCAAGGGTGAGAGAGAACATTTGGAATCACTGTGCCTATGTCTCTCACACAGAGCTTGGGACAAGAACTGGCCAGCTACATCTGCAGCTAAGCCAGACTTTAAGTCAGAAAGGTGCTATAAAATCAGAATTCCCTACTGTATCCTTGAACAGTGCTATTTTCCTGCACATACACCATGCTGGTTTTGCTTCTCTTCCCTTCCAAAGGAAGAGGACAGTTTGTCTCATGTATTCTTTTGAGAAGCAAAAGGCACACTGTTGCATACACTCCTTTTTGCACACACAATAAATATAGAGGCAGACAAAAAAAAATTCAAAATACTGTTAAATACTACAAACTACAGTGAAAATAAAATAGTCATGGTCTTACCATGAAAGTTACAAAAAAAAAAAAAAAATCCTAGCAGTAATAGGACTAGAGGAAATGGCACAAACTGAGGAAGATCCTTTTAGACATATATGTGGCAGGAGTGATACTTAAAAATATATTCCAAAATATTAAAACCTCATCCCTGAGTGTCAGAATTCTTCTCTACTTTTCAGACATGATTTTCTGCCCTGGAAAGACAGGATGAATCGACACATGGCAGCTATTCCACAATATCCTCTTTTATGTACACCCTTTAGTCTGTCAGAAGTTTATAACTGAGGATATTGAGGTCTGTAAAGGATATTGAATCTTATGGGCTCCCATAAATTTGGAGTGTATGAGAACTGGGTCACTAGTGATACTCTAAAGAACAAGGTTAAAGCAACACTGTGTGCTTTGAATATGTGTGTCTTTTCTGTTTTGGTTATTCTTTTTAGACACTTGGCATTCTTCTCATGTTCTCCCTCCTCATGAACCTACCTCTCATTCTCCTGAGAACTCTCACTATTCTCTAAGTGTACACACCACCATCTTTCCTGCCTTTTCATCTCAGCTCTCATAACTCTATTTCATCCCATTTTAGTTTCCTTTTTTTTCCTCTATGTAAAAGCTGCTGCATGCTGAGTAATTCAGTACATTTCCCTTCTCCCTGACCCTCAAAGCATTTTCCAGTATTTCCTACAAAAGACAGAGTATGAAACAATTAAGTCACAGTGTATTAATTCAAGAACTTCTCAAATGTCCTCTACCTTTTCAGGGGCAGTAGCCACAGCTATCAATGAATTGACCCACATTTAGCAAAAGAAAGTCTTTTGCAGTCTTGGCACACTTCTTCATAAGGCATCTGACATATTTTAGCCCTTTACTTGCTCACTACAAATGTGTGCCTTTCATATGTATGTATTTACTATTTTAAGTACATAATTCAGTACCAGAACATGTTCTCCTGATATGGTCAAATGCTTATGTGCACAAATAAAGTGTATTTGTGTTATTGTACATGTTATTTAAGCATGTTTAAGTATGTTGAATTAATTTGACAGGCAAACCTCCTTAAAAGCATTGTGTTTTCAGGGTGTTAATTTGAAATCTGACTTTCTGCTTAGTCAAACTCTTAGAGTGTTCCCAATGCTTCAGTAGCAGCTTCTAACAGATACCATAAAAAACTTCAGAAAATATTTACCATCATTTTTCTTATGTCCTCTTCCCTATCTGGAGCAACATTTATAATTCTGTAGCATAAGGTCTAAGACTATGACTTAATATATCTACTCCAGACCAAAAGATAATTTGAATTAAATATCCCTACAAAATAATACTTTTACTTCTGAGAATAAATTATTATTCTAGTCTGCTATTTATATTTATATTCACATCTGATGGCTCTGAACCAATCTAAAATGCGATCTTATTGACAAAATTCCTACTTCAACAAAAAACATTGTAGTTCAACATGAAAAACCAATAGTATTTGACAGAGATTTTGTATTCATTTATTAGTATCAGTCTGGGCTTTAAAAATTTCTAATTTATGGTTTTTCAGAGAGAAAAATCAAGCCTGTTAAACAGCTATTGCAACATAATTCTTAACAGCTGAGAAACAGAAATAGGTTAAATAAGGAGCAGTTGTTTTACTGTACATTTTCTATAAAGTTGTCACATGAAAAATGTACTTGGCAAGTTATTCAAGATTTATAGGCATTCAAATAAGATGCTTGCAGTACTCACAGGTGGCATAACTGTGCATGAGGCAGAGTGCCAAACAAATAGCAGTAGTAACTGCTCAACAATGTGTGGTGTTTGCAATAGATCAGTGTGATGTGTATCAGTTTACTTACAAATGTAATCCATTTGATTTCACTTCCATTCCAAAACACTTACTTGACCTGAGACTTGGCATGCTATGCTCCAACTCAGGACAAGATTATTTAATAAATTGACAAATGCTCTATAACAGGAGCTAATAATGGAAACATGTTCACTGTGAACTACTACTCAACTCCACAAAAACTCTGGATAATTTTTGTACACTGAGACTTGTTCATAGCCGAAATAATTCCTGTGTTTATACTGCCATTTGCACTGCTCTCCAGAATGTTTGAGCACTCTCCCATCTGTGGTTTAACTGCAGCACTTCTGCACAGATAAATCTTATTTCATCCAGTAAAGGCAAAATGCTGACAAGAGAAAAAAAAAAATGTTCTCCTGTGATCACTCTGCTGTGCAAATGTTTCTTTGTCTTTTGTGGACTCATATCTTGGTTTGTGTGGAGACGTTAAGAAAGAAAACATTTTTAGGAACTTGAGGAAATAAATTTATTTGTGGTCTCCTTCATCCTCTTAGTTTTCATTGAAACAACCAAATGTAATTAATTTAAATAATGAAATGAGCTCACAAGAATTCTCTGAAACCAATCTCTAGCATCTATAATTAAAGATTTTATAGTTGCCAAATCAAAGGGGCACAATGCACTCTTTTAGGAAACTCCAGTGTGGTGGACAAAATTTGACTAAGAATCCAGGTTAAAGACACATCCCATTACACTTTCACTTCCTGACATGTATAATCTAAGTATAATAGCAGTGTCCTAGTCCCAGTGAATTCGAAGGGGGTTTTGACAGAATTTAAACTATTTTAAATCATTAATGAACTTTTCTTTACTTAAAGCTTTAATACAAACTTTGTAATTCCATCTGGTTTTACATATATAGGCATTTATCCTTCAGGAGAAAAAATGAATTGAATTGCTGCAGGATTTCTAAGCAGCAAATGCTTCGTAACAGAAATGCAATGGAGAAATGTGATTCATGTGTGAGCAGGAAATACATAAAATATTTTGTCCAAAGTAGACATAATGCCCAAACTAGACAAAGGAATGGTGCCACCTCTCTTCTCTGGGACAACTGGTGGTAAAAGACAAAACCTAATGGCAACATGACCTGGAGTTACCTAAAAAGTAAGATGTGCTTAATCAACACAAGGTTCCGTTGCTTGTCAAAGCCACCATGAAGCTCATCAATATACCATTTCTTTCTCTTTTTCTATCTCATGAATTGTTTTGTTCAGTTCTGGTAAATGAAAAACACGGAACAGGAGCTTTGGGACAGGTGTGAAGACCAAATAATAAGCACGAAACCTTCTTGATCTTTTGGAAGGCTATTCCAAAGATTCAACGTCCCAGAGAAGCCATGGAAAATACTAAGGTATAATGTAAGAAAATCCAGCCACCTGTGGTGAGTTCAGGAATAGAACAACTATGCATTTGAAGAAAAGTGAAACTAAATCAGGAGCACGGTCAAAAACCACTAAGCCTGAAAAAAAGTCTGGACTATGACACTTCCTGAATGTTATATGGTAGATGCAGAATATTTTTATCAATTTTATGCTAGGATTCAGAGCATAAATATTTTTCTTTCTTCTGTCACAAAAACATTTCAGAATATTTCAGTGATTCAAAGTCTCCCTTTTGCTTTAGCTGCATATTTTTAACAATATGAGGCTACTAGTCTTCGGGACTTAAAATTTCAAACAAGAATGGCTTACTCAATTTTCTTTTTGAAATAAATGTTCAGCTTTTGGTTCCTTTGTCATGTGAAAAACATACTTGTTAAGTTACTAAAGAGAAAACAAGTGACACATACACCTTTTCAAAAAACATTCACCATTGAAATAAATACCTACAAGTGGCATGAAAATCCAAACACTTCTCAGATATACACAGAAAGGAGCAACCACACTTCCTACACGGCACATCATGCTTCCACTTCCAACAGCAAGTGATCTAGACAGAGAAGAATTAAGTAACAATTCTGGCAGTTAAAGGAAACAATTAGAAATGCATAGACACTTAAAACATCAGTAGGATTTGTGTCTTTAAGCAATTATACTAAGAAGATGTTGCTATGCCAATACAAATTTATATTGAAGTTCAGCTGCTTCTGTAATTAAGATTAAAAATATAATTCTCATTCAGCACAGATCACAGGATGAATAACCAGGACTTATATGAAAGGCATAAAAAATGCTTAAGAAAGAATTGAGTATTCTTCTTGTTCCCCAATGGAACTAATTAATGCACATGGAATGCAAAATAAATAAAAAACTATGGTACAGCCAAACTCCAGACAGCTCTGAGGCAGCTGAGGAATTCATCCCATCCCAAGTCTTTCAGGTCACCACCACTGATGCCAAGAGCTGCTGGATCTGGTGCAGAAACATAACAAAGGGAATGAAATAACATCAAATTAATGAAAAATACATAACTGGCAAAAGCTCTTACCTTACAACTGTTGGGTACAGTTCTGCTGTGTAGAGATATATAAGGCCAAATGCCACACCTATGGAAAATTTTCCAGCCATATTTGCTAAGATAATTAATATATTGAAATCCTATTGAAAGAGAGCACAAATAAATATATCACCAGAAAATAACATCCTTCCAAACATAATTTGCATTCTTTAAAAGTTGTGACCCTTCTTTAAACAATAAGCAATACTCATTGCTTGTTTTTTAAAAAATTGCTCAGTAAGTTATTAGTTTCCATATCACTTTTTACAAGTCCTGGTTCACTGAAGCCTGGGGAGCATTTTATGTGTGACTCCAGCAATGACAGTGAAACCTGTACTGAAATACAGAAATCTATCTTAGGCTGGCAGCTGCAACTTAAAACCAGCCTTTAACTATTCTATGATTTAGAAAGAGCAGCTGCCTCTACCAACTTAAGAGCCTTTAAAATCAATTTCTGCTATAGGAACACTTCCAACCATACGTGACTAACCTGAGGTATGAACATAATTAAAACACAGATCAGTGCACTTAAAATAAGGAACGGAATGAGTGTGTTTCTCCTTCCCAGTCTGTCCATCGCAAGGCAAGCAATGATATAGCAAGGCAATTCCACAGCACCTGTCAGTATGAAATTATCTCAGTTGAAGTCATGATTGCATATATTCATCTTATAACTGTAACTTCCTCTTTACGAGGAATTAGTCTGATCACGGCTAGTAAACAAGTAAAATCTAAAGATAACAAGTGTGTTGGGCTAGTTCATTTGGTTACAGAAAGTGTGACAGAAGGCAGAGAACAGCCTAGAATACAGAAGTGGGAGTGGAGAAGGACAAGGGAAACAGGTTTCACAGCACAGAGCAGCTCCAGTTCTCTTTGGGGTGGAAAATTACAGAAAAGAGCAAGGCCACAGTTCTGTTTCTATGACACTGACACTTGTGTCTGAAAGCTCTACATTTGCTGCTCCTCTCCTTCAGGTATTTTCACATTAACAGCTCAAGTGTGCCCACAGGGAATATTGCTAGTGTCACACCGACACACTTCTGAGGATTTGCCAGCTTCTACCTGGACAGGGAACGGAAGCCACAGGTGCCTCCCCCAGCTTCAGCTCAAAATCATCCCAAAGTAAAAGGCAAGGAAGTCTGTCCACATCCAGTTTTCTGAGTAAGCGCCACAGATACAGAGTACAGTTCCAGCTTTCTCCCCTCTCCATAAAAAAAGAGGGCTTACAATATCCCACTCTTAATACAGATCATCCCTTCCTAATGTTTCTTTCCAGAGAAAACTGCTGCTGCTCTAAAGGATCTGGCATTTGGCTAGACCTGTTCACACTGTGTAAACATGATTTGCCCCTAGACAAATTGTATTGAGGCAGAGCCAGTTTGGACATGTTTTAAGTCAACTTGCTCATGAAGAATGCTACTATGTCCAATGTAAAATCAAGGAAGAACATAAGATGCAGCCCTGAAGAGCCTGGATTCCTTTATTAAGTACATATAGCATGTCAATACACCTATAATATCAGGGGTTAACAACCTTTTGGGGTTGTGTTGGAAAAAGCAGATTGTAATTATTCAGTGTCTGTTAGTCTGATAAAATATTTTTAGAAGAGGTGGATACAGTGTACTCCACAATAGCAGTTTAGTTATCTGTGCAATACCAGCACCCACTCTTCAACACATCAGTCTAGCAATACACTGTAATACATGACAAAATAAACTGGAATAATGAGAGTCCCAGTCCTTCTGAGAGCTTGTGTACACAGTCACATTCACTTCACTAAGAGTACTCATCTGCACAAAGCAAAGTGCATGATTTAATTCTTCACTGGCTCAGAGCTGCGTGTCTGATCTAGAGTCTTCTGAAGCCAGTGGAATATTTCCACTGATGTTAACAAACTTGGGATCAGGCCTTGAATGCACTGAGCTGCCTTTATAACCAACTTACATGCCAGAGAAAGATTACAGCCAGAATGTTAAAAGACTATTACAACTTAATTAAAAATACACTTTTGCGAAAACTAAAACAACTCTTCCTTCTGGCAATTATGACTCTGTTTTCTACAGAGACAAACTCAAAATATCATGACTGTAAGTGATAAAAGGAATATTTTTTTTCCCATTTTCCTAGTTTGTTGCTTTAACAGAGCTGTGTGAATTTTTTGTTGCTTGTCTGCCACTCCTGGCGTTTGTGTGGATCTGCTATAAGCTTGCAGGGCAAAGAGAAGACAAGCAGAATATGGTTTTACTATCAGAAAGACAGACAGTGAAGAATTCTGTACACCAAAAATCCTATTTTTTTTTTCTCAGAAACAGTGAGATTTGGAGTGAACGATGCTCCTCCTGTGTTAGTCAACTTTATGGAGAGTTAGCAAGAAACCTTTTGAACAAGGTTCATAATTGAATTAACAAAGTAGAAAATTTGCTGTCAAATTTATAGACATTTTTAAATGTTATGTTCCAGTTCTGTCATTAGCAGAATAAGGTACAAAAATATTTACCTATGAGAAAGAGGTTTAAATATTCATTGCCTCCTAGACTGACAGAACTGAGGGAGAAGACGTAGTAACCCAAGCTCCCAGTGAACCAGATCAGCCAGACTGTGATGGTCCTTCTTGCAATTTGCCAGTTACAAAACAGGTCTAAGATGGTGTGCTTCTTTGTTGAGGATGTGTCGTTGTCACCTGTTCTGGCTAGATCATCTTGTTGGACTGAGCACAGTTCAGAAACTTTGCAGGAAGTGCTTACTTTATTCCATCTTGCCATTGTATCGATCACTTTTTGTGCATCTTCGTATCTTTCCTCGGATAGGAGCCAAAAAGGTGTTTCTGGGAGCATCCAGCAGCACAAGACAAAGGGAAGAGTTGCTATGGTGAGAAATATCTGATAGACCCACCAGGTCCGAACAAAAAATCCCACGAGTGCCACAATCATAATTCCCATAGCAAAAAAAGCATGGACATGCATAGAAGCCCAGGTTCGTGCTTTAATGCCAACAAATTCAGTCACATAAACAAAAGCCACAACCAGATAGCCACTTGAAACCTGGGAGGGTGGGAGAGAGAAAAGAAAAAAAAACAGAGTGAGGTTTGTTTCTACTCTCCTTGTGCACCAGCAGTAAAAACAAACAGCTAACAGTGTTCCGTATCTGTGTACGCTTAATTGCCACCGCGCTGGCCTGTCTCACACTGACAGAAAAAGAAAAACCATGAAAATGAATCAGCTGGAGAAAAAGTTCACTCAAACCTTCAGACTGCCTGGACACTATTTAAAAATGTGACTTCGAATCCTTCTCTGTAGTGGGGGACAGCCAGCAAGAGACACCTGCAAAGAAACTTAATTTGCTGATGTCATTAAGCCCTTCCCCTCCAAAAAATCAGGTCCCTTAATGACATCACAAACTGAATGCTTGGAAAAGTGAAGTCCCCTGAAGTAATTGCCACTTCTGAAAATCTTGACCTCGGCTTTTAAGCAGGCTATTAATAACCTGCATGCCAGAGAACTGCACATTTATGAGGAATTACCTTCCACACCCTTGTAAAATATCTCATTAAATCAAAATTTTTACAATGTTGGAAGAGAATCTCATATATGTTATTACAGGTTCTCATATGGTATCAAGTGAATGCAATTACTGGCATGTTCTGCATAATAGTATTTCTTCATTGAATATATGTATTATTGAAGATATATATATTTCAATTTCTCAAATATCTCAACATCAGGTTCCTGATATCTCAAAACATTTCAAAACACAGCTAGAAAATACAGACTAGAAAATATTTCAGTATATTGTTTTGAGTAATCAATTTTCTGGTTAACAATATTCCGGTTAATAATCTCTGATTCTGAACCCACTGATAGGAAAGCTGCACTGACCTCAGTGGTACGGGGCTTGAGTTTAGGACTGCATCTTGCAAATCAGTCCCAGTGGCCAGATAAAACCTACAGCATTGGTCTGGTCAGAGCTTTTTGCTTTTCTAAACTACCGCAGGCCCTGGCATCAATAGCCAAGGGAGTCAGCAGAGGGACTTCTGTAGATCTCATTCTTCAAGGCTGACATGATGCAGTTTTTCCCACTAGGAACTTCTTCTGGGCTCTAATCAGGCAAAGGGAGCTCCAGGTGCAAGATTC
>NW_008239110.1:7974248-7995141 GCF_000691975.1 Corvus brachyrhynchos
GTTAAATAAGTTAGATTTTTTTTTTTGTGATGGCATTTAATTTCTTTATGCATTATAAAGCATATAAAGCTACAAATAATGTACTTTTGGCTGTAAAATAGTTATTTAAATTTGGTTACTGTGTATAAATATTAAATATGTGTCAGATATTGGATATATACCACACACACATAAAATTGTGTGTGTGGGTCCACATAAACACATATACTGAAATACCCTTAAGTAAAGTATAAAACATCTAGGTGTTAAACATATCTACCTATGTATTTAGTATTCCATATACAGCTTAAAAGACCAAAGAGATGCGTGGAAGAGAAAATGTGCATCTCTCCTCCATCAAAACCGTAGAGATAAAAATAATACTTATTACAGATTTGCTAGTTTAAGAAAAAAATATATTCAATTTCTAAGAATAAGGAGAAATGCAACAGCAGCTGCAATGCAGAATCCAGAGTTTGCTGCTCACACTTGGTATTTAATTACCAGTCCAGCAGAGGTTGGGATGGAGGAAGTACCAAACACTGCTTCATACGGATGCTTTCTATTAATTCAAAGAGGAAAACTGCTGTGGTCCAAGAACATTCAGACTCTCCCTGCTCTGCTGAAATAAGTGCAACAAATGGGGCTTTAGAATAATGAAGTAGGGGAGGAAATAATAACAAAAGGGAG
Organism: Corvus brachyrhynchos; assembly: GCF_000691975.1. Taxonomy (NCBI): domain Eukaryota; kingdom Metazoa; phylum Chordata; class Aves; order Passeriformes; family Corvidae; genus Corvus; species Corvus brachyrhynchos. Next base: position 7,974,918 of record NW_008239110.1, read on the forward strand.
GTTTTCCTGAGAAGGGGTAAGAAATGACATGTAAAAAGAGCCGGGGTGAACATCCTTTCTTACCATAGCAAGGAGAAAGCGCACAATCACGAAACCGTAGTAGTCAAATGTGAAGGCCACTGCGATGCCAAATACAAACTGACCCGCACTTGTGAACCATATAACACGCTGTCTTCCCAGTCTGCAAATTACAGCAGTAATGAAATCATGAATAACTGCAAACATTCTATTAAAATACACCTGCAACTCCAGAGAGCCTAGCTGGAAGTTTAACAACTCACCACAGAAACTCTGGTTCAGTTACCTGTATTAATTTGTCAGTAATTCCAACTTCCAAGAAAAAGGATGGATGGAACTTCCATTTCACAATTCTTGGCTGGAAGCAACGTGCAGTGAGCATTACATATGTTCACCTCCAGTTTTAACTTCTACATAACTGATTGGTAAATTTACTCTTATTTATGAGGACATAAATCAGTTTTTCAGATATTTTGTATTAAGTAGCATCATGTTGATAATTTCTAACAAGTTAGCTGTGATAACACATGCTATCTTTTGCCAAAGCAACAACCAATTTGGATAGTAATGGAAGGTTTCTGTAACATATCTTTGTCCAGTTCTTTAAAATCGAATTATCTAAAAAATGACAATCACATAGTTCCCCGTAATTTTCTGATTTCTGACAGCACACATGCATGCATATAAAAACACAGAAATCCAGGAAGATAGTATACTAACAGCAAAAAAAATCATGTCAAATACTAGCTTCAGCAGTAGATATACAAGACTCTATTGGGAATTCACTACATTCTATCTACAAACGCTCTGTAACACAAACTGCGTGGAATTATTTTTCTTCGCTGATAATAATTCACTTGTCTCTTATTATCTCCTATTATCGCCTCCATTGCAAACAGCTTTTCACAAATGGGGATATTACTTTAAGACAGAGAGTTTGAGGACTTTCAGAGTGGGTTTTTTTTTTTTTCCTGTGAGTATTTGGTACTCCAGTAAAATTTCTTTTATTTTTCTCCAGCCTTGACCTGGAGTCATGATTTGGTCTTTGATCCCTGCCAGAAAAGATACCAGTAAGTCTTAGCTATCAGAGCTCTTCTGTTGGGAAATCCCTTAATTGATAGTGGGAGGAACACACAAACTTATTTCCCATGAGCCAGGATGTCTCAGAAAATAATAACTTTCAGCTGTAAAGTCTGCAGCTGTGAATCTGCAACTCAGAATGTGTGTATTATCTTAACTGGCTGCCCGTGGCTTGAATTAATGGAAATGAGAACAATACAATCCTAACCTTATAAGTCATGTCCAAGTATTATTTAATAAAGTTATGAATTATTTAGAGGGACTTAAAACAGATGTTGGCATTATATTCTGGTTTTGTACTAAGTACGGTTTTACAAAGCCTGGGATTGGGAGCCAGATTGATTCCATGTGTTCTAAAAGCCAAATTAAAAAATAAAAATGCTCATCATTACTGTTGCATTCCCATGTTGTGACTGTCACTGTAGTGTTGTGCTAATGAAGGAAAATCAGAAAACAACATGCCTGATCTCCTTGTTCTGCTTACACCGTTAGATGTGGGATGAAACATCCCCCTCCACGCAACAGAACTGTCAGTCAACAAGCTCCTTTATAGAAAGACATAAAGAACTCTAAACCAGCCTTCAAAGCAAAGCACAGGTACAGAAAGTGCCCAAGACAAAACCTAGTATGATGTAGCTTAGATATTTGATTCTCATATGGACAGATGGGCATGGCTGGGTGTTCTTCTGAGGCAGGAATATGTTTGTGTTAAGAGAGAAAACCAACTGAGGCAGGAGGATACAGATGTACACCCTGAGTCTCAATGTTGTTTCTGGGTCCAGCTCTGATGTTGGATTTCAGTGCATGATCTGAGATACCACCCAGGGAGGAAGCATTAGACGGGAATGGGCCTTGGAACCATGAGCAAGGGACTGCTCGGGTCGAGTTGCTCCAGGACTGATGCTCCTCATGCTCAAACAGAACTTTGTACATGCTGGTAAATAAGTGAAGCTACAGCACAGCTCACCCACACCCATTTTGCCTCTTATCTGCACTAGCTTTCAAGAGACTGAAGTTTAAGCTAATATTTCAGGGAAAACATACAATTGGACAGCAAGGAAAAATAGTGTATGGATGTTTATTTTGAGAAGGTGGGGCTTGATTAAACCCTTGAAGACTTTGCATCAGCCCCACGGAGCTGTATTCACGACAGAGGTTAGGAAAGGTGATTTTAAATACATGATATTTAACCTTCTAGTAGCCCTTCAGCTGTCTGTCATATTACAAAATAAAAATCTGCATTTCTACAAAGAATGTCTCTTCATGAAAAATGAGGTGAAATTCTCCCCTCAGGTTTTACCATTGTTATTACAATGAGCTATTGCTCTTCCTGTTAAGATAAGTAAACAAACAAACAAATAAATCAAAATCTAAAGGCAAATACTGGCTGCATAGGGCATTTTCAGGGATCAAGGCCTAGAACAATGGATGACATAAAGTATGAAAAGTTTTAAAAGTAAATGACTTGAGCATACATTTTAAAATTGGTACTTGCTATTGGAAAAAGAAATCAAGTTAAATAGATCTGTGAATAAAGCAATATCCAAACCTCCTGAATATTGCATTTGTAGTTATGAATACATAGTGAATGAAAACAACAAAAACAGGTAGATACACATGGAGTTACTGTAGTCTAAAGCTACAGTTATCAAAGGATGGAACTTTACCTGTCAGCAATGTCTCCAAAAATCACTGCTCCAATCAAGACTCCAAGCATGAACGTAGGCTGGATTAATTTTGCAAGCCATTCTCGGTCACAGACCAGATCCCACTGCGTAACAACAGTGCTCTTCCACTTTGTATCATCATAGAGAAATCCATCAGAACAAGGAAATACAGACTTGTTGCCTTTGTATTCGTATGCCAGATCCAAACTAACTTCTCGTTTGGATCTGCTGCATTGATCAAGTTCCCAAATTTCTCCATTTTCCAGCTGGACTACAATGTAATTTTCTGTTGATGTCCATAGTGTCCAGATGTCCTCTATACTTGATGCAGAGGAGTTGTGGAAAAGAACACTACTCACATTTCCAGGGAACCCACATACAAAGTTAGGAGTAACAGCCATGAACACAGATGCTAAGTAATGGATACCACATGACATAGCTTGAAAGACAGATGCAAAATAAACACATGCTTGAAATCTGTAAAGGGAAAGAAAAGAATTTACTGAGGAAAAGCCCTCTACACATGAGAACAATATTCAGCATAACTGTTTGGGTAGATCAGTAAATGGAGATATCATTAACATGTCTAGTGTTTTGTTGGGTAGTGCTGCTTCAATATTAGCTGAGCTCTGCAAAAGATCAAAGATGAGAAAAAGATCCAGAGTAATCTATTGTTAAGAAACAAGTGCTGCTCTTAGTCATGTGTTTAGTCATACAGAGAAGACCATTTAAAATTGAACAATTCTGACCTGCACTTAGTTTGAAGCAACCTTCCACCTTCAAATTCTCTGTGGCATATCCCCTTAAAACAAGGCCTGAAATTACTTGAATAGTTAGAAAAACCAAAATGTTGCAACTTCAGGTTTTTAGGGATAGAGATACGTGCATCAAATAAAACAAACCAAACACATTACGCCCCTCATTCCATCTAACTGTATCTCTATAACTGTATTCCATCTGTTTTCCATCTCTCTTTATTGCAGCCAAAAGACGAAGAGAGAATACGTGTAGACACATGTAGAAGATAGAATCTGAACAATGTGAAATGTTTTGTACCAAAACAGAGCTCTGAACTGGGTTGGGTTTTGGCTTAAACAGGGTGTGCAGTTATCCATTAAAGATTGTATAATAAAGCAAACCTAGTAAAAAAATGTTTTATGCATAGCCTGAATATTGGCATTTTAACAGCTTTTAAAACTTGCTTGAGATGCAAGTAAATCTTAGTATAAAAACCGCACATGTATTCAGAATTTCAAAAGACTTGCAATGAACTCTAGTGTCACTGTCTGCAAATTCTAGGCAATTTCTGATAATTTAACCATAAGGAGACTTTTTCTCAACTAAATGTTTAAATTATGCATATAATCAGTACAACACCTGTTCAGAAAAAACAAAATAGCTTTTGTTCTCCTCCCTTTTTTATTTCCTGAAGGCTAATCAATTGCAATAATTTGAAGAAGTGTTCAGTGAGATTCTATACATATATTCTTACTGCAGGATGCAGCAGGCCTTGACAGTATGAAACAAAAGGCAGATTTTTTTTTTTTACATGATCAGAGTCTATCTCTGCTGAAGTTATAGGAAATAATGTCTAAGAAATAATTTCCTTGAATTGTCTTTTGGGAAAAGTCAGAGCAATTCCAGTTCCTGTAACAAATGTAGCCTCTTGACACTCCCTTCCAAAATGTATCAAATCCAGCCTTGAATTCTTGTAATACAGATCTCAACAGTACATAGCCATAGGACTTTTAAATCATCTACCACTGGAATTTCTAAATAATTTTTAAACTATTTATAAGCAAAGTATTGAAATAGAATTTACTGGATACATTATCTTAATATCCAATTAACCTTTCCAATAAAAGAGTTCTCTTGTAAAACACACCTCCATTCACCATCCTCATTCTCCTCTGCCTTTTATCTTGATTCCTATTTCTTTCCTTGGTAAATGTAAACCCAGTAGCCTGTCCTGTCCTTCCAATGGCATTTGACATTGCTGTTGTTCTGTCGCAGTGCCTTCTATCCCCGTTTCTCTTGACTAACAGTTCTATTGACTTTTCCACAGCAGTCTGAAGAGTGAGTTGAATTTCTAAACCCACCACAGCAGCTCAAAATCTGTCTCCACTTCCCTTTGGAGGATACTGCAAGGCACTCCTCACACAGGTGCTGTGCTCCTCTTTCCCAATGATACCGAGGGATACGGTCAGGAGAAACTGAACATAACCACAGCAACCCTTAAGTCTATCAATTCTCTCTCAAGAGAACAGCTCCTTGAGGATTAGGTAGCTAGTCATGGATCAAAGGAAGGCTGAAACAGCTCTGAAAGGCATTTGGGCTATCTTGGACCACAAAAAAGCAAAGGTTATTTTGAAATGCAACCCTTGGGACCTTATTGATGCAGACAAATATGGTCAATAGTGTTTTTTAGTTCCTCTTCTCTAGTTTCATTCTAACTGTTCCCAACAAAAGGCACAAATTCATTTTAGAAATAGCAGAGCACAAGTAAATTCAACAACCTGGGCTATTGTTGCAGTATGCAGAATGCTAGAAAGAGATAACAGAAAATTAAACCCCTAGAAGCTGTGCACTTACATCTTCGACTCGCTAGTAAAAAGTGGCATATTTGGAACTAGGATCCCCAGTATTTGCAGTATCTGTCCTTATGCATTAGAAAATTGCAGTGTCAGAGAATCCACTTGGTATTTCCCAGAGAGAGGGAGAATGAAATAATTTCAAATTCACATACACACTTCTTGAGTTTCCTAATTAGTTCTTGCAATACAAGAAATATCAGGATCATCATTTATCTTCATCCCAGTAAGAGTTAGTAGGAAAAATATATTTATGCCTTTTTTTTTTGTTGGAGAGGCTTGAAGGGAGATAACTTTTAAGGATAGAGACTGAGAAGATAGCATAAAACAATGCACTATATTTATTTTTACAAATTCAAAGCCCAACAGTATCACCAGGGCTATAAGCAGGTCTAGTTAATCTCTGCTCTCACTACTCACTTGAGAGTTTTATCTTCTCTCTTCCTGAACATTTCTTGTGATCATACTTCAATGACCATTTTGACAGACTATTCCACTGTCAAATCTTTCTGTTGGAAAGTTTCTCATTAAATCTAATCTCTATGTCCCCTTTTCAAATGTAAGACTATTATTAGCTTATAAAACACCCTGGTACAACCTTGAATAAATCTTCCTTTCCTTTTATCACTTCATTGTACAGGATTCTCAGTTATCCTCCTCCTCTTACTGTCTACAACCATACAAACTACAGTCTGTTACCCTTTCCTTTTCTTTATGTCCTTTCTTTTTTTCCACTTGTAAAATGCAATAAAGGATTCATTTTAAAGAAATATCTGTCATGCCATATTTCACCCATCTTTCAAGGGCTTAACTTAAAATTAGATATAGTTTATTCTTGTAAAAACCTTCTTCCATTTTCAATGTTATGAAAATCTTACTCCGTTTCAATAAAGAAATCCACTCTGTAGCACCATTATTTTTCTTAACTAATTTGCACTACCAATGCTACGCAAACATAAAATGTCAGACAGAATACCAGATATACATTAACAGACATAATTTATGCTGAATATGGCTTCATTTAAGAATGGGAAAATGTGTATTTAGAGCAAAATGACCGTGTTATTCAGAATTTTGCAGAAGGGATTGCAATGCAGTTTTTAACCTCTACCTGTTCAATAAAAGAGCCAAGAAGCAGGCAGGGGAAGTGGGAATAGCAGGGAATAAGGCCTGATGTGAAGTTAGAAAAGCATGTGGATGCATTCTGCACCACATTAACAAGCTGCTTCCCTGCCTGCGAAAACTATTTACTGCTCTCTCCAGTAAAATTCCACACTGGGCTGGCTAAGCCTCTCTCTGTATATACTCTGTATATGCATATTTTTGTATATACAAAACACACAAAAACTATCCTGAAAGCCCTGTTCTGCTGTGAAGGCAAAATCCACTGCTGACTACAGCAGTGTTGTAACAGCATTCCCACTGATCCTAGATTGAAAAACCCAACCTTATGAGCTGCTGGCAATCTCCTGTGGGTAGGAAGAGCTTTTCTTCCAGAAAGACCAGTGGTGTAAATGTCAGGAAATTCCTTAACCTGTATAGTTACCAAAGAGGAATTAATCGGACCATTAGGGACAACACAAAGCATGAAATGTGTGTAGGGAGGTCGATATTTAGGGATGTAGGAAGATAAGTATGTAGGGATGGGAGGAGATGGGAGAATATTACAGGAGCATGGAATTTTGGTTTCCAGAACAGCTGGAGGTTGAAAAGGGACAAAGACACAGGTCCAGCCTCAGGACAGACAGAGGCTTGCTGGAACAGAGACTGGGGTGGCAGAGAGTGTTGAGTGAGGAGGAGCACAGAGCTGCTGCCTCCTCTACTGCCACCTGGGATCCCTGAGTTGTATCTCAGAGCCCATGCTGTGGCTATGCCGATGCCCTTCCCCAGTCTCAGAGCCCTGGGACCTTGGCCTGTGGTCACACGATGGCTGAGCAGCCTCTGGCCTTTGCAGGAGCCTGGAGAAGCCCCCAGGAAGCTGTGCTGGGCCAGGAGGTCACAGCACAACATGCACAGGTCATACACTTCACTGACCCTGAGGCACAGGTTAAAGTCTAGGCTGTCCTTGCTTCCTACTGTAAATCATTAACTTTTTTCCCTAATTCTTAATTTAAGAACACCAAACTGATAAGAAAGTCCTTTATTACTGAGCTTAAATCTCTCTGCTGCAGACAAACATATACTATAATCCCTATATTAACCTCTGCAAACTCAATTTGAAAAGTTAAAAGTTCCCTGAATAAAGAAATACTGTTGCTCATGCACCAAAATGGTAAGTAAATATCATTGCAGGAGCAAAAAATACTATTGAAAGTCACCAAAAAGAAAGCAAATTCTGTGATTTATTTTCCTGGACTGATCTCAAAAAGGGCAGATTTTGGCAATGGTATTTTATATGCCAGTCATCTTCACATACACACACCAGATTATGTAACATAAATTGTTGCAGACAGTCATTTTCAATAACCTCTTTTACAGATACGTTTTTATTTTTAAAAAACACACTTTTTGCAATTCAAAAGGAGTTCTGTGAACATGATGACTGTCCTAAAAGGTATGATAATTTCTCTCAGTGTTTTTCCATCTCTTCAGTGACTTGCCATGGGAGATAATTATTTGGCAAGTACATTTTGTCACTCTTGCCAAGAGTGTCAAATATAGAAGTCAAGAAGACTTTACAGGTTACTGCTCCAGTATAGAGATGCTTAATGAATGCCAGAAGTCAAATGAACCTAAAATTGTCTTCACAAAAGCTTGAGCAAGATACAACATGAAAATGTTCCAGTCCCTCTTAAAATATTTGTGAAATTTCTCCACAGTTATTTTTTTTCAGTTTGCAGCTCACAGTAAAAAAAAGATCTTTGCATTTTCTATTTCCTCTGCACAAGTTTTAAGATCTCACCAGTAAGAAAAGAACTGGTAATATCATGTCAGTACCGGAATATAAGAAATACTGTTCCAGAAAGACAATGAACCAGATCTCACATCACTGTTCCTCTGGTAGTAGTCTCATGACACAACATCTCTGTGGCCCTGTCACTGCAAGATATTGTCTCCCTTCTCTTTTGCCACTGTTTATTCACGCCCTTGAGACACAGTGCACTCTGCCCTCAGCTGTGGTGGTACTTCTTTTGTACACCACCTGTGAACTTTGTCTGGCAAACTGATCTGACTTGAACAAAAAAGTCAAAATAGATACTAAATTTTAAAAAGGAAAAGCAACAAGCTAGACTAGTTGCTCAGTCTAATTTATATTGCATCCGTGCAAATAATCCACACCAGTCTATTTGAAAGGTGGTGCATCTGGCATGCAAAAAATAGTTGAAGTGCACATTGCCACATATATGTTAGAGAATAAATCCCCAGCCTAAGAGTACTTCTAGCATTGTCAGTTATTGCAGTGTATAGCAGGCACAAAACTTCTTGTTGGAGACTAATTTTATGTTAAATTAAATATGATTCTGATTTCCTTGTCTGTCCATCAAAAAGAGAAAAGAGGAAATTACAGGATACTCATCAAAACTGAATATAAACATTTAAAATCATTTTAGTGTAGAATAGACTCACAAAACTGCTCTGTAATTAGCAAAAGATTTGTACTATTCCACAGGCTTCACACAAACTATTTTTACTGCTTGTCTTCTCAACTACCTCATTTGTCAGTTGCTTAAGTCAGAAAACACAGTATGTTTTTGTTGTGCAGTGTACACTCAACAGGATGGATTCAGTGGAAAGAAATTTCTAGATATTTACTATTTCTGAAAAAAAAATGTGTTCAGTAACCACTTTAACCTCTGTATTCCATCCTGGATTGGTTGGTTTCTTTTTCATGAGAGAAAAGCCATTCAGCATTCTTTCCACTCTAAACCAAAAAGCTGTGATGCACTTCCACATTTATTTTTTGAGAAGAAAGGAACTGAATGTGACTCAAGAGTATTTTTGCTATGTTGCAGAGATACAGATTTAGAAGCAGCTTTAAATATACAACATGCACAGCCTTATTTGACTTATGGTGTCAAGAATAAATCTCCTTCCCTCCAAAGGGCAGTTTAAACTATGCTGAGAGTCTCAGCCCACATGGTTATTTCCAGAATTTGTTTTCAGAGGCAGCAGATGCTGTGCTGGATGTCTAGTTTGAATGTATCAACAGCACAGAGGCAACAGGAATAAGGAAAAGTATGGAGATCAGGAAGACCCCAAGTTTTATATATCACCACTGATGACAATGCAAAGCATCAACGTGCAGTCACCAAACAGCAGACATCAAATCATTCTCACAATTGTTTAAAGCTGATTCTCTGAGGAATTCACTTCTATCTCATTAAACCTATGCACATTTGCCTTTGATTAAGACAAGTCTGGCATTTGTTCACCAGAGTCAAGAAGAAAAATACATTGGCTGCTCACTACTGCATATTTCATATGACAGCTTAGATGAAGAAAGTCACATCAGCATGAGAATAAAAAAATAGTGTTATAGACTTAAGGGCCATACTTAAAATATTTTTTTGAAACTTAATAGAACAGTTCTTCATTTTTGACCATTTAAATCAGGCAGATAAGATTCCTGTCATCACCTGTGACAAAATAAATATTTCTGGGTTTCAACAGTTTAGTAACACAGCTTTCACCTAAGGACAGCCATGCACAGCTGAAAGGGAGCTGCTGCTAAAGGTGCCCCAATGTTCCTTGCTGCCCCTCTGCCAAGGGTTGCTGCCCCCAGGGGAGAGCCAGGCAGGAGGACAGTTTGATCATGGCTCAGCCACTCCAGCCCAATGCCCAACCATCTCGTTCAAATGGCAGTAAAACTGGGAAAGACAGGATCTGGATTTGCACTCAAGCAACCAAGGTACGCTCATAAACACTCCACTCGACTTTCCTGGGAAAGCAACCTCTGATTAAGGGGGAGCACATCACTGGGAGCAACAGCAATTCCAACACTGGAGTCAGTATTTTTTTATTCTAGTTACCCACTTGCCCTTTCTGCTTTACACGTGTTAAGGATATATGCCAGGTAATTTAATTAAGAAAGAGCATGACCATGCAGTTTGCAAGCTATTTGGCTTTGTTTTGGAATTATTTGGACTAGTGTTAAACACAGCAGAGTGGTTGGTTACACTTGAACAGTAGTACGCTTCAGGCTCTATACTTGGAGGTTTCTATTCCAGGAATGGCATTTCTATAAACATCTACCATTTAGAAAATTAGCATGCACTCTCTATGATATATTGCTAGCATTACTTGTCACAGGGAAAACTCAATTCCAGTTTCTTTGGTAACACTGTTTTCTTTTGGTCAGCCTCTGTTTTGTGGACAAATCCAAATTAGGTATTTCATTCCTTTCTACACTGCACCGTTTCCATCATCTTATGTAAGCAAATAATTTCAAATCATAATCTGTAAAGTGTCTAATAGAATTTAAGTGGTTTTATTGAGATTCCATCTAATTATAGACATAGGCAGTACTTCATTTATAAACTGTTATATTTCATTCTTCCTTTCCCATTTAGGAAATCGGATGTTTTCTGCTGGTTACATTGCTGACACAATGGACTAATTTTGTTCAAATTAGTTTATATTTATTTTATCTGATTTCTCTTTCTGTGTATAATCCTGAAATAAAACTAGCTGGTTGTCATATTAATTACATTCTTACTCATTTGTTATTCTATTTACATATTTCTTCTGCAAAACTCTGAATCTGTTGTAGCTGATGGTACAAACACATGAATTGAATTATCTGCTTCACAGTGGTGAAAACTGCCCATTCTGAAGCAATTCTTCTTCAAAGATTAATTCACAAAGTAATTAAGCCTTACAGTTGTGATAGTTATATTATGCCTTTTAAGAACTCTCTTTTTTCGGTTTTCTATTTATAGTCACACTTAAGAAGATCTGGATACAGACAGCTCATTTTCAGTCTGAATTCTACATAAATTCTCTTCACATGATGCCACACATTGTTAAACATACTACCCAAAGTTTTAAACTTCTGTATTGGAAAATTTATTCCTTCCTGCCTGGAAAATGATTGTAAAATTAGTCACTCTTACTGGTTTTTGAAAATTCTCATGGGAAAAGGTAAAACAAGTGAGAAATCTGTGTAATTAATTTAAGAACACTGGACATCACTTTCCTATGAAATGTTTGTAACCATTCCTGCACATACAAGTAGCTTCCTAGTTTTCAGTTAGAAATAATAGGGAATATTAGCTCCATGGATCAAAATATGTTTAAATGATTTCTTGAGAGAAATGTAATGGAATTTTGTGTTTCTCCATTCTGTCAATCTTCCTTAATATAAAGCAGTGATTTTATCCATAGCATTACTTTTGCAGCCTCAAATATGATGAAGGTAGTTTGGTCTATTTCTATGGGCTACATAAAGCAGTTTTAACTAGATAAGATGTCATTTTACTCTCCCTGGCTCCATTTGCAACTCTTACAATGTTCTTTGTTAATTCTGACATTCACCATAGTGACTCTTTATCAAAAGCAAAACCGAAAAGCTAAAGTAGATACCTTTGCTTTATTAGCTTTTTATGAATATTTCATTTTTAAAAAATACCACTTAACAAGATGTTACATTAAGGGAATTAAGTGTCAGATAATGCTGGCTTCTAAAATTTGGGACGAAGTCAACACGTAAATCAAAGCATCACTTTAGAAAAGGCAACAGTGTCAGCCACAGATTCTTTGCTGCTGAAGAGAATACTGCCAGTTGCAATCCTACCTATATGGAATCCTACACTTGTAATTCTATACCTCTACAGCTTGGAGAAAGGGATTCAATTTAATGCAGACTCTGGTATAGTCAAAGTATTTTCTTCTGTTAAACATGGTTTAGCTTCTGGAATTGTTTAAGTACACACATATTTAGTGGCTAAGTTGTACATGAGAAATAAAATAGCCTCCACACCAACAGCTCTTCTCCCTGTCTGTAACAGAGTAGCTTGTATCTTCTACAGGCTTTGTTAAAACCCAGTTAGGACACTGAAGAGCAGTAAAATGTAGCTCCTTTCTTCCTCTCTCTTCAGGAGTCTATGCTGATGATCCACCAATCGTTAATAGCTCTTGGGAGGGTTCAGGTTAGTCGCCCTGACAGCATATCTTCTCCAAGGCAAGGCAAGTTATCTCTAAACCCACAGAAAAGATAGTTACTGAGCACAAGAGGACTTTCAACTTCTTTTGCAGGTTCATAGCTCATCTTGTCTCCAAACTATTCCTCTTCACTGCAAATGCATAACGCATTCTTTACTTCCACAGTACTGTCAGGTTCTTTCCTTGAGTCTTTCTCTTATTGTATCTCATACAAGGGAATGATCTGGAATAATGCTATATTCTAACTTCACGTTAATATTTACAAGTGATATAGAGGTCCCATTCTCCACAAGAATAAAGAAGCTGAATTCTGCTCAGACCTACCAGGATTCTTACACATAAATCTGCTTTTGTACTAACTGCCCCCTCTATTCTCAATGAGTGAGGCAGAACTGAGGTTGGCTACACTGATCTACAAAGGATGACAGTTCTTTGAGGAGCCTAAAATACAAGTGTAAATGAGATGAGGTCCCAGTTGCTCTGAAGCTGGAACTAACATGAATTATCTCTCTCAGAAAGGTTGAGCTATAGCAACTTCTTGGTATTCCCAGTTCTGCTGACATACACCAGTTCTAAAGACATGGAAACAGATCAAACAACAATTTGTTCTGGAATATGATACATAAATATAAATTATTTAAATGAAATGTGATATCATCAGTATAATTTCACCACGCTTACTGTACACTTTGATGCAATATGTATACAGTATGCAATCCATAAACATCGATACTATTTCTCTAGATCCCCTTTCCGCTTGGAGAGGAACCACAGACAAACCAGGATTTACCTTGTCCTAAACCACATATTGAAAGCAAGACAGACGGATCATGCCCTTAATGTTCCATTTCTCCCTCTGGACAAGGTGACTTAGCAGAGATGTCTGAAGTTTACACAACAAGCCTGTAAAGATACTGAGATGAGCTCATTAGTGCCATGATTTGGACAGCTGATTTCCCCACACAGCTAGGACAGACTTTTACAGATGTATCAGGTAGGAACTCAGATGCTTCCATATCTCTTTCACAACTTAGGGAGGAGAAAGAAATCACTATATGGCTGGAAAAGTTCAGGCCATGGTGGATGTAACACATGTAAATGGCACTGAAGTCCATCCAAAGTGTGGTTCTGATTGCTCTTCATAGAGCAGCAAATTATTCCCAGTTCTTTGAAGCACCTTTTCAACACTTCTTTTCTACTTCTTGCTGCCTTATTGGCCTTTTCCATCTATTCTCCAGGGCTTGTCCTGTATTCTTGCCTCAGCACCACTGCGGTGGCTGCATCTCTGATGCAGCTACCTAATAGTAATGCCTCCAGATAATAGGAAGAGCAAACCTAACTTCACCTCTTGAGGAAAACATCTTCTTGAGGAAAGGGTTCAGTTTATGATCCAAGGGATGGTGCTTCTAGATTCCTCAAATCCTATTTTCACCACATGTGGTTTTCAAAAAACATCTGCTCTGCATGAGGTGAGCACTATAGTTTGGCCACCAGTGTATCATATTAAGGAGTACATTAGCTCTCTTGGCAGTTTCAGTATTTTCCAAAGACAGCTAAGATTTGTCTCCAAGTGTATGGACAATTTGACAGATCAACCATCACTATTAGTACTTGTAAATCTCTGTCTTCTAGAGTTTGTCGTCACACTTTTTCCAGTCTTGCCATTGTAACCAAGATACAGCTACCTCACCTGGTATCTTCTCTGGCTTGCTATTTTTTCCGTATTTCTGAAAAGTTGAGAATCTCATGTCCTTGCTCAGCTGCTATAGCTTCATGCCTCGAGCTACCTTAAATAAAATGTCAGCAGTGTATCTGTCTCAGTACCATCCTTGTTGTGTATAGCAAAACTGTGGCACAGAAATTGTCACAGAATGTGCTAAAGGCTCCTGGGGCCTTCAAAAAATTCCCTGAATTTAAAGGTGTTTTCTACCTGCATGATTTTACTACCTGCAAATATTAGTCAAACTTTCCATGAGTAAGGCCTTTTATAAAAATTTCCTTCCAACTCTGAGATACCTTAGTACTGCTGAAAATCATTACTATTATGAGAAAATTACTGACAGAGCTTTTCTAGGAATGGTATCCCAGTCCCAGGCATTGTATTACAGGGAACACACTGTCCAGTGCCTTACATATTTCATTTTCATTCACACCATAATACTTCAGGATGAAACAGCTGATCATCAGCTCCTTGACGTGTGTGATAATTGCGTTATGCTGCCATAACTGTCTCTATGCTACAACTTGGTATAGAAGCCACCCTGGGGGGTTGGCGACACTTCAGAGGTGAATCTCAGCCGTCTGGTTTACAAATCATAATTGATTTACCAGCTTTAAGTTTCAGTGTTGCTCGCATTGCAGGTTCTAGCCTTAGAGAAGTAATGGATAGTATAGGTGCAATTTCATGCTGCTTTTTAGTCATTTTTCTATTATTGTAATCTACTTTTTAATCTGCTTCTCTTACTATAATCTACTTTTTCAAGCCAGAAACAGGCAGGCACCTCCAGGGTGAAGATGCCAGCACGTTCTGTGGCAGAACACTTTTGTCTGTGCAGATCTTGCTTTAGACTGCCCCCAGCATGACGTGGATCCCAGCAAATGCTGTTAGTACCTCTCGCAGACCACACTGCTGGTGCATTGCCACCATCATCCCGGAGCATTTGCCAGTATCCAGCTTAGGTTCTGAGTCTTGAGAATATTTCCACTTCTGCCTAGTCAGGCATAGATAATAAGGCCTTTGTTTAAGCTGCTAGAGTTTGCTCTCTCAAAACACATGGGCTGTCTCATTTCTCCAAGGTTATTATGATGCCGTTCAACCAACAGGATTAAGTACTATTTGCAAAATATCCCTCCCCCCCACCCCAAAAAAAGGGGCAAAAAAAGAAATGCTGCCAAGTCCCCCTGTTTCATCCTATGAACATGTGAAATTAGCACAGGCTGATTCAGATGTTATAACATAGTTATAAGAACACTTACCAAACATTTCTGTCAAACATCACCCCTGACTAGGAGCCAAAGGAGGACTTGGATTTGAGATTCTTCTGTCTAGCACATTCCAGTAAATACAAACAGCTGCCCACTGGTACACTTTGAAAACTGAATGACAGATATGTTGCAATAAATATTTCCACTGTATGAGGTAGCATATGGGGAAAAAAAAGGACTTTTTTGAAAACAATCTCCAAACCACAGCACTTTGTTCATCTTAAGCAAAATACTCAAAGATTAAACAGAAATTCACATTATATTGTTTAAAAATATTAATTTTGCGTAGAATGTACTAAATACTAAATGTACTAGTATCTCAGAAAAATCCTGTAATGCTTCCATTTGTTTAATTAAAATTCATCTGTTCAAATGCGGAATATTAATACAACAGTCTGCTTCTCCATACTAACTTGAAAAACGAAAAGCAATTTCTTTCCATGTCTCACAAGCACACTTCTCCACTTGAAAAATGTGGTTTTGTTGGGAAAGAATCTTTCAAGGTATCTGTAAAATACATGAGTTTGAAAAATCATTGCTGGAAAGTGTTCTTTTTTTCTTTTTGTGAATAGAAGTGGTGAGCACAATCTTTGAGATACTTGGGACTCCATGTTATTTGATACAAACCAAGAATTTCTGGAAATAACATGAACACAGCACAATCTGCAGATGTAATCTGCTCACAAGAGCTGTGAAAAAAGAGAGAGGATAAGGGCAACAGCATGGAAAGAGGAGCCTGGAAAAGTTCCAAGATGTGAAAAGAAGACAGACTGTTTGGTGTAAAGCTTTAGAAGTGAACCAAGAACTCTGCAAAGTAGGGAGAAGAGAAACAGTGTTAGCACTGGCCACTCAGATATTGCTTCTATGGCACTGACCAGCAGTGCCTGCACTGTAGAAGTCCACTACAAAGAATTTCTACAAAAGTCAAGCAAGTTTTTGAGGTAAGCAGAGTCTCTCATATGCTTATAAACACTAGAAAAGTTCCAGGGTAATTAAGGGAAAATGGTGAAACTGTTGGTAACTGTATTACTGTCTGCTAAACCCCACCTTTGGCTGCAACAGGTGAGTGTTCTATCCAAACACACAGCCTGTCCTGCTTCCCTCCTCCTCACAGCAGCCATTGCTAATCTTTGGTTTGCTTGCTTCTAAAGTCCGAATTGTAGCAACTCCACTGACCAGGCAAAAAGTTCATAGAAGACAACAGTGCAAAGATGTCAAAACCTGAATAAATACATAAACATCTCAGTAAAGATAAATAGCAGTAATTTTTAATTTATTAGATAGTCTAGCTGCTAGTAAAATGTATTATTTATAAAACCAACATTTGAAAATCCAGGTAACTTTCTAAACTTTGTAAAAGACAGAATATTTCAGAAGAAAAGGCAATCTTTTAAAAGATTCTGGAAATATTCATTACAAAATCTGGAAATAGTGTCAGTGACACCCAATCTTCCTCTCTCTCCCTGACAATTTTCACCACCTGTTTTTGGCTAAAGTATAAGCCAAGATTTGAAAACTGTTAATCACAAGGAAAATGCTGCGTACTGTGTAAGCTGCATCTCATAGCTACCAGACGTTCCAGCTGGGAAATCAAATCCTTACTCTCATCCACACTTACCATAAGGGGTACCTCCCCAGATCTCTCTCTAGACAGTTATTCCGGATTAGATCATGTCTCCACTCAGCACACTGCCATGGTGCAGATCAGAGCGACAGAATACACAGCCTGTTCCTCACCAGCAACCACATATGTAAGTTTTGTGTCCTGCTGGTAGATTAAAGTCACTGAAATCATTAGAAGCCCTCTAGTTTACCTGGGAATTGCATGTGCAGGCAGTGTGAGCCAGCCAGCCAGCTCCTAAGGCTCACCTACCCACTATGCACACACTTTGCTACCAACCTTATGCCCTTTGGTCACGTCTCCCTTTCCCCAGCACAGGGCCTACCAGTGACAGCCAGTGTCTGACTGTACCTGATGGGCCCTTGAGAGGGTTCTTGGAGTTGGAGTGTGTGGGCAGAGAGGGGCTGAGGCTGGAGGCTGAGGGGAAGAGCCCAAAGGTGCAGTCTGGCAGGATCTGCTGCATGGGAGAAGGGTGCAGTTCACTGCAGGTAAACTGTGAGCTTTAAGGCTTGGCAACCCTTTCGTGATGAGGCCATCTGAGTCACAGAGCACTATTTGTCCGTCATCCAGTCTCTGCAATAGTGACCGGTGATCTCATGCTCTGCAGACAGACTCAAGAACAATGTTTAAAACAACCTTCTTGAATTTATAGGCCACAGTTGCTACCCATGCCCAAATTCAAAGGCATAAAGTCCTTCTTTACTGGCATAGCATACAGAAGCCATTACGTTTTTATGGTCGTTCATGCATGTCTCAAGACCCTACTAAGAACAATGACATCACTGAGACTTGTGAAAGAGAGTCCAAACAGAAAACAAAATATTGTCAGCATCCATGTGAATGTAAATTCCATAAAATTCACAATCTTAATTGATGTGAATGGTTTATATATTATCTGTGTATTAACAACTTCTATATAGCTATATATTATATATTACATATATATAGAATGCATATATACTATCTCCATATTTATATATGTAAGAACAGCTGCTCATTCTCTACTGCATCTGTCGGATTTTAAGAAAATCAAAACAGTCTCAAAATACTAACAGTCATGCTTGGATTGCTCAGAATCTGTCAGTCAAATCTACAGAATCTATATATAGTGCATAGGTTATATGGGCCATATGGGAATTGCTCGAACTGAAGAAATGAACAATTGATTATCTGTCAGTCCCATGATGCTGCAAACTGAGCAGAACTAACTTCATGGTTGCAGTTATGAACAGCTTTTCATATGAAATATGATCATCTATCTAGCACTATCAAGTGATTTAAAAGATTTTTTACAATATTTTTAAATAGCTCCACCCACCATAAGCTGCTATTATACATACTATATTATACTATATATACTATAATATTACACTAGTGTTAAAAGATTTTTTACAATATTTTTAAATAGCTCCACCCACCATAAGCTGCTATTATACTTACTATATTATACTATATATACTATACTATACCACTAGTGTGGTCTTTGAAATCTTAAACAGCCGTAAGTCTAACAGGACTATGCAAATTTTGGTACCCTGCATCTCATCTCAAAGTTCCTTAACTTAAAGCAGCTCCTATTGAACTGCATCTCAAATACTCTGCTTCCTAGATGTGAGGCTATTTCTGTAAAATTGGTCTCATTTTAATTGCAAGGAGTAGTTTTGAAAAACTTAGATAAAATATTGATAAATGTTCTCAAGTAGGAAAACTACTCTGGTAATAAAAAATAACTACTTTTGTGTTATTTCAGTATTCAGTGTCAAGCACCTGCTTTCCACAAAGAGCACACAAAACAGAACAAGAGCAGCAGTAAAATTAACTGATTGCTAGGATTTCTCTCCTAGTTCACACAGAACAAGGTACTTTTGTTGCTGACCTAGAACTGATAAATGAGATTTTGTTCAGATAGATGTGCCTGTAAGTCACAACTTAGTCAAATATCTAATTTAAGCACAGGTGCCAGTTAAGCAAGACAATGTTTTTCCATCCTAACTATCTGAAGAGGCTATTGATACCCACCACTACTGCTTGCACATGATATTAAGAGCCTCTCCTGCTGCAGTTCAGACACTTCTAGCATTACAAGGAGCTCCCAGGCCTTGTCCAAAATGCCGCTCCTGCCTGCCCCTGAGAGAAGATCAACATCGTGTGTTAGGCTGGCTCACTGGTCACCGAGCTAGAAAGCACAACACTGCAATTCAACAGCTTGAACTCGTAGCCAAATTGTGACACATGGGTCTATTCCAGCCATCTGCTCCAAACCCCATGATGATCAGCACATTACGGAAGCGCAGGAGAGAGCTCACTGGGAGGATGTGCGCCCATTAGCCTTAATATTCATATCCTCTAAAACTTAATTTCCTTGCCTTTCTTCTCCATTACCCACTATAAGCAGAGTCTCAGCCCCGCATCCAGAGCTACAGAAGCATACACACACACACACACACACACACGCCATGTCTGTGTACCCATCTAACAAACCCAGGCCTCTGTACACACACGCCCCATAGCCACAAGGCACATCAAAGGAAACTCGCCACCAGGCACCACACCATTTGCCCTACGGGTAAACCTTTGCTGATAAGGATACATGCATATACTCCATATCCATGTAACACAGGCAACAAACCCAGGAGTGTCACACAGTGCTTCCCTGCATACTGCTTATCAGCCCTGAAGTGCATAGGCTGTTCCAGACCCTGGGGCTCTGTGTGTGTGTGTGTCCGTGCAAGAAATGTGTGTGTTAAGTGTCTAAAAGTGCATGGCCACGGATGTGTGGCTGCGTGCACAGTGCGTGGGGATGCACGTGGTGCCGGCAGGTCTGTGAGGCCATGTGGGAACGGGTGCCGTGTGGGTGCCTATGTGAGCGCGGCACGCACAGAGATGTGGTGCACGGTGTGAGTGAGCACTCGCGTGCGTGTGGAAAAGTGTATGGGGGTGTGTGTAGAGCGCTGCAAATACAAGCAGCGGCGCCAGTCTGTTTAGTGTGAGTTCAAACACCGCGCTGCGGTGTGCGTAAGTGCCGGTGTCTGTGCGCGTGTGACAGTCCCTGTGCATGTGTCGCTGTGACGGCCGCTGCGTGTCTGTGCGAGTGCCCTGCAGCAGCCTGCGCGATGCCGTGCGCACACGCGGTGCACGGCGCTGTGTCCCCCTGGGGGAGC
>NW_008239110.1:7995451-8013437 GCF_000691975.1 Corvus brachyrhynchos
GCTCTGAGCCCCCCGACGTGGCTCCGGGCCAGTCACGGCCCCCGTGTTGCCACTGTGGGTCTTTGGCTCCCTGGCGAGAGGCTCAATCTCCCGCACTGACCGAGCACCTCAGCCCGCTCATGTTTTTCAAGTTAAAACGAAATTAAAGGAGGCAGTTATATGCTTAAATCCTCCTGTTGCAATCCCATAATCCAGTATATTTAGGATCTTGCGTATTTCACATGGACATTTTCAATTAAAGGAGGGTAAAACCAATTTTTTTTTCACAGGGCAATATCTGAATCATTTTTAGTAGCCTTACAATCTGCACTGCTATTTGGATACATCACCTTCCCTCCCTGCCCCCAAAGTTTCAGCACAAAATGTAAAACAGAATTATCATTTAATAAAAGCAGAATATGTAATGTGTCCCATATCTGCTTGACTGTCATTAGTTCTCAAGTTTGTAATTAAGCCTCAATTACATTTGGACTTACTTTTCTGCCTTGCCCGTAGTAGGCCAAGATAATCAGTTTGAAAATGTTTAAGGATTAGCAAAGCGAGTTGCAACAGAAGAATTTTCTAATTAACTTAGCAGAGGGTTTTGTTGGAATAGATACACTTTAGCGGTCCAGTCATTCTGGTCTCTGAGAATTAGGCAAGATACAGGGAAAAAAAAACCAAAACAAACTGTTGCAGGTGCAGCTCTCATACTTACAGCTTTTCTTCCCTAGAGATCTTCATTTTCCTTCTCGGATAGATACAAGTTGCAAGTTTTCCCTGCTCTGAGCAAGGACGTGGACCAGATGCCCTCCAAAGTCTCCTTCCAACCTAAATTATTTATGAGTCTGTGATGAAAGACACGTTTTCCAGCAGCTTTCATGATCTCTTTCTGGGCTGCTCTATTGAAAAACACAGGAGACAAAAAACCAAAACAAATCAGCAAAAAACCCCAAGTAAATTCAACATTATTACTTGCATATTTCACTTTTTAGGAAGCACAGAAAAAGCTGAGAGGTAAACCCCTGTTAAATCCCTGGAATTCAACATTCTATCTCCAAAACTTGACCCAAACCCTTCTACTACCACACTCAGGCTCCACTGCCTCACAAGGAAATGTGCCTTTAAGAGGCTCTGGCACCAAGCAAGTACCACAACTGTTCCTCTCCACAGAGCAGATGTTGGGGCTTCAGGATGACAATCTGTTCCAGCATAGACCTGGAAAAAGCAGATGTTTGTCAGGCTCCTTGGCTCTGAGTGACTCTTGACCACACCAGCAAAATGAGCAAATAGTAAGTTACACAACCAGGAACCTGAATAATAAGTTCAGCAGAGGACTGCTCCTTGCACCTAGTGAGTTGTTAGGCCCCTCACCTCATCTACCAGCTCTGAAGGCCTTGCTGCTTCTGACAAAGGCTCCCCATATGTCTCTGTGCATCTGCAAAGGACATTTTTAACACTGAATCTAGACTTTGCTGCAGTTACTTTCTTAGGATATGTAAGCCAGAAAGCTTAAGGATAGATTTGTTTTCTTTCAGTAAGAATTTTTGAATTGCTTCAGTTTTACCTTGTAAATACCAGCATTAAATTTAACACTCCTAGGGGTTTTTGGTCTGTTTGTTTGTTTTTCCTGCAGAATATTTTTCAGATTTAAAATGATATGTGCTTGAATACAGCAGAGGTACTTCAACAAAGCATTTCTTTCTTCAAAGAGCCGCACTAGTCAAATAATTATTCGCATAAACAAACACCAGTGAATAGTAAACATTCTGGTTAAATATTGTGTTGCTGGTCATGTGCCTGGTTTTAATGTCTTGCTTCCTGCAAGTAAATTAATCAGTTTTCAACAACATTATCGTATGTAGTGAATAACTGGTTTTGGTGTAAGAGTTGAGCACAAGAGAAAACCTAATCACTTCCAGCACCATTTTTTAAGCCTAAAAGGATCCATAAATAGTTTTTTCTCTTTGGAATCTCTTGTAGGCATTGTACACATTTCTACGCTTGTCTCTTTGATAATATCATGACTTTATTGCCCATAGCAGAGTAAAGGAAAGAAATTTGCATGCATTCCTATTAAAGTTAATAACAATGCCTGCATTTCTAAAGGTTATTAGTGTAATGTCTTCAATGTCTGCTCTCTTAAACTTGTGGTGGTCAGAACTTAGCCTTGTTTCTTTCAAGCCTGTGAAGATGCACAACATGGTTTAGGTCTGCCTTTTCTCCTATCTTGTTATGCCAATCCTACATGAAGTAGTAACTGTGCTTTTAGTCCCCATCGTTCCTCACTGAGTTGTTTTTCACCAGGAACCAGGAAATAGTCATAGTACTGTCCACATACAGTACACAGCTCTCTTTCCAAAGGATTGTGTTCCATGATAAACTCTTGTGCAACAGAAAATACAGGGAACATCAAAGAAGAAATGATAGATTCCTGTAATTAAAATGTGTCAAGGTGAGGCCATCCACATCCAAGCTCTATTTACTCAAGAATTTTAGGAATCTTATTAGGGATTTATTCAGAAGAAACTGAAGCAAGACTGTTATCCCTTTCCTATAATGTCTTTAGGTGAACATCAAGGGTGTTCCCAACAGACAAACACTTTTTAGGGTATTCCAGAAGTTTAAAATATTGGTCTTTCAATCCTGCAAGGAGAATGTGGGACAGTTCGTCACAAAAAACTTCAGTTAGTCTCATTTCTGGCACTCATAAGCAGGCTGTTGTTCAACAGAGACATTTGATGCTGCGCAATCCTTGAGGAAGGAATGAACTTTACAACTTGTAATGGGTGAAGAGACAGCTTACAAAATAATCTCCTTCAGTCTGACATTCCCACGAGGAAAAATCCAGCACCTACTGGTAAGGGCTGTTCGTGGTCTCCCCTTTTTTAAGCCAAATTACAGTGTCACCAATACATGAGAAGTGTTTGAGGAACATGTCTGTGACGTGGTTCTAATGCATGCATGTTTGTACACAGAGTTTCACATTGCAGCTGAACCTGAAACACCAAAGTGGTGTGGATGGCAGATAACTGGCAGTGTTGCCAACATCATTCAAGGGACACAGATAATGACTTCATAAATAGAGCCAATTCCTGACCCTTCCCCCACTCCTTTTGACAAGGTTTGTAGCCCAGAGACGAGGAGCAGTGCAGGAACTGTAGCTGTGTCAAGCAAGAAACACCACAGTAGATCTACCTATTGCCTACTTTCCCCCAGGCTTTCAAGTAGAGTCCATCCATGAATGCTCTCTTGACATCTGCTTTTATCACACTCGTGAAAAAAACCCTCACTGAAATCAACCACAACACATCTTGAACATAACCTCTCACTTCCTGTTTTGAAGTTAAAAATTTCTGCTTCCTTGTAGGAAAAAGCCCACAGGACCCATGGCAAATGTATTTATCAATGAAAACACAGCTTTTAGAAAGTAAGCCCAAAACAAGCTTTACTTGCATAAATGTGTGTCAGCTATTGAATTGCTGGTGTTGAAGAACACTTGCAGAAAACTCGTCTTTACGGAAAGTTAGGCAGCAGTGCAGATGTTACTTTTATCTGCTAGAAAGTAAACCAAGGCAGTATATGAGTTTTGCTTTGGCAATTTGGAAGTTTTGCGATTACATTGCAGTAGCTTGTTCATCATTTTGTATTTAACAGACTTACAAACGTGGGCAGCAGCGTAGCAAGCAGGTTGATAAAGCAGATCAGCACATGTACCCAGCTAAGCAAAAACTTTTGAGTCTTCTGAACTACAGGGAATGAACTCTGCAATTACCTGATTTCTCATGAGTTCAAGCATTGTCTGATCAGTCTGAAAGAACCAGAGCTGTAGCAAGGTTGATGGGAGAGTCGTTTGTTGGCAGCTGCTACAAATTTGCTCAATATACCTTGTTTTTCTCCCTGCTGCTGCTCAAAGCAGGCCAGGCAGGCACGAGGCAGTGGCAGCAGCCCAAAGTCATTCACTGTGGCTTTGGCTGTATTTTTTCTTCCACTGTCTCCTGGACAGGACTCTAGAATAATCATGAGAGGCTCCCCTAGAGAACTCACTCAAGGTTTCTGCTCAGTGCAATGAATGCCCAGACAGGATTTTGGAAGCCTAGAGAGCGTCTCCTAGCTGTGCTGTGGATGCCAGCAAGGATACATCTAACCAGGATACTTCAGTGTGGGCCATTTGAGCTTCGCATTTTCAAGAGCTCTTCCTCCACAGTGTGCTTTTGTCTTTAGTTATTGCAGCCATACAGATGTTGAATGCATATGAACAGAGTGTTTCATCATGGAGACTTTCTTTACTGGTCCAATATGAATAAATATCCCTCTTGAATAATCTAAAAATCATACAGAAATTCAGAAAAACAAGTTGAATGTTCAGGAAAACAGTGAAATCTTTACAGGTCATTACTCCATCTCAACTCTCTGGGGTAACAGAAGACCATGTAAGGAAGATGGCAATGAGAATTTATCTGAGTATTGTTTCAGTTTTGGACTACCTCTAAGGGTGTACACTTAGAGTTTGCCTTCTAGAGAAAGTAGAAGCTAAACTCCATCTTCACAACACAGTTCTTCAGGAATGCCTTATGAAAGACGGCAAAATCTGATAGATGTCGTAAAAATACATTTTAGCAAAAGTTTAAAGAAAATTCTGAAGAGAGTGCTGTAATTAAACATAAAACAGTACACTCAAAATCCCACCTTTGATTTTTATTTAATTATTATGAAAGAGGGCAGATTTAGGTTAGATATAAAGAAGAAATTCTTTACTGTGAGGGTGATGAGGCACTGGCACAGGTTGCCCAGAGAAGCTGCGGATGCCCCATCCCTGAAAGTGTTCAAGGCCAGGTTGGATGGGCTTGGAGCAACTTGGTCTAGTGGAAGGTGTTCCTGTCCACAGCAGGGGGATTGGAACTGGATGATCTTTAAGCTCCCTTCCAACCCAAACAATTCTATGATTCCATCATTATTCCCTTAGCAGGTTTCCTCCCTTCCTGTATCCAGTGATTCCATACTCGCCAGGACGCAGCACCAGAAAGCACCCAGCAGACACAGGCTCAGAGGCAAATATACTCTCAGCTCTGTCTGCTCTAAGGTTTTCACCACAACATCCTGGACACTGATGTGACCAGCAAAGTGACAATGTGGCCTTATGAACTCCCATGAGACCTCCTAAAACAGCAGCATTGACTGCAACAGCAGTGTTAGCAGGGTTACAAAATTATTCTCTGCCAGTCTGTATTTAGTTGGGGAAACCGAGAAGGACTCTTTACAATATGCATCATTTAGAATATCCTACATTTTATGCTGGTTATATTTTGATCCTTAGTACCTTTCTTACCAAAATATATAGATAAGAAAATGCTTCAAAGAGGGTAAAGGGAGCTCACAGTTCAATTTTGTAATCTTGTTACAAGGAAAACAAAGAAGTGACTAGAATTTATGCTGCATTAGAACCTGAATAAGGAAAAAATACAATAACCAAGTGGTCCTATACACTAGCAGAGACAGAGTGTATATCAACTAGAAGCTGAAGGTTTAAGCCAGATTCATTAAAATAGGAAACAAGGTCCATGGCCATAGCAAAAATTGTAAATAATTACTGAAACCATCAACCAAAGGAACCAATGCATTCTCCACTCCTTGAAATTTTCTAAACATCATCAAATTAGATGTTCTTCTACAGATAGATATCTATTTGCTTATATAGAGATATTCTCATATACAGAAATATTTATTAAATGAGTTACATAATAATCCAAGTGGAAAGCGTATATCTTTCATTATGCAGATGATCAGACATGCAAGAAGTGCCTTCTAATTTACAAATATATTCGGAGAGAAAACTGATGAGGTGAAATTTTTGTTGCAGTTGATTAGTAAAGCCACACTGGCAATTACTGAATTCCTTTTGCTGCCATGCTGATGTTTAGAGCCCTTTTTGAAAACTGGAGTTTCTTTGGGACCTCACAGAAAAGCATTGTGGCTCCTTAACAGTGCTTAACAGTGCGGAAAAACCAGCAGCACATCATGTTAGCTTAAGCTATTTAGCATGATTAACCAAGGACACAGATCTGACAGATTTAGATGAAGTGACTGAAGATGATACCAGTACCAGGTGTCTACGCCATGCCATCTGCTTGATGCTTCAGCAAATATATGGTCTGTGAAACATCCTGGATGAGGATCAGATTTCGTATTATTTGGCCTTCTCTGTGCTGGCAGAAACATGGGCTGGACCTGAGTACCAGCAGTATCTTAAACCCCTGCATTTGGACTCCCAGATCCTGTCTGTTGGTGGTCTCAGCAGCGAGGAAGTGGCAGCAGAGACTTCAGAGCAGGAAGGACTCCAAGAACAAGCACCTCGGGGATCTGGAATGCATACTGTGTGTACTGTACAATGCAAAATAACACCCTGGCTAATAAAGCAGAGCAGGCTTCAACAGGATCTACTCATTTTCTAATGTAATATGACTTTAACATACGGTAAAGAGCAATGAAGAGTAACTGAAAATTTTGAGAAAAAATTACTTCCTTATTGCAAGAAAAGTACCAAAAATGAGAGACACATTTTGTGTGTGTTGCACAACAGTCAGATGGAGACTATATGAGGATATGCAGCCAGGTATTGTCAGACACTCTCACCATTTGAAGGTAAAAATTTTAGACAATTTTGTCAACAGATTCAGAAAATATTGCCACACACAATTATAGAAGCACAATTATTCTGCATACCATTTAGGGATACAAAATGCCATGGGTGAATTTGCATTCACTGGGCTGCTTGCATTTAGGCTATGCAGAGTCAAAGAAAAAGGAGGCTGAGTTTCCAAAGACACATGCAAGCATCCCTCAATCAGAAAGCCCAACTTCAGGCTGATGTTGACTACATAAACACTTTAAAAATTTAAATATTGCTGCCAAGCTGAGACAGGTAAAATCCACAAATGGCTAGAAAGCAAATCCAAATTCTAATTCTACAACCTTGTTGAAGCACAACCCCATGGAAAACCTCGTGCCAAGTCCTGTGGCCATGTCCATTGTTTCTTAAGAGGTATGGAGAAGCCACTCTCATCAAGCAATACTCCAGACTGGTTTTTCTATGCAAAAGCTGAGCAAGGGAAACAGAATTAAGTGAAGAATATGCCAAAGCCAAGCAGCACAGATGGATAACACTATAGCAAGGACCTTCCAGGAGAAGCCCTGCCAAGAGATGGTCTTGTCTCTTCTTATAGGCATACCACCACTCCTAGACAACAGAAGGAAGAAAACTTACATCGTTTGTAAAATCATTTGAGCAAAATTCGATGGCAGAGTTGGCTATTATGCACTTAGCTGTAACTGTTTGATTTCCTGTACCAGGCAATTCATATCTGGGTAGAGAATCCCACAACAGATGTCATTTCACACTATGTAGCACACACCCTGCACCAAGAAACCTTTGCATTTCCTGTGCCCCCCCTCACTTAAAGGAGCTATCAACAACCACTACTAGCTTAACCTGATACCAGCTGAAGCTGTCCCTCCTTTTTGCTTCTGAAATTGGCCTATATGACTATTCCAGATTTGCAGGGCCCTGTGTTCTTTAGACAAATATGAAAGTACAACATGAATTTTGGTGACATGCTAGAGAAGCCAATATCCTATCCCAGGCATTTCAGCTGCTTTGCTTTCACTTTGATACACTCATCTCTTCAATCTTGCAGTGGAAATGACCTGGACTACACCAATGTTTTTTTTCCAGTTGCTTTACTCCCAGTTGACCCAGTTTATTCCTTTACTGGATTTGCTAATGCCTGCTATATGCTATAAGATGACAGTGAGGCAGGTACACCCAGCAAGTACTTGCCAAGTCTTTGGGATTAACAGTTTGTTTAGTATTCCTCCTACACCCTGTCATGCTGGCTTGTGTGAGATTTCAAGCAGAAAGCAGTGATTATTCAGGATGCTGCTCCTGTTACTTTTGAATTTGTTTGGCTGCCTCGAGAGGAACTGAACCAAGACTGCACAGGCTCGAGGACTTCCAGTCCTCTCAAGACAATTATTTTAAGGTACTAAATATAGTTTTCATTCAGAACAAATCACACAGGATGCACAGCTGAGTTTTCCAAAGGGCATTATTAAAACACCCAAGGCTCAATGTAAGTACTTGATTTTAATACCAAATCAAACCACTCAGTGTTTTGACAGCTCAAAACTCAGCAACTTAGGAAACTAAAGTAGTGATTTTGTGTGCTTACGATACATAACCTGTTTCTCTGAGATTCCCCAATATACAAACAAAAATCATCCCAGGACAGCTACTCCTGACATAAACTCAGGTAGATGGAAAAATTTGGTCCACCATCCTACAACACTACTTGAATTCAGATGGAAAAAACAGGCAAAGAGTTGTGAAATAAAAGAAGTAAAATAGTGAGGCTCTGCATTTTCTTCCATTTGTTTGAGAAACATCAAGCTATGATTGATTTGAAGCATACATGAAGAAGATAGAGGGGACCAAAAAAAAAGAAAATTTGTGGCTTTGGATGTGTTGCCAAAGTGCTTGTTCCAACAAGCTGGGTCTCTTCCCTGGTAAAGAAAAATGAGCTGAAATATTTTTTTTCATTAGAATTTGCCAATTCAGTGATGTTGAAATATTTTGTGGAAAGGCTATGACTTTGGCAAAGTTTCAGAAGAGCCCACACTTGTCCTAAGCTGTGCATCAGCACCATTCACTGGCTGCCTAACAAGGAGTCATCTACTAGCAACACAAGCTGCTCTATTTTCAGCTTCTCAGGAGCCCCTGGGCCCACAATTTCCAGGATGTGAGACTTGCTGCTTTCTCCAGTGGCAAGGTTGCAGTCCCTTCCATAGAAAACCTGATGTATTGGAGTTTTGTAGCTAGGTGGAACAAGACCAAAATACTAAAATGCCTTGTGGCAGTGTCAGAGGAGGCTCCCAGCACAACCTCCTAACTCAGCAGTTGTTCCATTGGCAACAGGCACAGGAGAGAGCAACAGGCATTGCTTGTGCAGGGATGTGGGCTGTGATTGCTGCGGCACATTGCAAATGCCAAGAATGGTAGATTGAAGAGAGGGAAACAGCAGTGATGGATGGACTGAGAGGCTCACCCTGAACAGTGTTGTCTTGAAACTCAGAAGTGTTTCTCTTTACTTTGTGGTGGCCTTTTGCAAATGGGGAGGGGACATGATGATGCTAAAGAGAATTCAGAAAGTCCTCAGCAAGAAAAAGCATAAAACAGCTATAGATGGGATGGCTCTTAATCCCTCTTCCTTCCGTCTGCCTTTTAACTGGCAATCAGAAACAAAGTCAAGATTTAGTGGAGCATGATGATATCCATCCAAGAAGTCCACATGATCCATCTGCTGGGTGCTGCTGTTAGTAGGAACACACAACAGGTCCAAGTAGCTTGGGAAGAAGAGACACATCTCCTGTGCACCTTTACTGACAAGAGACACAAATGTGTACACAGACTGTTTCTATCCCTCTGTCTCATCAGAGACTGTGTCCATGCTAAAACCTGTATGCTGGCAGCTGCAGCAACACAAAACTTGGCCCCAGCTTCAAAAACCATCCAGCAAGTAGGGAATGAATGACCATGTAGGGAATAAAGCCGTGTACATTGTACTGTAATCTCCGGGGTGGCTGCCACCTTGACACACTCCACATGTGGACCAAAGGCAAGGTTTTACTAGAAGGACAAGTCACACAAGTATCCTGAGGAAACAGAACAAGAGCTGCTATTAAGGAAGGAGATCCCCCCATGAAATCCTTGGGTGCTCTCCTCTGTTTCCCAGTTGCCTTCTGATACCCCTTCACTCTCTTTTCTCCCATCATCTCCCTTTCTCCTCTGCTTCATCTCCCTCAGATCCTGAAGGAGCTGGTGAGCACTGGCTACAGACAGGCTAGGACTGTGAGCAGCTCTCAGGGAAAGCTATCCCGGGTGGGTGCAGGTGATCCACTGCCCACTGCAGGTGGTCAGCTC
This sequence comes from Corvus brachyrhynchos, assembly GCF_000691975.1. Classification (NCBI taxonomy): domain Eukaryota; kingdom Metazoa; phylum Chordata; class Aves; order Passeriformes; family Corvidae; genus Corvus; species Corvus brachyrhynchos. Next base: position 8,005,407 of record NW_008239110.1, read on the forward strand.
CATGGGCTCCACTCTCTGAGCTCAACAAAAGTGTGCCCATGCCACAGGTGCAGCTCAGCGCCACTGCCTGTACACCACTGCCTCTCACTGACTGCAGCGGATGGGACTCCATAGCTATGGGAACCCTTGAGCAAAGAAGATCCCATTCCTAGCACTGTTCCCTCTATGCTCACCCATGCCTTCACCTGCCAAGGGCTGTGCATGGGCTGTGGGACCCCAGGTCTCTGCTGGGGAGCACAAATCAAGCCACAGCTGTGCTTTCCTCCACTACTTAGGCAAGGACAGCAGCAAAGTTGTGGGCTGTGGAACACCTTCCCTGACACTAGGAGGTGACCCCACCTCCTCCCGGTCCCCCGGGTCACCACAGCTTGCAATATCCCTGGATGATCTCAACAACCTATCTGCACATTTGAATCAGAGCAGCAAGTAGCATCTTCCTATCTTCACACACCCCTGATCTGGGTTCACTGGTTACTTTGCTGCAAAGGGCAGCAGAAACAGGATCTTTTCTGCACTTGACACCTGGCTTTGACAGCCTGGAAGGTGTCCAGCTGGCTGGAGCCCTTCACAGCCCAGAGACTTGAGCCCACATCCTGTGGGGGCCTGGCTCTCTCCTGGGGCAGCGTGGTTCATGGGCTCAGCCTTTAGTTCTCATTTCCAGGCAGTGAAACCACAACTGCTTCAGCCCATCGTATGTCATGCATGCCCAGGGAAAACAGTGCCAGGAGCATCAACCTTTCCTGCACACAGGACCAACCGGCAGGTACAACCACAGCAAGGGTGACTGAGAAATTACCTGCCAGTCTTCAGCTGCTCTAATGCAGCCAAGGAGGTTGTGAGCCACCTTCTCTGTCCTTGGAGCAGGGCTCTCTGCATCATCTCACACCGGTACCTGGCAAAAGCACCATTACCTTGTAAAATTTTTTGCCGTTATCCTTTCAGCCGCCAGTAGATGGTGATACTTTATCTCCATCCGAGATGCATGCGTGCACTGGAGAGTCAGGGAGGCAGCACGGCAGCCTATTTGAGAAGAGATTAAAAAATAAAAATAAATGCAAAAGTCAGGCTACAGACAATCTCTCGCTTGTGCAGATGCTGATTTTTGAAGTCCATCTAACATCCCAAACCTCAGTCGGGAGTCCTGGCTAGATTTACAGAGCTGAAAAAACTGCAACTTCAACTATATCACTTGCTTCCTAGTGTGATCCTTTGTGTATATGTGAATGGGCACATGAGAGAGCACTGAAGGCACAGCTCTTTACGGAATCTGCATGGTCTGGGCACCAGTGAGATGAAGAAAACGTATTTATCTCTGTGAATGCAAATAACATCCTCCTCATCTCTGACAAAGCAAAATCCTGGAGGTGTTTGGCAATCACTTTCTCTTGAAAAGCTCCCTCTATTTTACAGAGTTCTCTTCCCACTGCAGATGAAAAATAGTGTAAATCACTGATCTGCAGAGCAGTGTACATCACTGATCTACACAGTCCTCTGTGGAAAAGGTGCTCTCACGCTTCCAGCTCTTACAAATTGCCTTCAGAGCCACACTTGTGCAAGAACTGACCTGATCATAAAGAAAAAATAGAACAGATCTAGCTAAATGCTGCTTGAAATTGAAATGGCAATATATTTGTCATTCCTGATTTATTGATATATCATTTACTTTGGGGCAAGACTGGTGTGGTTGTGAATGATGCGGTCCTAAGGACAGGCAAAAGGTGTCAGGATAAGAAAGCCCTGCCCAACACTAAGCTGCATGGCCAGCCTGATGCCTCACAGGCATGCTAGGAATGACTGAAAAAACATGGACCACAGCAGATCTTTCCCTTTTATTGCTCCAGTTACAGGTCTGGTCTTCCTTTCTCAGAAGATATGTGGATTACATAGGTGATCATTTTGCCTGTCCTAAAACTATTGCTAACACACTCTCACCCATTTAGCTAGGAACCATTTTTTGGCTATCCCCATCTCCGTTGCCTGAAGAAATTACTTTGCAGTCTCATCAGCTCATCCTTGTTTAGCCTGGATTCACTTCATAGGTGCTCTGGGTTGTGGCTTCATTGCCACCAGCCTGTACAGAACTTCACAGCTTGGGAATTGTCTGGCTCGTGGCCTATGAAGGGCAACAGCAGTTGCCAAACCTCTGGACACCTCGTGGCAGAGAGGGCAGGGTGCAACTCAAATCTAAGAGACTGGGCTCAGTTTGATAGTTTGCATGAGGCTTTAAGATTCTACAGGATAACAGAATAGGTCAGGTTGGAAGGAACCATAGAGGGTCAAACCTCCCTGCTAAAACAGTGTAATCTCAGAGCACACGGCACAGAATTGTGTCCGGGCAGTTCTTGAATATCTCCAGTGAGGGAGACTCCACAGCCTCTCTGGGCAACCTGTTACAGTGCTTGCTCACCTGCACAGTAGTTTTTCCTCGTGTTCAGGTGGAACTTCCTGTGTATCAGTTTCTGCCCGTGGTCTCCTGCCCTATTGCTTGGCACCACTAAGAAGACCCTGGATCCATTCTCTTGGCACCCTCCCTGCACATACTGATAGACATTGATGAGGTCCCCTCTCAGTTGTTTCTTCTTGAGGATGAACAGGCCCAGCTCCCTCAGCCTTTCCTTGTAAGAGAGATGTTCCAGAACCCTAGTCATCCTTGTTACCCTCCACTGGACCTGCTCCAGGAGCTCTATATCACTCTTGTCCTGAAGAGCCCAGAACTGGACAGCATTCCAGATGTGGCCTCACTAGGGCTGAGCAGCAGGGGAGGATCACCTTCCTTGACCTGCTGGCAGTGCTCTTCCTAATGCACCCCAGGATCCCATTGGCCTTCTCGTCCACAAGGACACACTGCTGGTTCATGGGTAACTTGCTGTCCACCGGGATCCACAGGTCCTTCTACTCAGAGCTGCTTTCCAGCTGATCAGCCTCCAGCCTGTGCTGGTGCATGGGGCTATTCCTCCCCAGGTGCAGGACCCTGCGTTTGTCTTTGTTGAACTTCACACAGGTCTTTGCCCGTCTTTCCAACCTGTTGATGTCCTACTGAAGGGCTGCACAGAAGCCGGGGGTATTGGCCTTTCCAGATTTTTGTTATCAGCAAACCAGTTGAGGAGGCATCTCCCCTTCACCAGGTAATTGATGGATGTTAAACAATACCAGGCCCAGTATAGACCCTTGGGGGCACCACTAGAGACAGGCCTCCAACTAGACCCTGTGCCACTGATAGCAATCCTCTGGGATGTGCTATTCAGCCAGTTCTCAATCCACCTCATTGTCCACTCATCCAGGCCACACTTCCTGATTTTGCCTATGAGGGTGTTGTGAGAGACAGCGTCAAAATCCTTGCTGAATCAAGGTAGACAATATCCACTGCTCTACCCTCATCCATCCAGGTAGTTATCACATCACAGAAGGCATTCAGGTTGGTCAAGCAGGATTTACCTTTAGTGGATCAATGCTGACTACTCCTGATCACCTTTTTTCATCCGTATAGATAGAGGTGGCCTCCAGAATGAGACGGTCCACCACCTTTCCAGGGATTGAGGTGAAGATGACTGGGCAGTAGTTCTCTGGGTATTTGTTCTTGCCCTTTTTGAAGACCAGGATGACATTTGCTTTCTCCCAGTCCTCAGGCACCACTCTTGATTGCCAAACCTTTCAGAGATGATTGTGAGTGGCCTCACTACGGTGTCCACCAGTTTTCCCAGCACTCATGGATGCGTCCTGTCAGGGTCCATGGACTTGTGGGTGTCACGTTTGCCTAGGTGTTCTCTAACCCAATACTCCTTGACCAATGGAAAGTCCTCCTTCTAACAGTCCTTTACCTTGGTCTCCTGGGTCAGAGATTCCTGAGGGATGGTCTTGTCAGTGAATACTGATGCAAAGAAGGCATTCAGTAACTTCAGCTCTCCTCAAGTCCATGGCTGTAATCTTATTTGCTACCCTGCTTCCTCCTCACCTGATTCCAAACTCCACAGCAAGAGCCAACAACATTCTTGGCAACTACTGATATGAGCCCATAACATTATTATGAAATCAGGGATCTAGAATCAGTTCTCCCTTTTACATTTGCAGTACATGTAGCCCAGCAAAACGGGCATCCGAGAAGAAAGTGGCCTGACTTAAATCCCCCCTGCTAGAGGACCTAGCTATCGGTTGGGTTCCAGCCTTCCCTACTGCACAGCCAGCAGCATATTTTTTCCCTCAAAGCCCAATTTTCAAACAACTAATTTGGACTCAAAATATCTTTTTCTGTCTTTAAGGTTTGAGAAGACAGAAACACAAATTAGAGAGCAACTGTTCAGATTTAGCAAGAGGCTCTAAGTGTTTCACCCAATGAAGAGAATAAACATCAGCCAATAATTTTAGAATCCCATAAAAGAGGCAAAAGCCACCCAGGCAGACCTCAGAGAAAGACCTCCAAAATACACGTACAGAAATAGGAGATAAAACAATGAAGAGCAGTCAGTTCCCAGAGGCTCCTGCCTGGAGCAGTAAGGATGAATTTGTGCTGGCCAGGCCCAGGAGGGAGGGAAAAGAGCAGTCTGAGTGTACTCTGGGAGGGAGCAATGCCTGTCAGCAGCCCCAGCCTGTGCATTTCTCACCTTCTGTGAAATGAAGCCCTGATTTGAGCCTCTCCTGCATGTGTGGGGAACGGCTGACTGCAGCAGCTGGCAAATAGCTCTGGAGAGAGTAGTAAAAGGCATCATTAAAATTTAAAATAAAAAAAAAAGAAAAAGAGTGAGAGCAACAGATATATTTGACAGAAAAATCACATCAGAAGCAGGTTATGGGGAAATGCCTGTGGTGAAATTGCAGCTTTGGGCTAAAGAGGCCCCCACTGTGCCCACGGTTAATTAATTGCCACAGCATCAGATGCTGCCAGAAACACCTCACTGTGGCTATGTGGCATACGGTGGTGTTACGAGATGTGCCTTGCCTGTGAAAAACCACCACTTGGAGCATCCCTCCAAGCAGCTTGCTGGGGAACAAAACCCCTTTAAGCCATCTGGTGGGATAAACACTCCCAGTTAGCCTGGGTCCTGCAGTTCTGGGACAGGTGGAGGTTCAACAGCCTGTGCCAGGGAGTCTTCAAACCTTCACGATCTTAAGCTGGTGGTCCTGAGTCAGCCACAGGAGGAGCTGCTTATAGGAGACGTTCTCCATGTAAACGTTCTACATGGTTTTCATATTTTCTGCACCCCTTCTTTACAAGATTTTGTGATGGATGGTAGAGCTGGGCCAGCCAGGAGCAGCAGCAGCATCTCCTCCCAGCTCTGTATGAGGCTATGGAGGAGAAATGTGAGTCCCCAGACCAGGCACTCAGACAGACCATCCACTTCCCTGGAGGCACAGAGCAGTTGCACCTGCCAGCCAACAACTCTTGCTTTCCTTTTGAAGGGAAGGCTGACTCCCAGCCTGCCATCGGTGGTGGCTCAGCCCACCCTTTCTGCTGTTCCCTAGGTCAGGCTCCATCCCCCCAGTCCCACTGAGAGAGCTGCAGGGACTCCATTGCCCCCTGCCTCCATCCTTGTTTATCCCACTCCCCATCCAAGAAGCACCATGTCCTCACTGTCCCTGCCCAGATGGGACCAGCAGTTTGCAAGGGGTGGAAAGCCTGGGCCAGCACTGCTCAAGGATGCTCTGTCCCAGTGCAACCTCAGAAGCAGCATCAGGCCTATGATACCTTTGTCTTTCTTTCTCTCAGCACCAAAGTTTTTCCTTACTTCCTTGCCACTCAGCTCTCTTACCAGCCACCCCTCTATAACCTTAATTTTAGCCAAGAGTCTCCTGTCCCCAGTTGTAAAATATTCTTAGGAAGGTATCTGCTACAATAACAGCTCCCATCCTGAGCCCCTGCACATTCCAGGATGCAGACAGCCCCAACTCCGTGGCATTTCAGCATCAGATTTATTATTAATTATTGGTGTCATTATTACACAGCACCTACGAGCCCTGGCTGCCTAGCAAAACCCTGCACAGAATATTAAAATGCTAATTTCCCTCCGAGATGAGAACTTGCTGGTGTGTCTCTGCTCATTTGTTTGCAAATGTCATTTTCCTGTCGAGGCTGTATTCCCAGCAGGCATGGCAAGGAAATGCTTGCATAAACAGCCCCTGTTTAAGAAACCTTGTATCTCACACATTTGTGCATTATAGCCCTAATCGGGATTACTGTGACACTGTAGGAAAAACGTTCCATTTTGTCTGACGCCTTTTAAGATTTTATGGTGCCTTCAGAGTGCCTCTGTGCAGCAACAGCATTAGGATATATTGTGGAAGATGCAATTTCCTTCTGCAAAGCGTGGTTTAGCTGGCTGTAATAGGTTATATTAAGGCACAGCTCATTTTTGTGCCTCTGTGTAAGCCTCCAAATGGTGCGCTGGTGTGTGACTGCTGCAGCTGTCCTGGGTTTTGCCCTGGTGTTGGGTTCTCACTTGAAGAGCGGGTGGCAGCGCGGCTCTTGGCAGTGATGGCTGTCCTGGGCCAAGTGCCAGCACCCGCCCGAGTCGACGGGAGCCCTTGCACCACTGCCAAAGGGCTCAGGGGCTGACACCCTCTCTACTAGCACAGAACAGAAGCCCTTCTATTTTTAATGCCAGCGATTAGTAGGGTATGGTTTAAAACACTAAGGACAACTTGGTGTTGATGGGCCTCAGGAAAAGCAGAGTAAAAGGCTGCAGCTCTGCAAGTGAAGCAAGAAATGCTGTTACTCCTTTCTCCCCTGCAGTGAGTTTCCTTGGAGAGCTGCATGTGAGGTGCCCATCTCCTGAGCATCACCTTCCATTCTCACTGATGAAGTATCTCCTGAAAACACCTGAATTCCCTTCTCCTCAGCTGTATGTTTTCCAGCAGTTAATGCAGCATGGGAATTCATGCTACATTTTATGGTAAGTAAGCCAGCATTAAGTTATATGGCAGAGGGAGCAAAAGAATTTGGCACCAACAAATGCGAGTACAGCACTTCAGCTTAAAACAAACAAACCAATGAAACTGAGATCTCTCCCTGCAGGTATTTTTTGTGCGAGCCTGCCATTATTATCCCTCTGCCATTGAGCAAGACTGGCAGCATTATCTCAAGTTGTGCAATACCCTGAATATTTAGATCTATTTCAACAGCTCCATATTGTGGGAGGTACAGAAACACAGCCAGAAAGCAGCTTAGAGAGAAAGATGGACAGTTTTTATAGCTTTGCAGCCAAAGTCACACACATGCATAGCACAGGTCATTGCATTAAACTTCTTTTTATAGTCATGGTACCCATCCCACTTACAAATACCTGCCTTACATTTAGGGCCATGTGTCTGCCTCCAGGTGCTGATACAAAGTTCTTGCAATGGGGTTTGCTGCAAGTGGGTTTTCTACACAACCAGTAATAATCCCCTCCCCAGGTTCGGGATGCAATCATCTTTGCAAGTGTTTAAAAGTTTGTTACAAAAAAGGCATAGCTAGCACACTTGAATGAGACCAGAGAGTGAAATAGACTGGGAAAATTTGTGGATAAAAAAATCAAAGTTAAGATGTAGCAAAAATCATTGCAGGTATTGGCTTCTCTAACTCTCAGGGTGAAAAGACGTCACTGTCACAGGAGCCAGAGCTGATACCTGAGGATGCCTGTCTCCTGGCACCAGAACTGCTCCCAGCTTCATTTCTGAACTGCCCACACACAGCTTTAATTCAGGAATGGTTCAAAATGTACAGAAGGGTCTGAGCAGACATACTGCCCCATTTTTCACGGATGGATGTGCTGGAATGCCACAATTTCCCAGAAAAAACCTCCCCAAAATCTCTGTCTCACAGAACTGCCACTCCTCACAGCCAGGGTCTAACACTACTTCAGCCTGCACAACCACAAAATTCAGTCTAACCTAGTCCTACTGGGTACAAAAAGAAAATTAGGAGGGAAGTAAAAAAAAAACCCATGTCCATGATGGGCAGTGCAGGGCAGTTTATTCCAGGCCAGCTATTCACAGAGGGGAAAGAAGGGCAGAGAAAAGGCAGACTGAGCCATCAGCACAAAGAGCAACCCCCTGCGC